>NC_057394.1:51878822-52189716 GCF_019320065.1 Cervus canadensis
GCCTTCTCTTGCAGCAGCATTCTGCATTCATGGGAGTCTGCATTCTGCATTCATTTTAGAGTCAACACCTTGTCAGGCAATCTGCTTGTTTTCTTTACCACGAGAATGTTTTGGTCACAAGTGGTTCCAACTTATTCCGCCAAGTGCATCATTTTGCCTTCTGAGTATCATGATGTAGTGATGTCATCCAGAGTGTTGTCATCCATCCCTAATGACCCCATGGACTGTCGCACACCAGGCTCCCTGTCCATAGAATTCTCCAGGCAGGAATACTGGAGTGGGTAGCTGTTCCCTTCTCCAGGGGATCTTTCCCACCCAGGGATGAAACCTAGATCTCCACTGCAGGCAGATTCTTTACTGTCTGAGCCACCAGGAAAGTCCTATATCTCTTTATACAGATAGAGAAAATTTCATCTACATAAGTGTATTGACTTTTTTCACTGAGTATCACTGCTTCTCTATGGAACAAGGATCAAGTCTAGTTTATAAACTGTTTATACAGGAAGTGTAAGGTGGCCCCCACACCCCACCTCAGACACGTGGTCTTTTGCTGTCAGTGCAGCTGTGGCTAGTCCTCCCTTTGACATCAGTGTTCAGAAGAGAGTGTGTTGTATTATTCTTGGTCGGGGCAGAATTTAGGATCTCTGGTCATGACCACCGAAAGTCAGGCCATCCGACTGTGCAGGTGATTCTGACTGAGTCTTGTCCCTTCTGTAACAATTGATGTTTTCTAGTTAAGAGCATTAAATTTGTCACTTCAACAAAGTGTGTACACCCCATTAATGATGATCTCAGATGAAGAAACTGTGTGTCCATACAAACTGAGATCATCCCTCCATCCTTGGGATATAGTTGTGATTGTATTGAAGACACAAGTCAACAATAAACATCGCCACAGCAGACTTCCTTTTGTTTTAAATTAGTAAAAAATTAAATATGATATTCACCTGTTTTCATATTACTGCATGTCCTATAAAATATCAGTCAATGTCAAGTCATTTGCAATAAAATTATGGAATTTTTTTTAGAAATAGATAGGCTAATCATAAAATTCAAATGGAAAAACAAAGAAGCGAAAACTAGAAAAAATATTTTAAGAAGCGAGAAACTGGCTAGTGGGGTTCTAGCCTTACCAGATGTGTTACAGCACAAAGCAACAGACAGGAAGCTTGGACCATGTGTCTCAACTCAAGAAAAACTGATTTCTCTATTTCCTTTTTAAGGCCGAAATTGTCAGACTTGCCCAGTAAGAACCCCTTTCAAGGTTCTTACCCCGGTCTTTTCTTAGTGTGTCCCTACATTTCGGCAACAAGATGTTCCAGGCTCATTTTGACTGTTGACTTTCCCTGCTGCAGAATTTGGAATCAGTTACTCTCCACAGCACTCACTTTCTTTAACAGAAAAGACTGTTAGAAACCAAAATGTGGGCATTATGGCTGCATATCAGTTTATGCACAGTTGGCCCTCCATATTCACAGATTCAACCAAATTTCAGAAAGAAAATATTTTAAAAATTCCGGAAACTTGAATTTGCAGCACACTGGCATTTATTTATATAGTGTTTACATTGTATTTACAACTGCTTACATAGCATTTACATTGGTTAGGCGTTTTAAGCAATCTAGAGATGAGTTAAAATATAAGGAGGATGTTGGAGGGTGTTCTAGGATTACGTAAATGTTATGCAAATACTATGCCATTTTATTAGGTTGGTACAAAAGTAATTGTGGTTTCAGACTGTAAATTTTAAATCATTATAACTAGGCTCAAACACATCTTTATTAATCAAAATAGGAACCAATATGTTTGATTGATTCTAATAGGAATCAATATATTTTTGCCAATGAGAAATAAGTTTGTTTATTCCTGTAGTCTAAAAGTCTGTGCTTTAGAATTCCATGAACTCTTGGAAAGCATTTTCTGCCTCCTGCTTGTCATAGAAACATTTTCCATATAAAAAGTTGTTGAGATGTTTGAAGAAACCGTAGTCAGTTGGCAGGAGGTCAGATGAGGCAAAACTTCACGTCCAATCTTGTTGCCAAAATGTGGGGACACATTAACAGAAGTCCAGGGTAGTGTTAGAAGGACACAGGCACAGACTTTATGAGGCAAACTTCACATCCCTGTTCACTCAGCTTTTGAGGTGCTGGTTGTACAACGTGCTGTAGTGAAGATTGGGGCCCTTTCTGTTGGCCAGTGCCGCAGCCGCAGGCTTTGCAGTTTTCGGTGCATCTCATCAATTTGCTGAGCATACGTCTCAGATGTGACGATTTCACTGGGGTTCCGAATGGTATAGTGGCTCAGACAGGCAGCAGACCACCAGCGAGTGATCATGACCTTCTTTAGGCCAAGTTTGGCTTGAGAAGTGCTCTGGAGCTTCTTCTCAGTCCAGCCACTGAGCTGGTCATCTCAGGTTGTCATATAAAATCCACTTTTCATCGCATTTCAAAACCTGATCTAGAAATGGTTCCTTGTTATTGAGTAGAATAAGAGAAAACAACACTTCAAAAAGAATGTTTTTGACTTTCAGTCAGCTACTGAGGCACCCACTTATCAAGCTTTTTCACCTTTCCAATTTGGTTCAAATGCTGAATGACCATATAATCATTGACGATGAGTTCTTTGGCAACTTCTTGTGTAGTTCAATGACCCTCTCAATTGGTCATTGTCTACTTCTGATGGCCAGCCACTATCCTCCTCATCTTCAAGACTCTCGTCTCATTTGCAAAACTTCTTGAATCACCACTGCACAGTAAGTTCATTTGCAGTTCCTGGGCCAAATGCATTGTTGATGTTGCGAGTTGTCTCTGCTGCTTTACAACCCATTTTTGAATTCAAATAAGAAAATTTCTCAAATTTGCATTTTGTCTAGCCTCTTTTCCATAGTCTAAAATAAATATAAAATAAACAGCAATTAGTAAGTAATTAGCAAAATACATAAATCAAGGAATGCTCATTAAATTATGTATAACATAACATTTATTTAAAAATGCATTCCAATATCAAACGGCAAAGTTCAACAATGCAAAACCGCAATTACTTTTGCACCAACCTATTATGAGATGGGCATCCATGGGTTTTGGTATCTTCATGATTCCTGGAGCCAATCCCCCATGGATACTAAGGGAGGGTTGTATGTAGTGGTTAGGCTGGCTGTATAAGGCCATAACTAGGCCACTTTAATAATAGACCAGACAAGAAATTCCTTTTTTTTTTTAAGAAATTCCTTTTTTAAGTTAAAATTCATGATGGTTTATTTTCTCTACATCACATCTTCCTAATAATAGAAATAGCAGCCAACATTTATGTGGCTCCTACTATAGCTTGGAACTGCATAAAGTTGCCTTCACTGCCTCCTTCTATGTAGTTAGGCAGCGTTTTGCCCTTACGTGTAAGTAACTCATTCTATCATCACAGAAGTCCCGTAAGGCATAGGTATTTATGTGTGAGTTATGTGTGTGTCTAAAAGAGGAACTTCACAGAAAGTTGCTACGTAACTTGATCAAGGTTAAACAACTAGTAAATGTCCCAGGTGGGATTCAAACCCATGCCTTTGTGCATATCCTTTGTTTGAGAGAAATGGATAAGTGAGGATAAATACACCTATGGGACAGGATTTCCAAATTCCAGTTTATTTCAGGCAGATATTTGGGAAAGAGGTGACTGTGTATCAGCCCAGACAAGTTAGAATAGTCCTTTTCTCTGAATATCAAATAATAGTTTACTCTGTTTTATGTGACCTCAAGGATATAAGACCTAATTATTATCCCAGTGCCCTAACCAACACCCTGTACCCCTAAGGATCTGACCACCTAGCTGTTGCCAGAGGGAAAGTAACACCCCTTTGTTCCTTCAGGTCACACTGACCTTGCAAGAAATCCACAGAGACTGGCTTTGTTTTTGAAGAGGCTTCTCAGAATTAATTCACTGCCTCCACTGAGAAGCATAGTAAGCAGGAAAACACTTAATGTGAAAAAGAGACCCTCTTTCTTTGAAAATTTTCAATCTTTTTATAGAAAAGATAGTTTGTATGAGACACCTTTATCAACTAAGTACATTTTATTATCATCATTGATTTCTAGCCTCTAATCTTTAATACATTCACTGAAGAGCTGTTAGCAGTCATACATTATTATTTTTAATGTGTTTATATTTACCTCTTTGTGCCTAAGGCTAATTTTTTAAATTATTATTATCATCATTAGTATCAAATATCTAGTGAGGATAGTTAACTATCAGTTGGAAACTGAAATCCTAAGACAGGGAGAGTCCAAAAGATCAGCCCTCTTCCAAGTGAGGGGCTGCAAGATCAGCCACCTGGAGAGTGTGCCTCTGGATCTGTGCCTCAGTGGAACAGGAAGAAACGCTTAAGGGGTTGAGGATTCCTTGGCTGGTTAAGTGGACCAGGGGGCTCAATTCTCTCAGGAGGCCTAAAGGTATCTCATGATACCAGGATCTGTGCACACACTCAGAGCCCAGCGAGGGAACGGTCAGAGAAATGAGAGCCTTCCATTGCCTGGGGTGATGGCTACCCTCTCCCGAGGTGCTAATGTTTAGGTTAGCTAGTGGATCTGTGAACAGCATATTCAAACAAATTCAGAACTGATTCATTGATTCCTGTCTTACTGTACATGTGTGCTAGGGAAAACATCAGATACATATAAGGAATTACATATGTAAATACATATGGAGGTCGATACACATACACACACATAAAATATTATTAGTATTGGGGTAGAAATAACTGGTTTTGTACAAACTTCTATCAGTTTGGTTATATGAAATAACATATGTAAACCTATATATTCTTGCACTTCTAAACTGAAGTTCTAAAATATGTGATAGAATGGACCTTGCAATCTATCAAATATGGCAGCTATGTTTTCAAAACAAATACTTCCTCCCCAAGCTAATAATCAGGTTTGAGTTTTAATAAGTGATTGTAAATTTTTAGCAGAGAAAAGGCATTGGTCAGCAAAGTGTATGGTGGTATTTTCTTTTCTGTCTCTTACCTTTGTAATGAGGCATTTTCTTAAGTCATTTTCTGCCGTTTAAAATGGTAGTATTCGTGTTCTAGCAATAATTGTAGAGGTTTGAATTATTATAAACCTTGAATATCAATTCCTCCCCTTCTGTGACAGTTCTACCACTAGGGAAGTCAGGCTTGCAAGGTCTAATTACTGCAGCGTTTTGATATCCCCAGCCACAATATTGGCAGGAATTTAAGCCATGGTAGAATTCATTGGTGACACCGTTGTAACTAAAAAGCACAGAAAGTGTTTTCAAGCTTGTTCAGGATGGGAAAAAAAGTATCAGATGATGTCAGATAGTCGTGCTGTAGGTTCAGAAGTGCCTTGGACGATTCTAACATGAAATGCTAATTATTTGCAATAGGATGTAAACAAGGTGGCACCAAGTCTTGTTTGCAGTGACTAATGAAAGCTGTTGTACTGGACTCAGTGAGATGCAGAGCAACAGGGCAATTCATTAGGAAAACCGTGGTTGACAAGCAGCTAATGCATGCCAGTCTGAACCTTTCCTCTTGCTTCTGTTTGCTTCTATTATTTCTTCTCGTTGATAATAATAGGTCCCATATGGAAAACATATAACAAGGATAAGATGAAACTAGCAGCTAAATTTTGCCAAGCTAGGCCAAATATCTGCAGGCTGTACGTCTCCTTTAGCTTTTCTTTGCCTCTGAAAAACAACTGCCATATTAGGCTGATTGAAAATACAGCGATTTTCTAGTCAGCAAATTGCTAGTCTGAGAATTTTTCATGTTATCTCTCCAAACTTGAGCAAAACTTAACTATGCTACAAATTATTTTATTTTCCAGATATATATTACATTTCAAAGTTTAACCACATTTTCACTTCTCATACTTTAGCAGCAGGACACTTTAAACAAATAAAAATGAAAATTGCTTGATATACTGCTCTCTTCTCTGTGTTATCCAGTACATCCCTTAGTATATAAAGAAAAGTTGAAACTCTGGAATAGTTTTTCTACCTTGAATTGTATTTTCATCACAGCAACAGCAGTATAGAATACTCTTTCGATACTTGTATAGCTAAATTTCTAACATATAACTATTTAGAAAAAAAGTTATATTTTATTCCCCACAGTTGGAAAAATTAGGAAGGTGACTACCTTTCTGTGCCATTTTTAGACCTATTTCTTTCACTGATTCTCCATGACTACCATAAAGGAAAGCCAGCTCATTAGTCAGCATTTTATAGTCCTTCTCTTTTTTTGAAAGAGCTTAAGGTACCTTTTCTATTTAAAGTATGAAGAAGTAACTGAAAAGTCAGAACTGGGATTTACTTCTGAGCTCCCTGACAGCCATGAGTAAGAAAAGAAGCAGGGTGGGTTCTAGACTACCAAAGCTTGAGCTGAATTCTCTGGTCAAGAGCATGCTTGAATCTAAATTCAAGGAAACAAGACCCAGGAAATACCAAGAGTCTGAGGCAAGTTGAGAGTTTAATTTACTCTGTATTCCCCTTTAGTTAAAATGCCATGAATTAGCCGTACCAAGCTCTTTCCTTCCATCTGAAAGTATCTTAAATACTTTGGACAGTCTTGGGCTCCTAAGCTGGTATAGAATAAGAAGTGGTAGTGCATGTAAGGGATTTTCCCCCTGTTTTATCTAGGATTGACAGATAAAACACAGATGATTATTTAAATTTAAATTCTAGTAAACAATGAATCCTTTTTTTAATATCAGTATGTCCCATAAATACTTTAAGAATATAAATATATCCCTTATATTGTATGGGACATAATGACAATAAAAATATTATTCATGATTTATCTGAAACAATTGTTAATCTGAAATTCAAATTCTTGCTTTGGTAGGTCTGACAACCTTACCCACAACCTGCAAGTAAGCCTCACAAACTATAACAAGAAATTGTCCTTTTATCACAAGAACTTTCCCTTTTTTTAAATCTTTATTGAAGTACAGTTGATTTGCAATGTTGTGTTACCTTCAGGTATACAGGAAGTGACTCAGTTACACGTGTACATATATCTACTCTTTTTAGATTCTTTTGCCATATAGGCCATTACAGACTACTGAGTAGAATTCTTTGTGCTATATAGTAAACATCCTTTTTTTCCCCTTTTTTTTTAACTTTGGTTGAGACATTGATGGCCATTAATAGAAATACCATTGTTTTCTAACAAAGAGATGCTTAAAAAGGATCTTTAGATTCTACATGATAACCAAACCAAAAAGGAAACTTTTATCAAGAGACCGGGTTATTTCAAGTGAGCTATGAAAGAACACAGATTTATACACGTACCCAGAGTATAGTTAAGTTTCCAGGTATTAATAAAATTGCCAGAGAGATCGCGTCTTCTCGGAAGTTGGATGACTGCATGGCAGGACTAGATGTGGCATTATCTTAGCACTCCGTTACTCCACTAGTTCCAGGAACTAGTGGAAATCTTCAGTTTCCAGAACACACTCCTGGAAAGAAGGGTCTCACTGTACATACTGTTCTATTATCCTTGGGGTTTTAAATTCTGCATATTATTCTGGAAGTGCTTACACTAACAATCTGAACACTTCGCATCAAGGGACTGTTTAAGCATTGGCCTCTCCTCATCCTTGAACGCATGTCAGTGTCACTAAGAACATATCTTCATTCTGAGTGCGCAAGAGCAGAGTAGCATCCATTAGTCCCTGAATATTATTTTGGAGTGGTCCTTTCACTGTAGACTTTAAACTCTGCCTTGCTGTTTCTCTGCCCACAAACTGGAAGTCCATTTTTTGGAAGGGGTATTTATGTGCCGGCATGTGTTTAGATCAAGGTTCAGCTGCAGGAACCAGAATCCAGTTTAAGCAGAAAAGTATTTATAATGGCATATTAAATGCATTACAGTATCATTGGGAGAAACGAGGAGGCAATCTAGATTGAGATTTCTGAATAACATCAAAACCAGACCACAGGCTGCCAGTGCAGACGGAACTGCCTGCCGAGCTGGGGAGCGGCTGCTCTGGAACCTCACTGCCGGTCCTGACGCAGGGGCCCCATGATCCGGAAGCCCCCCATAGTCACTCTCAGCTTCAGAACTGTCCACTGCCCTTGTGGTCTGTGCCAACACAGCAGATACCCAAGTTCATGCCTTTCAGCACCCACCAAGTTAGTGACCAGATCCTTGGGACTCACCAGTGTGTCCAAAGTCACATTTGTGAGCAAAATTAGCAAAACTGTGGCCTCTACTTTACCTCCACCTTCCTAACCTTGAGCAGTTCAGAGACTGGCCAGACCAAATCACATCCAAACTGGACGTGCTTTTTGAAACAGTTCTTAGTTTTCCAGCCAGTATAACACAGGAAGGCAATGTAGTAGGTGGTTGAAATGGATGTTGAGTGTCAGTTCTCCATAACCAGGATACATAACCTTGTTTACAAGTAATCATCTTATCTCAGTAATTAATCTGCCTCCTACAGAAGGGAAAAATCAATAAAGGCCATGTTACAAGGCTCTCAGATGCTTTTTAGAAAATGTTTCTGAGGGCCTCTGTAACTTACATCATTAGTATTTTCATCTATAAGATAATATACCATTCTTGAACAGTGGCACGTTGTTTTGGGGGTTTTTTTTTTTTGGTTTTTTTTTTTCCTAGCCTTAAATTCCTAAGGGCTTTGAACACTAAGGGCTTTGAACACCGACTCTCCAACAGGGATAATGAGATGTCTTGTGGACAATGTTTTGACCACAGTTCTATGTCAAATGTAAAACCTTCTTCATGTGATTGTATCTTTATTCAGAAACATTTGCCTTGCTTTTGTTGTCAAGTGAAGTCTGACTCCTGAAAGGACAGGAGATGCCAGTGCCTTTCTAGCTGTTACTTTGATGGTGCTCAGAAACTGTTTTTCAGAACTAATCTGCCTTGACTGATTCTGCTTTGGTTCCTCCAGACACAGGCAGGTAGCCTGATGGAACTGGCTGTCCTTCCCTTTTCACCTACTGTTATGGCCGGATTGATGACCCTGGGCATGCTCAGACCTGCCCAAAAGATCTTCTGTTTATAGCACAGCCTTCTTTTCTCTGTCTTTGCCATTATTTTTCAAATGGACCCAAAGTGAAAAGGCAATGGTGAGAGGCAAATAGGACAGAATTAGTGATGGTCCAGAAACACTTAGGGCTGTTTTAGACAAACCCACATCATTGATTCACTTCATTCCTACACAGTTGTGGATATGTTGACAAATAACTTTAAAGAAACACGAGTTTACAGTTTGACTACTAAAGTATGGTTCCTCCTTTTATATAACTTGAGGAACCATTGTTGTATAAAAATCACAGAGCAGTAAATGTAATAAAAATGATCTTTATTTATCAAAATAATATTTATTACCAAGACATGAAAAATGAAACTGACAAAGTAAGTTACACATTCCTATCAATCTTTTGCAAATTTCATGTATTTGTTCAGTAAAAAGGCCTTACTTAGAAATTCCATTTGAGCTTTTCTAGTCAAATGTTCATATAAATTGGTTGTAATTGTTATCCATCCCTTTTGGGAAAATAGGTGATTTTTAAAAAAATAGAACCAAGAAAGATGTATCATAGTATAAATGTAAAATATAAATCAAAATTCTCAACTTACATAGATGTATAAAGAGTTATTTATGGAATTTTTCAGTATGAAAATTCAGCCAAGTATACAGTTAGTAAGTTGCATTCTTCTGAATTGATTTAATAGGATAAAAATTATGGGAATTAAAGCTAAGTTCCTACAATACTTCTTTAATAGCAACCCTATACCCCACCCCGCATAAATTCTTATTAAGTTTTCACTTGGGTTTGTTACATATGCTAGTCTGTCAATGAAAATGAGTTATTGGGGCAGATAAATAAATGGACTTACAATATTTGCTTACTAGCTTAAATAACTGCCTATAACTGTATTCTGCTAAGCTTTGAAAATTCTAGTCATTTTCCTCTCTGTTTGCCTAAAGTCTTTTTCATACATTCAGTTTACAGATAACAGTCAGGCACGTACAGAGAAGAACACTTGCAATGGTGATGTATTTTATGGTGTTTCGTTCATTCAGCCAGCATTTTTGAGCAACCACATGTAGAACCTTTGGTACAAAAGTGGCACAGTGTTACCTGACCTGATTTTACTTCCATGTTTTACAGAAGAAACTACTGACGTTTATATCACATTTTCCACTTTTATTAAATAAGTTATTTCCAGATTTTTATGAAAAAAATATTATTTTTTCAAATAATAAGCCTAAATGGTTTCATTAAATGTTAATAGTTTCTAATATTTCAGACATAATATTTTATTAATTTTTAGACTCTATGTTTTAACTTAATTTTGACTAAGTAAATCATTCCCATGGTTCAAATTGAGAATTTCTAAAGAAAATACAGTGAGCAGTCCCTCTCCCCCTTGTCCGTCAACCAGCCAGTTTCCCCCTTCCCAGCAAAAATGCAAATTGGTTAAGATTAGGTTCAAGTGCATATAAGAGAAGACTCAAATATCATTGACTTAAATGCTTCACTTAGAGATACTTAAAGGTCTGATGCGTATACCAAAGTTCCACAGTGTCATCGGGGACTTGGACTCCTGTCTTTTTTGTTTGCAGTTTTGTAACTTTGACCGTCAGTGGTCAGCTCTCATCCACATTGACTGTAGATTTTTGAAGGTGGTGACAGGAACATGGGTAACCGACATACAGTGCTTGTTTGGTGAGGCTCCGTCCTCTTTCCATTTTCTAGAGGCCCACATGGGGGTCCAGGGTGGGACACCACTGTCTCTTTGGCCCAGCTCTGCTGAGTCTGGCATCTGGGCATGTCTGGAGTGCCCGCCTCCTTCACAGGCACGTGTGTCTGGAATCCCAGTCTGTGCATGTGCTTGTGAATGTTGATGGTGTGCTCCCCCATCACCCTTCATTCGTGGCAGGCCTTCCACCATTCTGCTTTGCAGGAGCCGTTCTTCCAGGTCCAGGTTGGAAGAAGTGAGGGTGAGGAGTTGTCTCTAACGGTCTTTATGCTTACCGTCTTTATCCTTTAGCTTCTAGTCTCAAGGCTCCTTCCTCGTCCAGTTTGGCTCCTGGAGTGCTAGCCGTCATTTCTGTTACTCCAGGGAGGAGAAAGAAGTCAGGAAGAGCAGAAAGTGCTAGCTCTTTGTAGAGCTTTTCCCAACATCAAGAAGAGGAGATGCAGAGAAAAGTTCGGATTACAGGGGACCCATGTGAAAGAAATGCCTGTCTTGGATAGGGCATGAGCAGCTGGTGAGAAAGTGTGCCCTGCAAAGGACATCAGCAGAGGCAGCAGCAGCCAGAGGCAGGCCTCACTGATAGGATTTCACGTTTTTGTTCAGGAGCAACCTCTTTTTTTTCTTTTTTTTGGCAAGAACGTTTAAGGTTTGCTTTCTTAGCAGATTATAGTTATACAGTACAGTGTTATGAACTGTAGTCACCCTATTATACATTAGATCCTCTGACCTTATTCATTTTATTACTGAAAGTTTGTACCCTTTTACCTTTCCCTGTCTCCCCTACCCAAACCTCCCCCTACTGAAAGCACTTCTCTAATCTCTGTTTCTGAGTTTCATTTTTGATTTTTTCTTTTTTGGATCCACAGAGAAGTGATCCCATGCAATACCTTCTATCTAGTTTATTCCACTTAGCATAATGCCCTCCAGATTCATCCATGATGTCAGGATGAAATGGAAGGACTGCCTTATTTTTAAGACTGAATAATATTACATTACATATTGTATACACATATATGTATGTGTGTGTATATATATATACACACATGCCATATTTTCTTTATCCATTCATTCATTGATGGGCACTTAGGTTATTTCCATACCTTGGCTATTGTGAATAATCCTGTAATGAACATAAGAGTACAAATATCTCCTTGAGATAATAGTTTCATTTTCTTTCTAATCTTTTTGAAAATTAAAAACCAGCTCAAAGGGCTACTGTAGTGGCTTATAGCCTACCAAAAGTATTTCACAAATAATTACTTTTTTAAAAAAAGATACTACTTTTTCCCACCTTTCTCAACATTTCACTATCAAAAATTCTCAGTTACACATATTGTATAGTACATGTATTAGTGGAAGAGTTTGTTTTAAAGAGATATTATTAGAAGACAGTACCATCAGACTTTTGGAAACTTGCTTATGGTGATCTCCTTCCTTCCTGGTATCATTTTAACAGGCTCATCGCATTAAGCTAATTTATTAAGCATTTCCCATTAAGTAGCTATGAATAGGATTAGATAGTGTGTTTTATTTAGGCCAGGAACACTCTGGTGTTTATAATTTATAATGTTTTTCCTTGAATACAGCACTATCAGTATTTTTGAAAATTTGGATGGTTTGTCAAGTGCTAAACAGATTTGATTTTGAGCTATGATGCTGAAGCTGAAACTCCAGTACTTTGGCCACCTCATGCGAAGAGTTGACTCATTGGAAAAGACCCTGGGGCTGGGAGGGATTGGGAGCAGGAGGAGAAGGGGACGACAGAGGATGAGATGGCTGGATGGCATCACCGACTCAATGGACATGGCTTTGAGTAGACTCCAGGAGTTGGTGATGGACAGGGAGGCCTGGCGTGCTGTGATTCATGGGGTCGCAGAGAGTCGGACACAACTGAGTGATTGAACTAAACTGACTGATTCAAAGATAGACTTTAGAACAAGAAGAATTAAGCTTTGTAATTACAAGACTTAACACAGTACCTTCTCCAGAGGTTTAGGATCTTATTAGAGTGGTTTACATTCAGTGTTATTCTTTTTAAAGGGAGGAAAGCTGAGTGTGAGTTTTTCCTCACCACAGGTAACATGATGTCAGGAAGGCAGCCAATAGCATAACCTTGACCTTTAAGCCTGTTTCCTCACTGTAACACTGAAATAGTAATTCCAACCATAAAAGATTGTTATGAGTCTAAAAATGAATATATAAAGGACCTGGCTACTACCTGGTGCATGCTAGTTCAGTAATTACTGATTTTTCTTTCTTTCTGCAGGTAAATTTCCCTCTTGTGGTTTAGTGATCTCTGTAGAGATGATTAGAGATGAAAAGTTCAGTATGATTAGTGACATGTAGGGTTGCCCATTTTAATACTTGTCTTTTTCATAAACATTTGAAATTCAGAGGCTAGCACTTTGGAAGATATATCCTCCTATACATAATTCTCTTGGTTGCTGTAAACTCAATGGTAGTAATTTTGAGGTGGGTTATGGCTGTGTAGAGAAAAGTCACCAATGTTTCTGTTGCATGGGTAACTGGAAGCATAATGTAATCATTATGGGTCTTCCTCATGTATTTATTTGGGCCATTCTGGATGTTCTGTGACGCATGTGGGCTCTCTCTTGTTGGGGTGTGTGGGCTCTGAGCGGGTGGGCTTTAGTAGTTGTGACGCACAGGTGCGTGGGCTTAGTTGCCCCGCGGCATATGGAATCTTCCCCAACCAGGGATTGAATCCATGGCCTCTGCATTTGCAGGAATTCTTAACCCTGAACCACCAGGGAAGTCACTCATTATGGGCTTTGTGGGGGCTTTTCTATAAATACAATATTTTCAGTATATAATAGTCATTCATTACCTAATAGTAAATACATGGCCAAAAAGTAAGACTTCTCCCGAAGGGTCTGAGTGAGTAGTCGCTGAGCCTTGGCTGGACTAGGAACGTTGGGCTCTTGGATGACAGATTAAGGCAGGACTTGGAACTAGAGAAGCAACAGAGACCACAAGTTCTGTCCCAGCGGATCACTGGATGGCGCTGAAGGTGGCTGGCTGACAGACGGCTCCCTCTGTGCAGGCTGTCAAGTAAGCCCCTGAGAAGCACTTACAGATGCTTTAAGTGCTTACAGCTTAAAGCAATGCATATAGGTTAAAAACTGAAAATTTTAAAATTACACCAATATATTATGCATTTTTAACAGTTTAATGATCATAAGAGCTTTTAATTGTTTCACAAACTCAGAGTAGTTCTAGGTATTTTTTTCTTAAATTATCCCAGCCCTTTTTGGTCTTTTGAATATGTTTGTTCTGTGTTTCTGGGTGCATTTTGTGAGAGTTACTCCAGTGTGCAATTTTTTTAATTAGAATTTACTATTATTACCTTTTATTTTTTTAGTAGACACTCTTGTCACTGTAGTTACAATCATCACAAAGGAGAGATGAGGTAATAATTTGAGTCAAGTATCCCCCTGTTGGGCTTCCCTGGTAGCTCAGCTGGTAAAAAATCTGCCTGCAATGCAGGAGACCCCAGTTTGATTCCTGGGTCGGGAAGATGCCCTGGAGAAGGGATAGGCTACCCACACCAGTATTCTTAGACGATAAAGAATTCACCTGCAATGTGGGATAGCTAGGTTCGATCACTGGGTTGGGAAGATCCTCTGGAGGAGGGCATGGCAGCCCACTCCAGTATTCTGGCCTAGAGAATCTCCATGGACAGAGGAGCCTGGTGGGCTACAGTCCAAGGGGTTCCAAAGAGTTGGACACGACTGAGCGACTAAGCATAGCACAGCACGTCCCACTGGTGGTTAGATAGTTCATCTCGTTTAAAACAGAGTTCAATGAGTGAATGTATTTTATAGTGATTCTGTTAGACTCACTTATTTTATGTGTTTAGGAACTAATAGAGGGAATGTAACTTCCAAGATCAGGCTTCAAATTTCGCGTCAGCCACTTATAGTGAAACCTTCTTTGAGTTGTTTAAGCTATCTTATGTTCAGTATCATATTTATAAAATGGAAATAATAATATCTACTTCAAAAGGCCTCCATGAGTACTTGAAGCTATTCAGATGTCAAGAGTTTGGTATGCATGTTGCCTGGCAAAGAGCACTTGCCCTTGAGAGGTACCTGTATTTTTGTTGTCGACATCATTTTCATTATCATCAGTTTTGAATTAACGTTTCTTGGATGTCCAAGTCCAGCATTATTCCCATAAATTTAAGAAAAGTGGAATCATGAATATTTATGCATTTCAATATAAAAATTTTCATCAAGAGAGTAATATGGCTCTAGCCATTGTAACCCACTGCTTGAGGGTTATCTGTTGAATTACATATCTGTGCATTGAGATTTTAAATTGATATTAACATGGCTGGTCCACTTTACAGTGTAGGTTTTAAACACTCTCATCATTTTGCAAAGGGTAATCTTTAGAGGTGCTCAGTGGTGTCATCATCTTCATGCACACTTAACAAAATGCTTGCCTGGAAGTGAGCTCTATGTGTGCTCACTTATGGTGTCTTATTTACTCTTCACAGTAAGTGCGCAGGTGAAAATTATCATTCTCATATTAGATAAAGAAAACATCGGTCTTAGAGAGTCTATAAGATTTGTTCAGAGTAGTATCACCAGGTCACTCTTGGTTCCATTAAACCACCACTGTTTTTCTCAAAATGCCATGCTGTGCTGTGTTTAGTCACTCACTTGTGTCCAGCTCCTTGAGACCCCGTGGACTGTAGCCTACCAGGCTCCTCTGCCCATGGGATTCTCCAGGCAAGGATACTGGAGTGGGCTGCCATGCCCTCCTCCAGGGGATCTTCCCGACCGAGGGATCGAGCCCAGATCGCCTGCACTGCTTTGCCACGGCAGCCACCAGGGAAGCCCAAAGTGCTGTAATAGGGACAGTCTGTGGGAACGTCCTCTCCTCTGTTCACGGGGGAGCAGATTTGGTCTCAAACTAAAGAACATTCTCACAGTTGGCACAGTACAATGACAGACTGACTCCCTTAGGACAGACTGACCTCTTTCTCAGTTGTAAGATTCAAGCGCAGGCAGACTTGTTGTTTGGCAGGAATGTTATGAAAAATGCAGGTTTATGTGAATGACTGGGTTTTGTATCTAGTAAAGATCTTCCGAAACGCAAAGTTGTACCTTCTAGTGATTTGTGTCCTCACCCTTCCTCTAATCGCATGCCACATCACAAAGATTTTATCAATACTGTCACAAAGTTTCAGATCCTCACAAATAGAGAACAGATACATTAAACAAATGTTTGATTGCCTACTGTGTGTTGGGAACTTTGCTAAGCAGCTAATTTGTGATGTCTTCTGGAGGTGAATTCTGAATAATTCTTTGAGGACAGATAAATTGAGGTGTGCTCATTACCATCATAGAGAAGGGAATGGCAACCCACTCCAGTATTGTTGCCTGGAGAATTTCATGGACAGAGGAACCTGGTGGGTTACAGTCCATGGTGTCGCAAGAGTTGGACACAACTTAGCGACTAAACCACCACCACCATTAACATCTAGATAATAGATGGTAATATGATAAACAGCAACAAATAATGGATGCATGAAAGGAAAGACGACAACCATATGCCTCATATAGATAGATAAGGGGGGAAATAGGACCTGCTTCTGGCACATAAACATCTCAACTTGTAAGAAGTTTTGGTTAAAAGAAAATTATTTCACACTGCCCCTCCTCATTTGTCTCCCTGTTTTCTTATTGTATTTAAAATGAGGAGGTTCTTTTTTTTTTTTTTTTTTTTGATGGGTAGAATACCAGAAACACTTTTAGTATAAAATTAAACTGTATATTGTATGCTAGAAAATGGGATTACATGCTCTCCATACACCAGCCAGCTCCCTGAGAGCCCTCATCAGCCATCCCATGAAGCTAAGAAAGCTTAGATTTCTTGATACATAAGATAATAAATACACCTCCTATTTAAGTCACTTTAATAAGTAATATGTCTCTTGAAGTTGGAGCATCCTGATTTGGATGGGCTGAGAGAAGGAGCTCTGTGAAGGTGAAGTTGGGGATAGGACATCTTATTCAAGGAAAAGGGACAGGAGGAAAGGTAAAGATATAAATACAGAGATTTAAGATGTTGACATCTTTCTTTTAAGTAAAATTTATTTTTAGTTTAACTTTTGTATAGGCTTCAACAATGTCATTAAGGATTTGGACTTCTTTGCTCTCCATGGCTATTTTTTCTTGGGCTTATCAATTCATGCTTGCAAGGTAACTGACATCACAGCCGCACACACCCACATCCAAAGACAGATGGGTCTAGGGTACAGCTCTGTTCTTTTGAGTCTCTGCTTTCAGGAAGGAAATCTCTTTCCCAACAGTGTAGCTGCCTTCTCTGCCAGGACTAAACCATAGCCAGTGGGGAGGCCGTCTCTGCCACTAAAGAGCCCTCACCCATAGCCTTCTAGCCGCACCCCAGTGCCCTCCCTTCTTCACGTCTTTGCACTCTTTATTACATCCCTTGCTGCAGAATGTTTCTACCAAAAACAGAAATTTGATCAGGTCATTCTACACTTAGCAGTTGTTGCTGCCTTGCCTTCAGACATTGAAGGAAGTCACCTCCTCCCTGCCCTCCCCATCCCCAATCACCCTGCCCAGCATGTACATGGCGTCAGTCCTGCATGGAGTTGGGCTGGCTCAGTCCTACTGGTAAACACTTTAAGGTCATACACTGAATGTGTTTTTAGATTTCTAAAAGCAGGGACCTTCAGGATATAGCAGATGATGTATTACGTGAAGAAATAGTCATAAGTATCTGTTAAGCAAATATTTATTGTACACTTCTTATGGGTCAGACAGTGTACTTGGAATATAGGATTGAACAAAACAAACACTGTAATGTTGTCAAGGAGCCTATGATCTAGGAATGAGGACATTAAATTGAGCACGTATTTGTAAGTCAGTGTGACAGACGTTAGAAAGGCAGAGAGTGACAGAAGACTTACTAAGAGAAGGACTAACCCTACTCTGAAGGTGAGCTTCCCCAAGAAGGTTTAAATGAGAGCTGAGTGGGTCCTCGCCCGGTGCAGACGGTGCGGATGGAGGCCAGGCACGCGGAGAAGAGATGGACACTGACCGACATGTCACGACCCAGACAGGAGATGGTGGGGCGAACAGAATGGAAGCAGAGAGGACAGAAAGAGAACATGGACACAGGAGTCGTATGTGGGGAATGAACGTGTGACCTGAGCACGTGCATTCGACAGTTGTTCCCTGAGAATCGGATCAGGGCTTGGTTAGAGAAGAAAGAACGGCTTTGAGAGAGCGTGGTGCCAGCCCGCGCGTCAGTCAGCCGCTCGCTGTCGCCTGACAGAACGCTGTTCGGGCAGCACAGCCCGGGGCGCCCTGCCCTCCATCACTGTGGCCCTGTCTCGCCCTCTGTCCGCTCTGCCGTCAGTGCCAGCAGATAGAACACCTCTTACCTTTGTGGCTTGTGTCTACACTGGCTGTCTTCACTGTGACTTTTACTGTCCGCCTTCTCTCTGGTCCTTGTTTAGTGTTCCTATACTCTGTGTGTTTCATTGTCCCACAAGAGGAATTTACAGGATGAGCTAGATAATTATCAAGTCTACAGTATCCTGTAGGTCAGAGTCTCCTGCCAGTTATCCAGGGACCCATCACCACTGCTTTATGACCCAAACTGTGGAGACTTGTATTTATCTGTTTATGCAACAAATATTTTTTTAGCATTAGATTCATGCCAGTGATACACTGGGCCATGGAAAGAACTTGTGTTTTGCAGTTATTAAAATGTAGAATTCTGACTTTCCCATTCATCAAGTATGTGAACATAGGCCAAAAACTATTCTAACGGTCTCTGTGCCTTGACTTCCTTATTTCTAATATGTGTCATGAGTTGCCTGAGGATTCCATGGCATACGTCAAGGGCTCAGTTTATTATCTGTCATGAGAAATAATATAGGGGTAAGGGCGATGTTGTGAGAGCAGGAAAGGAAGTCTCTGAGGCTGTGGGAAGCGTGGTCAGGATGGAGGGGAGGGTGGGCGGTTTGATCGTGAGGTGTGACGTGCTGATAGTGGATCATGGCAACAAAACTGCCCTTGGCTGCTTTGCTCGGAAGGGCTCTGGATAAGAAGGCACTCGGAGCTTCAAGGACTGTCCGGTACAAAGGAGTTCTTAAATTTAGTTGGGCTCTATTGTTAAGAAACAAATCACTGTGCTCACTTAAACTTGGACCTTGGAGAGTGTATTTTAAGAGTTCAACGCTGAATTACTTTCACAGTTCAAGAACACTGACAAAATGACTTAAAAGTGTACAATTATCTAACTGTTTCAGAAAGTCAATTTAGGGGTGGAAAGTCTATATTAAAATGGAAAGAACAGTGCTCACTTGCATGTACTTTAAAGAGCATGTTAAAGCCCAGCTTCTTGGCCAGGGTGCCTTATAGTTGTTCAATTACATCCTCTGAGCGTTTTGTCTTTTGGACAGAACAAACTGATTTCAAAGTAGAGCTTTGTTCTCTGTAACTGTGTTGCTTAAAAACTTTCAGGCAAAATTCAGAGCTCAGTGTGAATACTCTCTTTATTTTAATTATTTTGTTAATTTTTTCTTTTGAATAGTTTTTGTGGAGGAAAATTTCTTTGAAAAAAAGATGTAGTAAACCAGTTTAAGAAATTAAATAGAATGATAATAATAGCTAACATTTATTAAGTTCTTAGTTTATAGATCAGGCACTGTGCTAAGATATTAATATTTACATGCATTAATCTCATTTAGTAATCACTATCACGAGATGAGAACCAGCCTTCTCTTCATTTTTCAGATAAAGAAACTAAAACTTAGACTGCCCCACGCTCACACAACTCAGAAGAGAGAGAGCCAGGATTCACGTCCCATGTTTCTAGCCATGTTGTTAGTTGAACAAGTTCTTTATTATTCCTTTACCCTTGTATCTTTAGCAATATTTGGATAAGGATTGAGTTCAAGTTCAGTGAAAGTTGAATTCCATACTTTTTTGAGCATTGAATCATCATTTTATTAATATATCCCTAATCTACTTCTTTGTAAATTCCATGGCTTTTTCAAATTGTAGTTTTGATTATCATGTTATGTCATTTTTTCACTAACTTTAAATGTAGAGAGTACATTTGAAATAACAATAATGACTTTTTTTGAAGTCTATAATAATGTTTGTAGATATTGTAGTTTTTTTAGCCCAAATTTTCTACCTTAACTGTCATCCGTCTGCTATTTTTCAAAAAGACCAACTTAATAAAAGTAAATATGTTAAAACCAATGACTCTATAAAATTACAGGCTCACTCTGAAATAAAAGTTATTCATTAAAAATATGAAAAACACAAGAGATATGTTCTCATTCAGATACCTTGTCTTTGACAGAGGAGGCAAAAATATACAGTAGAGAAAAGACAGTCTCTTCAACAAGTGGTGCTGGCAAAACTGGTCAGCTATGTGTATAAGAATGAAACTAGAACACTCTCTAACACTGTTCACAAAAATAAACCCAAAAGGGATTAAAGACCTAAACGTAAGACCAGAAACTATAAAACTCTTAGAGGTAAACATAGGCAGAACACTCTCTGACATAAATCACAGCAAGATCCTCTATGATTGACATTTAAAGTAATGAAAATAAAAACAAAAATAAACAAATGGGACCTAATTAAACTTAAAAGCTTTTTCACAGTGAAGGAAACGATAAGCAAGGTGAAAAGACAAGCCTCAGAATGGGAGAAAGCAATAGCAAATGAAACAACTGACGAAGAATTAATCTCCAAAATATACAAGCAGCTAACACAGCTCAATACCTGAAAAATAAACAACCCAGTCAAAAAGTGGGCAGAAGAACTAAACAGAAAGAGACTTGTTCTCTGTCCAAAGAAGACAGAGAGATGGCTAATAAACACATGAAGAGATGCTCAACATCAGTCATATTCAGTTCAGTTCAGTTCAGTTGCTCAGTTGTGTCCGACTCTTTGCCACCCCGTGAATCACAGCACGCCCGGCCTCCCTGTCCATCACCAACTCCTGGAGTTTACCCTAACTCATGTCCATCGAGTCGGTGATGCCATCCAGCCATCTCATCCTCTGTCGTCCCCTTCTCCTCCTGCCCCCAATCCCTCCCAGCATCAGGGTCTTTTCCAATGAGTCAACTCTTCACATGAGGTGGCCAAAGTACTGGAGTTTCAGCTTCAGCATCAGTCCTTCCAGTGAACACCCAAGACTGATCTCCTTTAGGATGGACTGGTTGGATCTCCTTGAAGTCCAAGGGACTCTCAAGAGTCTTCTCCAACACCATAGTTCAAAAGCATCAATTTTTCAGTTCTCAGCTTTCTTCACCGTCCAACTCTCACATCCATACATGACCACTGGAAAAACCATAGCCTTGACCAGACGGACCTTTGTTGGCAAAGTAATGTCTCTGCTTTGTAATATGTCTCTGCTCTCCAGGTTGGTCATAACTTTCCTTCCAAGGAGTAAGCGTCTTTTAATTTCATGGGAGAAATGCAAAGCAGAACCACAATGAGGTATCATCTCACACTGGTCAGAATAACCATCATCAAAAAGTCTACAAACAATAAATGCTGGAGAGAGTGTGAAAAAAAGGGAACCCTCTTACACTGTTGGTAGGAATGCAAACTACTATGGAGAACAGTGTGGAGATTCCTTAAAAAGACTAGGAATAAAACTACAATCCCACTACTGGGCATATACCCTGAGGAAACCAAAATTGAAAAAGATGCATGTACCCCAGTGTTCCCTGCAGCACTGTTTACAGTAGCTAGAACCTGGAAGCAACCTAAATGTCAGATGAATGGATAAGGAAGTTGTGGTACATATGCACAATGGAATATTACTCAGCTATAAAAAGGAATGCATTTGCATCAGTTCTAATGAGGTGGATGAACCTAGAGACTATTATACAGTGAAGTAACTCAGAAAGAGAAAGACAAATATCATATAATAACGCATATATATGGAATCTAGAAAGATGGTATTGACAGTCCTACATGCAGAGCAGCTAACGAGACACAGATATGAAGAACAGACTTTTGGACTCAGTGGGAAAACAAGAGGGTGGGGTGATTTGAGAGAACAGCACTGAAACATATACATTACTGTATGTAAAATAGCGAGTGTGAGTTTGATGTATGACTCGGCACCCAAAGCCAGTTCTCTGTGACAACCTGGAGGAATGGGGTGGGGAGGCTCGTGAGAGGCGGGGTTCAGGATGGAGGGGACACAGTGTGCCTATGGCTTATTCATGTTGATGTATGGCAAACACCATCACAGTCAGTTCAGTTCAGCCTCTGAGTCGTGTCTGACTCTTAGTGACCCCATGGACTGCAGCACGCCAGGCCTCCCTGTCCGTCACCAACTCCCAGAGTTTACTCAAACTCATCTCCATTGAGTCGGTGATGCCATCCAACCATCTCATCCTCTGTCGTCCCCTTCTCTTGCCCTCAATCTTTCCCAGCATCAGGATCATTTCTGATGAGTCAGGTGTTTGCATCAGGTGGCCAAAGTATTGGAGCTTCAGCTTCAGCATCAGTCCTTCTAATGAATATTCAGCACTGGTTTCCTTTATGAATGACTGGTTTGATCTCTTTGCAGTCCAAGGTATCATCCAATTAAAATAAATTGTTTAAAAAGATATATGCCCTTTTAAAAACATTTTTAATTACTATTTTGTTTCAAATGGACATAGATCCTATGTATTTTTTCATAGATTTTAATAAGTTTATATGTGTCTCAACATACTTATCTGTAGTGTATGGAAAGAGGTGGTTTATTCATTTTTATAGCCATCATACTTAGCAATTTAGAAAATCATACATGTTTTTCGAAACAATGAACTTTTAGTTTTTGACTGTCGACAATAGAGTCCCCCCCTTTTTTTTAAGTCCAGAAGAAAGATAGTAATGGGGTGGGGAGAGATTATAAAAGCAGTACAGCTTTAAAATATTCAGAAAATTCCAGATATAGGTTAGGCTTGTGGGGTACAAATTTGGGAATTCTCAATAGGCACATGGCACTTAAACAGTTAGACTGACTGAGTGACCTTGAAAATAAGTGTGGGCAGAAAAGTAATGTTCAGGGCCTGAGCCCTGCAACTTGCTGTGATAACACTTCAGGGCTCAGGACAGGGAGGAGACACACAGAACACTGAGCAGGAAGAGCGAGCGTTCTGATGTCCTGGAAGCCAAGGAAGGCGATCTCAGGAAGGAGAGTGAGTGACCCCGATGCTCACTACCGCAGAGGGAGTCAAGCTAGGTGAGAACTGAGGCGGGACCATTGGTTTTTTTTTTCCCCATTTATTTTTATTAGTTGGAGGCTAATTACTTTACAATATTGTATTGGTTTTTGTCATACATTGACATGAATCAGCCGTGGATTTACACGTATTCCCCATCCCGATCCCCCCTCCCACCTCCCTCTCTACCCGATCCCTCTGGGTCTTCCCAGTGCACCAGGCCCGAGCACTTGTCTCATGCATCCAACCTGGGCTGGTGATCTGTTTCACCCTAAATAATATACGTATTTCGATGCTGTTCTCTCGAAACATCCCACCCTCGTCTTCTCCCACAGAGTCCAAAAGTCTGTTCTGTATTTCTGTGTCTCTTTTTCTGTTTTGCATATAGGATTATCGTTACCATCTTTCTAAATTCCATATGTATGTGTTAGTATACTGTATTGGTCTTTGTCTTTCTGACTTACTTCACGCTGTATAATGGGCTCCAGTTTCATCCATCTCATTAGAACTGATTCAAATGAACTCTTTTTAATGGCTGAGTAATATTCCATGGTGTATATGTACCACAGCTTCCTTATCCATTTGTCTGCTGATGGGCATCTAGGTTGCTTCCATGTCCTGGCTATTACAAACAGTGCTGTGGTGAACATTGGGGTACACGTGTCTCTTTCAGATCTGGTTTCCTTGGTGTGTATGCCCAGAAGTGGTATTGCTGGGTCATATGGCAGTTCTATTTCCAGTTTTTTAAGGAATTTCCACACTGTTCTCCATAGCGGCTGTACTAGTTTGCATTCCCACCAACAGTGTAAGAGGGTTCCCTTTTCTCCACACCCTCTCCAGCATTTATTGCTTGTAGACTTTTGGATAGCAGCCATCCTGACTGGCGTGTAATGGTACCTCATTGTGGTTTTGATTTGCATTTCTCTAATAATGAGTGATGTTGAGCATCTTTTCATGTGTTTGTTAGCCATCTGTATGTCTTCTTTGGAGAAATGTCTGTTTAGTTCTTTGGCCCATTTTTTGATTGGGTCATTTATTTTTCTGGAATTGAGCTGCAGGAGTTGCTTGTATATTTTTGAGATTAATCCTTTGTCTGTTGCTTCGTTTGCTATTATTTTCTCCCAATCTGAGGGCTGTCTTTTCACCTTGCTTATAGTTTCCTTTGTAGTGCAAAAGCTTTTAAGTTTCATTAGGTCCCATTTGTTTAGTTTTGCTTTTATTTCCAATATTCTGGAGGTGGGTCATAGAGGATCTTGCTGTGATTTATGTCGGAGAGTGTTTTGCCTATGTTCTCCTCTAGGAGTTTTATAGTTTCTGGTCTTACATTTAGATCTTTAATCCATTTTGAGTTTATTTTTGTGTATGGTGTTAGAAAGTGTTCTAGTTTCATTCTTTTACAAGTGGTTGACCAGTTTTCCCAGCACCACTTGTTAAAGAGGTTGTCTTTTTTCCATTGTATATCCTTGCCTCCTTTGTCAAAGATAAGGTGTCCATAGGTTCGTGGATTTATCTCTGGGCTTTCTATTCTGTTCCATTGATCTATATTTCTGTCTTTGTGCCAGTACCATACTGTCTTGATGACTGTGGCTTTGTAGTAGAGTCTGAAGTCAGGCAGGTTGATTCCTCCAGTTCCATTCTTCTTTCTCAAGATTACTTTGGCTATTCAAGGTTTTTTTGTATTTCCATACAAATTGTGAAATTATTTGTTCTAGTTCTGTGAAAAATACCGTTGGTAGCTTGATAGGGATTGCATTGAATCTATAGATTGCTTTGGGTAGTATAGCCATTTTGACAATATTGATTCTTCCAATCCATGAACACGGTATGTTTCTCCATCTGTTTGTGTCCTCTTTGATTTCTTTCATCAGTGTTTTATAGTTTTCTATGTATAGGTCTTTTGTTTCTTTAGGTAGATATACTCCTAAGTATTTTATTCTTTTTGTTGCAATGGTGAATGGTATTGTTTCCTTAATTTCTCTTTCTGTTTTCTCATTGTTAGTGTATAGGAATGCAAGGGATTTCTGTGTGTTAATTTTTATCCTGCAACTTACTATATTCATTGATTAGCTCTAGTAATTTTCTGGTAGAGTCTTTAGGGTTTTCTATATAGAGGATCATGTCATCTGCAAACAGTGAGAGTTTCACTTCTCTTTTCCTATCTGGATTCCTTTTACTTCTTTTTCTGCTCTGATTGCTGTGGCCAAACTTCCAAATATGTTGAATAGTAGTGTAACTTTCCAAAACTGAACCAGAAAGAAATAGAAGATCCTAACAGACCCATCACAAGCAAGAAATCGAAACTGTAATCAGAAATCTTCCAGCAAACAAAAGCCCAGGACCAGATGTCTTCACAGCTGAATTCTACCAAAAATTTAGAGAAGAGCTAACACCTATCTTACTCAAACTCTTCCAGAAAATTGCAGAAGAAGGTAAACTTCCAAACTCATTCTATGAGGCCACCATCACCCTAATTCCAAAACCAGACAAAGATGCCACAAAAAAAGAAAACTAGAGGCCAATATCACTGATGAACATAGATGCAAAAATCCTTAACAAAATTCTAGCAAACAGAATCCAACAACATAATAAAAAAATCATACATCATGACCAAGTGGGCTTTATCCCAGGAATGCAAGGATTCTTTAATATCCACAAATCAATCAATGTAATACGCCACATTAACAAACTGAACAAATTTGTTACAAATTAACATTAACAAATTAACAAATTGAAAACAAACAAACAAAAAAACCATATGATTATCTCAATAGATGTAGGAAAAGCCTTTGACAAAATTCAACATCCATTTATGATTAAAACTCTCTAGAAAGCAGGAATAGAAGGAACATACCTCAAGCTATATATGACAAACTCACAGCAAGCATTACCCTCAATGGTGAAAAATTGAAAGCATTTTCCCTAAAATCAGGAACAAGACAAGGGTGCCCACTCTCACCATTGGTTTTTTTATTGTGGAGGAGACTCTGTAAAGGTAGGACAGATACCTGATTGAAACGGGTTCAAAAGGGAATAAGAGGAATTGGAAACTGAGATTATAGATAATTCTTTCAAGGAAATTTGATATAAGAGGACAGAGAAGAGTGAATTGGCAGTTCGAGGAAAAATTGAGGTCCAGGAAAGGGTATTTGTTTGTTTTAAGATGAAAGAACATTTGTTTGCTCCAGGAAAGGGTATTTGTTTAAGGTGAAAGAACATTTGTTTGCTAAAGAGAAGAACCCAGGGATACGGGGAGAAGTTAATGCTGTAAGAAGATAGTGAGTGGGTCGCTGGAGTCTTGTCCTTGAATGAGAGGCTGTGTGGTCTGGGTCAGGGGACGGGGTGGCCCTGTTAGAGCTGGACTGGTGGTTCATGGTAGAGATGGGAAGGAAGGCAGGGTGTGGGAGGGGGAGAGGCAGGGGAAGGATGGCATGGTGAAGGGAATTTGTAGTTCTTGTCTCACCAGTTTGTAAGTAATCGTCATTTCTTCTCTTCTAGTTTAAGAATTTTATGGGAAGCTTTTTCTATATTGTACAGTTTATTTAAACTACTTTCACAGAAATATTCAACCTTGGTATGAGATATATCTTATATTCTTGTAACTTATAAACTGTGGGGGATTTAAACTTTCTATAAATAGCGGATTTTCTCCTTCAGTCCCTTTGATTCCAAGTACATTTAATACGTTCACCCAATTTTAACCTTCTCAAACCTTATTCAGCAGTTTTCTTCCTGATATGTTGTAACTGTGAGAAAGTCCATTTTATTTCTCTGAGCTTTCACAGTTAACTTGAGAAAGCCCTGTTTTCCAGATATTTAACCGGTTTCTAAATTACTTAACCAGGTGCCAACGTACTACATTTAATGTACCAAGTAATGATTACTGATTGCTGGTCAATCCATATTCTAATTGCCTTTCTCCTCAAGGTATTGTTCTCTTGGGGGAAATTGTCAGCTGTTCAATGTTTTGAGACCAGAAACATTTAAAAATGCGTTAAAACCTAAACTCAGAGCTTGATAGAAACACATTCAGCTGGCTCTACTAGTAGGTTCTAATCACTTTGTTCATGTAATGAATATGATTTCACTTTGTGTTACAGTCTGTTTTCTCAGACAGATGGATATAACCATTTTCTGAAATTATTTCCACAATAACTGCTAATAATAAATTCATAATTCCTTCATTTATATGTATGTGTCAATTCTACTCAATCAAAATATTCCCATAGAAAATATGTTATTAATATAAAATATTAACATTTTTGTTGGTAGTTTCAATTTGAAGAAATCAATATAATTCTCTTACTGTCCAAAAGTGCTCATATAACTAAATTATCCATAACATCTGAGAGTGACTAATAGGAGAGAGAAGACAGAGAAGGAAGAGAGGTTATCTCTCAGGCCACTCTGTTTACTGGTGTTTGTAAACAGAGGTCTTTCACAGCTAAAGCTTGTTTTAAGAATTCTTCTTTAAGAATCTAGATAACAAAAGAAATAACCTCTTAAAGTGATGATGTGTGACTTTGGCCACCTTTGAGTGTCTCTTCATTTGAGGTCTTCTCTTACTTTACAAATCAAAATAGCAGAATATTCTTCAAAGTATATTTAGAAAATATATTGAAGTAACTTAAGCACCATTATTTGCAGCCAACTTTGAGTTCCACAGATTGTATTCTACTCATGTTCTTAATGACTCTCATTTCTTCTTCTGTTTGATGTAGTAACTCCTCAACTGAAGGAAGAGGTGCCTTCTTTTCTTTACTGTTGTTTTCTCATTCTCTGTATTAAGTTTCAAGGTGACTAAGAATTATAAGGTGTAAGAACTACATGCATACATGTATCTTAAGTGATAATAGCAATATCAAGAGTGAGGAAGCCTATAAGCAGTATGGACACTTCAGTTCCGTGAAACACAGAATAGAATTGTTAGAGACCTGCTTACTGACACTAGCACAGAAAAGTGTTACATTCTGAGCCCAGAAATACAGGCTTTGTTTGGGGTTTTTGTGGGATGTTTTGTTTGTTTTTCTCAATACTTTTTTTAGTTGAAATAAAGTTGATATACAATATTATGTTAGTTTCAGGTGTACTGCATAGTGATTTGACATTTGCATACACTGTGAAATGATCCCCATGATAAATCTAGTAAAGACTTTGTGAAATCTAAGTAATCTCATTTACCATAACATTCCATGTACTTCCATGTACTCTTCTTCCATGTAGTCTTAATTCTCACCTTCCAATGCACATTGTATACTTTGAAAATTATGTGGTTAACCATAGGACTAAAATAAAGAAACAAAATACTGAAATACTTACTTCAGCCATATTTCACTCTTAATAATTTTCCAGTTTCTTGAAATTGCCTTCAGAGCCAATTTACAAACCCCACAAGAAATCCCATTTACCTCATAGTCTTCCCTCCTTGATCAGAAATTTTATGAGTTGCCTTTTTTATCAAACCTCCCTACAAAGGGATTCTGTTTTTTTTCTAAAGCCAGATCTACTTTCCAGGGGAAAATTTTCCAGCCACCATTGAAAACAAAGATGCTGCAGTCCCTGAAAGCAATTATAGAAAAATGACAGATTGTTCTGACCAGAATCTGAGGGCCATCAAGGGATTGAGAATATTAGTTTTCACAGAAACTTTTGAAGGGCTTGTTAATTAGGGTCCTTATAGGTTTAAAAATTCATTGTTGCTCTCTTCTCATGCCAAGAAAGGACTTTTTTTTATTTTATAATAAAATTTTTTGCCGGTCTATGTCTTTGGTGTACAAAATGTGCTGTTTTATTTTTTCATTGAGGTATAATTGACATACAGTGTTATGTTAGTTCCAGATGTACAGCATAATGACTCAACATTTGTATATACGTTGTGAAATGGTCGCCACAATAAGTCTGGTTACTGTCTGTGCTGTGTTCGTTTTTGAACGCACACCACTGTTTGGCACATGATAAGGACCCACTAAACGGTGGTAGAATTTTTAAGTATTTCTTGGAAAGACAAATTGTCTTTATTTAAGAATAATTATTATTCAGGCTTCTCTTGTCTGACCAATACATTGATCACACATTCATCCTTTTATTCTTTCCACCTTTTTTTGAGAACTGAAGGTGCAGGTGTAAAACAATAGACAAAACTCAACTTCTCTTGGAGGATACATTCTATAGAAGAGAGAAGATGATAAACTAAATGAATAAAATACCTAGTGTGTTAGATGGTGACCTGTGCTGTGAAGAAAACAATGTAGCAAACTTTTGCTTCCGGATGAGGGCGGAGCTGGTGGCGGGTCATCATCCCTGCTGGAGAAAGCTGGAATGCCACATAAAACACAGAGATCATCCAGGAGATACGGAAACAGTGAGTTCAGAGGAATGAACCCTGTGAAGAGGAGTTGGCTTTTCACTAATTTCTGCTCCTGTGGGATGAGATCTGGGCAGCTAAGGCTTGAGGCTGGGGCTCTCCGCCGTGGCCCCAGGAAGAGGGTGGCTGCTTCAGAGCAGCAGAACCAGCCTCGCTCCAGCAGTCGTATGGGGCTGGACTGGCAGAAACGAGCCTGGTGGGGCCTCAACACAGAGTCAGTTTCCCTCTGTGACGCTTATTACTGTATTCCGAAGGTGTGGGAAGTCAGGAATGGCAGTAGACTAAAAGTCTAAGCAGAAAATGTCTTTGAGGAAATCACAGCATGTCAGACAATCATTTAGAAACTCTTGAGGGCAATGCCCTAGGAACTGGGGCAAATCAGAGTAGACTGAGTCTTACAAAAACTATAGCTTAGACTGGGGCCAGCTCAGTTCCTGACTGAGTGAATCCTAAGATCGTCACTCATTCGCCCTTCCTAGGAGATGAGAGTGTGAACCCTCAGGGAGAACCATTATCTGGGCATAAGTATATATAGGAGTTTGAGCAAACTCCAGGAGATGGTGAAGGACAGGGAAGCCTGTGTGCTGCAGTCCATGGGGTCTCAAAGACTGAGTGGCTGAACAACAAATAAGTATATACTTAATGTCTAGATTGCAATAAAACATCTCTATGTATGCCAAGAGATAGGACATATGAACACACATACACAAGAAATATATACACAGATGATCCAGACATCAAATGAGACTGAAATATTCAAGAGAGTAAAATAAATAAAATAGATAAGAAGATAAGAGTGTTTTACTGCAGAATGCAGTTCAGTTCAGTTCAGTTCAGTTGCTCAGTCGTGTCTGACTCTTTGCAACCCCATGGACTGCAACACGCCAGGCCTCCCTGTCCATCACCAACTCCCGGAGTTTACTCAAACTCATGTCCATAGAGTCAGTAATGCCATCTAACCATCTCATCCTCTGTTGTCCCCTTCTCCTCCTGCCTTCAATCTTTCCCAGCATCAGGGTCTTTTCAAATAAGTCAATTCTTCGCATCAGGTGGCCAAAGTATTGGAGTTTCAGCTTCAACATCAGTCCTTCCAATAAACACCCAGGACTGATCTCCTTTAGGATGGACTGGTTGGCTCTCCTTGCTGTCCAAGGGACTCTCAAGAGTCTTCTCCAACACCACAGTTCAAAGGCATCAATTCTTTGGCGCTCAGCTTTCTTTGTAGTCTAACTCTCACATCCATAATGACTGTTGGAAAAACCATAGCTTTGACTGGATGGGCCTTTGTTGGCAAAGTAATATCTCTGCTTTTTAATATGCTGTCTAGGTCATAACTTTTCTTCCAAGGAGCAAGCATCTTTTAATTTCATGACTGCAGTCACCATCTGCAGTGAAAAGAAGTAAATGGAAATTCTAGAGTTGAAAAATACAAAATGTGAAAACACATTGATGGGTAAAATGATGGTTAAAATGTCAGTATAGGTAAAACCAAATTGGTGAACTTTCTAACGACCTTGAAGACAGGTCATTAGAAAATATCCAGTCAGAAACACAGGGGAAAAAGGAGAAAAAAAATGTAGTGAACGTGAGACACCCAAATATGTTCACTAGCACTGTCCAAAAGACATTAAGATGGTAGAATCCATATGTAACTGAAAGAGTTGAAATTAATTTAGCAATATGTTTTATTTGACCTATTATTAAATAAAATATTATTTCAACATGTAATAACATGAAAATGTTCTTATGGATACTTTGCTTTCCTTTACTCATGCAAAATTTTGAAATCAATGTATGTTTTACACTTGGCCACATCTCAGGCTAGACTCTCCACATGGCTATGGCTGCCATCTTGGCAAGTCAGGTCTACATGTATGTGGTTGGGACCCCAGAAGGAAGAGAGAAAAGTAGTTAGAAAGAATATTTTTTAGAAGACTGGTAGGAAAGGGAATGAATACAGTTAAGAATTGGTAGCTGGAACATGAGGAAGTATATGACGTTAAAGAAAGAAATGAGAGAAGGCCCCTCTAAGGGCAATATTGAGGGATAGACATGGAGATGAAGGTATAGGTGGCTTTGGCTTTGGAGGAGACAGGAAGATTAAAGGCAGTGTCCAGAGGTAGTAATTATTTGCCGGCATTTTTAAAAAACATCGAGGAGGCTGGTATGTGATGGAGGGATTAACAGAGAAATGAGAAGATTAGGTCAGAGAAGCAAAGGGGAGACAGATCACATAAAGCGTTGATAGACTTCTTAAAGTTTATCTAGAGATAAAGAATACATGGGCATACCTCATTTTATCATGCTTCAGAGACTCTGTGGTGGCTTTAACCTGATTGAGAGTTGGAAGTTGGTGGCAGCCGTGCATAGAGCAAATCTCGTGGCGCCGTTTTCTCAGTAGTATTTGCTCATGTCGTGTCTCTGTCACATTTTGCTAATTTTCTCAGTATTTCAGACTCTTCATTATTATTATATTTGTTATGGTGATCTGTGATCTTTGATGTTATTGCCTCTCACTGAAGGCTCAGATGATAGTTTCTTAGCAATGAAGTATTTTTAAGTTAAAGTGTGTACATTTTTAAGACATAATGCTGCAAACACTTAATAGACTACAGGATAGTATAAACATAATTTTTATATGCACTGAGAAACCAAAAAATTTGTGTGACAGCCTTTATTGCTTTGCTGCCATAGTCTGGAAGCAAACCCATACTGTTTCCAACATATGCTTTTATCTCTGCCTTTTCATGTTCTGTTTATCCTCTTCCTATTGTTGAACTACAACAAACAATGCCAGTTATTTCTCCACCAAAAATGAGTTTGTTCAGAATCAATAAAGAATTGTAATTCAGGGTTTGCAGCTACGGCAAGCTAGGTGCAAGTTCCCACACAGGAGGGAGAGAAGACTCTTCCAAAGTGGGGAAGGGAGGCTGAGAGGGCTGCAATAAGCGAAGATTTTACGGGAGGAACTGGGAGTTTGGAGTAACAGTGGCTTTTCATTGGCTCATTTGTGATAGTCTCTTATTATCTGGGTCTTGCCGGGTCTCTCCGACTGCTGGGTCTCTGCAGGCCCTCCACTGCCGCGCTGGCGTTCTCTGGTTCCAGCCAGCAGGCGCTGCTCTGGTTGCGGTGCTCAGGCGCTCCATGGCCGTGGGTGGCCACATGCAGAGTGCAGGCTCAGGTGCTCGGGCTCAGTCCTTGAGGTGCACAGGCTCTGTTGCACTGTGGCCTTTGGGACCTTAGTTCCTGGACCAAACCCATGTGCCCTGCACTGGCAAGCAGATTCCTAGCCACTGGCCACAGCGTGCGCATGTGCTCTCTTGTCTGGCTCTTTGCAACCCTCTGGGCTCTAGCCCACTAGGCTCTGCTATCCATGGGATTTTTCAGACAAGAATACTGGAATGGGTTGCCATTTCCTCCTCTCGGGGATCTTACTAACCCAGGGATCGAAGCTGCATCCTCTGTGTCTCCTGCATTGCAGGCAGATTCTTTACCCACTGAGCCATCAGGGAAGCCCTCTTAACCTCTGGACCAGCAGGGACATTCCAGGAAAGGTAGTCTGTCTTCTTCCTATTGAGCGCTGATATTGTTATGGTGTGAGAACTCCCCCTTTGGCCTCCCAACTCTATTTTAATTGAGGTTTCTCTTTATTCACTTTTACAGTACTAGGAGTGGGGGTCTTAAGGCTTAAAAATGTGCTTTGGTTTTTCTTCTGTTGTTAATTGAAAGAATACTTCCTAAGAGTGACTGATTAGTAAATTCATGCAATGCCATCAGAAATGTGCCCCTAAAAAAAAAAAAGAAGTGTGCCCCTCAGCATGCAGTGTGAAGAGTCTGGGCAGCTGTGTGTTTGTTTGGAGATTGACTTTCAGGAGTCCCTTTCCCCTAGTCTCTGGGATATGATCATATGTTGTTATTTAGTCACTAAGTCGTGTCTGACTCTTTCTGACCCCATGAACTGTAGCCCATCAGACTTCTCTGTTCATGGAATTTCCCTGGCAAGAATACTGGAGTGGGCTGCCATCCTCCAGGAGATTTCCCTGACCTCGGGATTGAATTAATGTCTCCTGCTTGACTGGCGAATCCTTTACCACTGAGCCGCCTGGGAAGCCCTCTATTAGCATAGTTTTGTTTTCGTTTTTTTTTTAATAACAACTTTCCCACACTGTGAATGCAATAGCTTATCAAGAAAATCAATACAGTTATTCATTTTCAAATTTCTTACATTTTTTTTCAATTTTAAGGATTGAAAATAACCACATTCAATTAGTTAAGCATGCATTTCTAAAATTATAAATAGCTTATTCTTCAGTATATTGTGTATTAGGGGACAGGAAGATCATCTGGTTCAAAAGATAAGGCATTTCTTCACCTGACAAATGAAGATATTAAAACAAAGGATGCATGCGTATTATATATTGTCTTACTACTCAAAGGTGTTTAAAAATGTAATTCCTGTAGCCAAGATGGAAAATAAATATGAAAATTCATTTGCTGAAGTTGAAAGAGAACTAATTGTGGTAAAGGAACAGACATAAAAAAGACACAAGGCTAGGGTTCTTCAGGGATTGATATTAGCTCTAGGCTTACTTAACACTTTTACAAATAATCTGGAGAAAGGCAGTACTTGGCCAAATATCAGAGGTTTTAGAGAACGCAAAACTTTGCAGTAGGAAAGAGTCAGTACATTGGTGAGGGTCCTTGGGGAGGCTCAGGCAGCTCTGTGCAGGCGTGCGGGGGTCAGTGTGGTTGAGTGTTGAGATGGGCAAATGCAGCGACCCAGGGCTGGTCACTGAGTCCTCTGTGTGTGTGTGTGTGTGTGTGTGTGTGTGACTTTAAAGCAGTGGCTGTTTTCCTTTTTGAAGAGTACTCTGAAAATCTGATTAAAGTTACAAACTTTTTCCTAAGGAAAAAGTTCATAATCCTCATAACAAGAAGTTATATTTCAAGTTGGTGGTCTTGAACTGGCTTAAAAGTCCAAAAATAATTTTCCTTAATCTGTTTATTCAATGAGGGAACAAATATTTCCTGAACTTCAGTTATAATCTTGGCCCTATATAAAGTCCTGGAAAGACAAACTTGGTATCTAACCTTGTGTAAGTTACCATTTGGGCAGGAGATAGATCACCAAGCATTTGTGCTATAAGGTGATAACTGTTCCCACCCCCTTGCCAAAGTGCTGTGAGAGTGCCTCACGAGGCATCTAATTCCTATTTGAGGGGTGAAATGGGGACCTCAGAGACGGTTATGAGGGGGCCTCTAATTGACGTCCAGTGGTTACCTTCAATCAAAATTCCACCCACAAAAGTCCAGAAGCATATCTTTATTACAGCTATATTGCAAACATGTGTATCTGTAGGTCTGATATACCTCATAATAGGTGCAGTGGAATAAAGCAGATAATGTGAACGGAAGGGCAAGAGGAATTTTTAAGTGTTTGATAGTTTGGACTAGAAGGCGGAGACTAGGTGAGTAAGTGCAGTGTTGACAAAGACTTACTTAGCAAACCCCTCACTACTAGAGTAAAAGAGATTGTCCTTGAAACTTGACCTGGGTAACTTCCTTCACTAAGTAAATAAATTTCAGGACTCATTATCCTAAAGATGATGCTAGAAGCAAATATGAATGGAAATTAAGATTTTAGAAAGAGCAGCAAAAGAATCTGTTTCACGTTTAAGGCTCCCAGATGGCGCTAGTGGTAAAGAATCCACCGGCAGTGCAGGAGATGCAAGAGATACGGGTTCCATCCCTGGGCCAGGAAGATCCCTGGAGGAGCAACCCACTCCAGTATTCTTGCTTGAAAAATTCCATGGACAGAGGAGTCTGGTGGGCTACAATCCATGGGCTTGCAGAGAGTCAGACACAACTCAGCGACTGAGCATAGCACTGCCGGGGGTAGCCGGTCTTCATTAGCTGGGGCTCCCCAGGCAGTAGTGCTGAAGAACCCACTTTCCAGTGCAGGAGCCGTAAGAGACTTGGCTTTGATCCCTGGGTCGGGAAGATCCCCTGGAGGCGGGCGTAGCAACCCACTCCAGCATTCTTGTCTAGAGAATCCCGTGGACAGGGGCGTCTGGCAGGCTACAGTCCACAGGGTCTCAAAGGATAGGACATGGCTGAAGCGACTTAGCACACATGCACAACGATGACTTACCTGTCATAGCAGACAAATCCTGGAATCTCACTGACATCGCAGTACAGGTTAATTTCTCTCCCACATGAGGTCCAGGATAGGTTAGAAGACCCCCTTCCATCATGTGTCTACACCCTCAGAAGACTACAGTCTCTGCTGAAGGGAAGGAGGGAAGAAGGAGACACTTTGGCTAGCTGCCTTATCCTTAGTGTGACACACGGCACTCAGTTCAGTCAGAGACTATGACTAGTCACATGGCCCCAACATAATCGCAGAGCAGTCCAGGGAGTATAGGAAGGTACCCGAAATACTTGGTGAGCACTGTCTCTGCTACACCTTTCAGTACTACATTCTTTGTGGACAAGTGTCAGCAAAAGCATTTGGTGGCCTAAGAAGGGAACTTGTGTGTGCACGCCTGCACACACACACATGCCTCCCTCTTTTCCAAGGTTTGCCAAAACAAGAAACTCCCACCAGAGAAATCGAGTTCTGTCTGAGCGCTTGCTGGATGAAAGGGAAGCAGACAGTTTGCTGTACAGAAATGTGCTGTCAGAATTCCTGTTGCCGCCTCTTTGTCCTTCCCCGGGGTCGAACTAGGGTGATGGGCTGAGCAGCACAATGTTGGTACCAATAACAAAATGGGAAGGTGAGGAGGAAGAGCAGGTGTTTCTCCCAGGGAGAAGAGAAGTCTGCATTTAGACGCGAGGGATTTAAAGAAAGAGAAGATGGTATTCTACCCACAGATAGAAACTGGGGTCTGCTGCTCAGAGAAGTGCTTAGCACAGAGGTGTCAGGTGCTGAAGCTGTGGGCACAGATGCGCTCTCTAGAAGGAAGTGCCAACAGTTAAGGTTGACACAGAGAGAGTGAGGTTGGCGCTCAGAGGATCACAGGGTAGAAGCAGTGAAGGAGCTCTATGACGGTAGGGGCAGCAAGGATACGGAGAGGTTTGGGAGGAAAAGGAAGACAGAGAGTAGGTCTTTCCACCCAGTTTGGAGCTGAGAAAACCCAAGTGAGGACGTCATTCTCCTTGCGCTTCAGCAGCACATGCAAGGCCACTGCCTGCCAGCCCTTCCCCAGTGAGCTCTGCTTCCCTGGAGAAAGTCCAGCCCGGACGGAAGTGGGCTGAATGAGTGGAATCACTTCCCAGCAGAACCCTGGGATTAAGGCCAGTCTCTGCCTATAGGAAATAAACCAAAAAGTGGATTAAGATGATTGCTCTTGAGGCGCCATCTCGTATTTCCCCGGATCTCTTAGGAAGGGGAGCAGTCTCATCGCGTCATCTCTCCATGGACTGCTGCAACCCCTTGTAACAGGCCTGCTGGCCTCCACCCTCCTCCTCCTCTGGTCTGTTCTGAACGCAGCAGCCAGAGAACTCTCGTTCAGGTGTGGGTCGGACCGGGCGCTCTTCATCTGAAAACCTTCCGGTGGGATAAGGGACCCGCACGGCCGAGTCGTCCACCCGCTTGTGTTTCTGACCTCGTTTCTGCTGCTTTTGCCCTGGCTGGCTTGTCAGCTACCCCAGCCTCCCTGCTACCCATAGAACGCCCTCGTCTGCACCTGCTATTGCTTTTGCCTGGAACACTGTTCCTTCCAAAACATGTGTGTTTACCCTGTTTTCCTTCAGATCACTGCCCCGTTTTCTCCTGACCTGAGAGGCTCACTCTGACCATCCTTTGTAAAGTAGTGACTCCAGCCCTTGGCGGGTTTACTCTGCCCTTTTCCTCCACTATGCAGACCACCCTCTGACGTATGATGTCTTTACTTGTTTTATTTGTCTTTTGTGACTCTCCCCTGCCTCACCCCCAGACCACAGGCTCATGAGGGCCAGAATGTTTTCAGTTTTTCTGTTTGCTCTTTCTAGAAAAAAGTCTGATTGTTAATGGGGGTTCAGTAACTGTTGAATGAATGAATGGATAGAAAAATAGTCCTTTGTGGTCACCTATATTCTATTTTTTCCTTTTTTTATTGCAGTACAGTTGAGTTATAGTATTGTTAGTTTCATGTATACAACAAAGTGATTCAGTTATATATGTGTATATATATGTATATATAATTTTTCAGATTATTTTCCTTTCTAGGTTATAATAAGATACTGAATATGGTTCCATGTGCCACACAGTGAATCTTTGTTGCTTATCTATTTTGTATATAGTAGTTTGGATCTGTTAACCCCAAATTCCTAATTTATCCTTCTCCCCTACCTTCCCCTTTGGTAACCATAAACTTAATTTCTATGTCTGTGTCTGTTTCTATATTATATAGATTCATTTGTATTATTTTTTAGATTTCACTATAAGTGATGTCATGTAATATTTGTCTTTATTACATGTATATTTCATTTTTAATGAGAATATTTTAACACCCCCAAGAAAAGGACATATGGTAATTCTCAGTTTATATAAATTTAGCTTCAGGAATCATTATTTTTGTCATTCTGCTTCAGTGAACACTTGGGAGCACTGTTGGGGACCGCTTCATCACGCCATCTGAATTCTCTTAGATCTATTAGTCCTTGCTGGGTATTATTTGTGTTGTTCATAGGAAACAAATTGCTTCAAGCTGATTTAAGGAAATAAGAATATTTGCTTACTTCCTATTTTTAAAGGAAACAGCAATATAGCTTATTGTGCTTCTTTTTGTCAAAATATACAATTACAGTACTTTTTTATGCACCACTTTAACAACACTTGTTTTTTGCATATTCATTCCATAATGTTTTTAAAACAGATTTGTAAGATGAAAGGAATATTTGCTGGTGCTTTGTTATCTTTAGTATCATTAAATATAATTTCACAGTCAAGTTACTTCTATAACTGCTAAGTTCTAAATTTCTGATTTCCAGATGTAGCAGGTTTTCATAGAAGGTTCATTGTTAGTATTTTTGTTTTTTTTCTCCTTTTTTTTATTAGTTGTTTTGAGGCAGTAAAGCAGTTTTGTGTTCCTTCATTAGAAAGACATCACTTTAAGTTATTTTAAGTCTTTGAAAAGACCACTTTACCACAGGGAACCGGAGCAGCGGCCGGGAGAAGGCTTTAAAACCCATATTAAGCTCAGAATAAAATTGTAATCAGACAACCAATTATTTGATTTTCTTAATGATGCACTTTCTAAATGTCAATGCAGTAACTTGTGGAGAGAAAGATAGTAATAGTATGAAATGTATTGATACCTATAAAAAGGAAGACAGGCCCCTGTTTCAGTACTCATAAAATAAGCACTCTTCAGCTTATGCATGTTTGGGCAAAGATATTTTACTCAACTTTCCTAGGTGTTTATTTCTTACCAACACATAACAGAATTTTCCTTTCTTTGACCACCAGTACTTAAAATATTAGTTAAAAAAAAAGCCGGGAGCATTATTTATTTCTAAGTAAAATCTTATATAGAAGCAGCCATTTTACAAGCACAATTAACATCTGACAGTGAAAGCCTAATCATTCATTATTCCTAACCCCTTTCTTTAAATATAAAAAGATTAGTGTAATAAACAGATGGCTGGGTGATTTAAAGTTGTTTTCAAATACCGTGAATACTTGTCATTCTTTGCTTTTATCAAAAGGTAATCTTTGTTCATAGCTTGTATGGAAGTGGAACCTCAGATTCCAGAGAGCTCCACTGGTGAGCCTGGAACAGAAGTCTCAGTCACTGATGGGAGGAGTGGTTCTTAGATCTGTCATGCGTTACAGTATGTGTCTGTCACAGCCAAGGGGCAGTACAGTCTCCTGGTAGCTGTAATGATTAATGTGCATTCACACATTGCCTGTTTGTGGTGGTATTTAAATAAACAATATACTGTATATATAAACACACACACATAATTATAGATATTGGTACATGAATCTCGGTTCCTTCTTTGAAAAGCATTTCTGCCCTCTTGCTTGTTACTGTCAAAATGTAGAGTACTTTGAGGACTTATTACTAATAATATTTCATATTGAGGTGTCTGAATTTTTACAGCTATCATTGGGTTATGTAACCCTCAATATACCACGTACTAGTCAAAGTAAATGATTCAGAAATTTAGACTTAAGATAATCCAAGTCTCTTGGAATGTAATTCCTTAATCTATTTGAAATACAATTCAAGTTTTATTTTACAAGTAACTAGGATAGAATTACAAGCCCATACACCTCAATTAATACGTCTCAACTAATAAAATGAGAAGTTTTTTGGTTGCTTCATTAAGGGTTTGCATAAAATCAGGAGCCTACTTATCACATACAAATAGAAAAAACATAAAGCACTGTAGAAAATTCAATTTAGCATTACAGAGATTGCTGCAGCCCAACAGCTCTTTATCTGTACTAGTGTATGAAAGCACCGTAGCAGTGCGTCAGTTTTCACAGCCATTTGGTAGATTAGAAAGCAATTGTCAACAGTGTAAAACCCACATTAACTCCTGTCAACATCCTGCTTTTTTTACTCAATTATGGATTTGTTTGAAATAACAGTGAGATCTAAAGTGACTGCATCGACATCACAGATTGTATTATAAATATGAATGAACCCATTGTAACAGGCTGCGTAGCACGGGTATGGCAGGCATTTGTCCTCCCTGTCATGGGAACAGGTTTATGACATTAGGGAACATGCCACTGTCTCTAAGAAATGACTCCACTTGTTCTCAAGTGGTAATCATGTCGACTGACAGGTTTTCAGAGTGCCCCAAATTTTATATTCTAATATTACACCATTAATAACCATCTGTTGTTTAATGTTTAAAAATCAGTCCATCTGATACAAAATCCAATGAGCTATTTCTGAAAAGTGATTATTAATTAAATAATGTGCCATTTTGATTTTAGTAGATTATCTTGATTGATCTCTGGCTAAAAGCCTCAGATCAAGTAACCATCTCATATGAACAGACACTGGTGAATGGAACTGGGTAGAGCTAACACAGAATTTCTTTTGAATGAAAGAGAAAAGTTGCCGCACCCTTATCTTTCAAGCATCAGTAAGGATTTATTTAGTAAGCTGCTGCTTTCTTCCATTTGAAAGCTGTGAGAATGTACCTTAGTCTCTGATTTTTATTTTGTTTCTAAAGATAACCACTCTGAGAGGTTTTGGTGGTGGAACAAGGAATTGTTTTAAGTCATTTTTTTCCTTACTGTTAGATTAGAAGAAAGTGTACCAGTGCATATCTTTTTAATTGCTTGATTCAGCTTGCATTGTCATTCCTTTTCTAGATAAGGGTCATTTTATCCTACTACTTAATGTCCTTTTGTTAGAATACTCTTACTTTTGTAAAAGTTTAGTACTAACTTCCTAAGTACATCTTTTAGTCTTCAGAAAGAGTAAATGCATGTTTTAGTATCAGAACCTTGAATCCAATTGGGTTTTGACAGTTCACTTAATAGAAGATACTTTTTACCTGATTGCTGACCTCTGTTTGTTAGGAGCTTTGCTGTTCACTTTTCTGATGCTTAGGAGGACGGGCAGTGGGCACCTGATAGAACTATTTGTTTTATGACTTTTACATGAGAAGTACCAAATTTAATGGTTACATACCTTCTATTATCTCATTTAACAGTTCTCCTTTTAACTGGTAAATATTTGAAGGGGAAATTATCTGAACATATTGAACAGTGGGTTATTTCCAAATACATAGTTTATTTGCAAATGCAAGTCCCAAGAGATAATAGAAAGTTAATATTACTCCCCCTGGTTTTTCTCATCCTAACTCTAGCCGTCACCTGAGTTCTAGAACCGAGAAAGATGAGGAAAGTCCCACTGTGCTCATCTCTAAGGGAGAGACATCCATGCTTGCGTCAAGTAAATAGCAGCACCCAGCAGTACTTACCCCTAACCCGCTTTCCCCGTAAATGGAGCTGGCCACATTATGTGTGTGTGCATACTCAGCCATGTCCAACTCTTGTGACCCCATGGACTGTACCCCACCAGGCTCATCTGTCCATGGGATTTTCTAGCCAAGAATATTGGAGTGGGTTGTCCTTTCCTACTCCAGGGGATCTTCCCGACCCAGGGATCGAACCCATGGCTCTTGATGTCCTGCATTGGCAGCCAGATTCTTTACCACTGCGCCACCCAGGAGGCCACATGATAGCTATAGCAATCCTGTTCTTCAAGTTGAGACATAAGGCACGATGAAGCCTAACTAGAAACCTACAAAATATATTCATTAGAATCTGTGGCAGTGATTCAAAGTTAGAAAGATGATCAGTATGTTCATTTTTATCAACTGTAGCACTTTATGATGCTTATGGAAATATTCTTGGTAAATTATTCAATCAAATAAATTTTACATGAAGGTTTTACTAACAAGTCTAAAAAATTATTTTCAACTAAATTCAGTCAGACAGATGGATTTTGTTCTCCAGGTGGTTGCTTATTTTTTTGCTTCATAACCTATTTGGCAGCACTCTTTTGAACCTGTGAATATTTACATTTCAGGGCCCTCCCAATAATTAAGAAATGCTCATTCAGTACCAGATGTTTCAGATGACTAAACAACTTTGTTTTATTCTATAACTGTAATTTTTTTATTCTCCTTTTTGTTTTTGTTTTTAATTACATTTTCTTAAGAATTTGGGAACAAAGCAAGTATATACTAAAGTCTTCTGTTCACCAAGAAGCTATGTTAAGGCTAATTTCCTTTATTAAGTAGAAATGTGGCATCCCAAGAGCATTATTTATTGTAACAATCTGGTATTTTAGAAGCTATTAAAATTAGTTGGTTTATAATGTTTTCAAGCTCTTAGGTTGTTAAAGTACCCAACTAAGAAACAAATTTAACCTTAGAAACTATGAAAATATGCTTTCCTCCAATTAATTATGTAACTTTTTGATGTGGAGCTTTACATTTTTCAGTTAGGAATTGTGCTACAAATGAAAAATGACATGTCTTCCCTTTCTAGTAAGCTAGACCAAAACAAAAATGTATCAACCTCATAAACTTATTCCTGGAATAAAAACCCTGACCCAAGAAGATATTCTTAATTCTTACAGCAAATAAATCTTCAGTGTCCTCTGGAGGTTGGTGGTCATGCACAATTCTCTGAGTTTTTTGCCAGTCTCTGATTTTGTTTTACTTTGATTAGATCTAGTCAAGACTTATTTTTCTTAGTATTATTGAGGTTGATTATTGGTTATTAATTTCAAGGCCAGGAAATTTAGTAGTGTCTCATATCATGGTAGGCAAATTGAAGGTGGAATATTTGGCAACTATGGTTTATTGATAGCGCCACAAGAATAATCCAGAATATCCAAAATAAAACTTACTTGAATAATCACATTTTTCAGGATTTTGCTAAAAGGATTTTTCTTTGTGGTGAATTTAGAATGTTGTATGCTAAAAAGATTATCATTTCATGTGTTATTTCAGAAAGTATTTCATTGAAAATTTACTTTTGGCCTTTTAAAATGAGGATTATAAAGATCCTTTAAAATTCAGATAGAAAAAGTCTATGAGTCTGTTTTGTAAATAAGTTCATTTGTATCATTTTTTAGGTTCCACATATAAGTGATGTCATTCATTTGTCCATCTCTGACTTACCTCAGTCAGTATGGTAATCTCTGGGACCATGCATATTGCTGCAAATGGCATTATGTCATTCTTTTTTATGACTAAGTAGTATTCCATTGTACATATGTACCACATCTTCTTTATCCATTCCTCTGTCAGTGGGTCTTTAGGTAGCGTCCATGTCTTGGCTATTGTAAATAGTGCTGCAGTGAATATTGGGGTGCACATATCTTTTCAAATTATGGTTTTCTCTGGATATATGCCCAGGAGTGGGATTCTTGAGTCTCAGATTTCAAAAACAAACTTATGGTTACCAAAGGGTGAGGGTTTGGGGCAGGGATAAGTCAGGTGTTTGGGATTAACACATACACACTGCTAACACATGTAAAATAGATAATCAGTGAGGACCTATGTATAGCACAGGGAATTGTACTCAATACTCTGTAGTAACTTATAGGGGAGAACTCTGAAAAAGAATGGATAGATGTACAACTGAACCACTTTGCTGTACACGTGAAACTGACACAGCGTTATAAATCAGCTGTGGTCCAGTCGGTTCAGGTCAGTCGTGTCCGGCTCTGCGACCCCATGAACCGCAGCACGCCAGGCCTCCCTGTCCATCACCAGCTCCCGGAGTTTACTCAAACTCATGTCCATTGAGTCGGTGATGCCATCCAGCCATCTCATCCTCTGTCGTCCTCTTCTCCTCCTGCCCTCAATCTTTCCCAGCATCAGGGTCTTTTCAAATGAGTCAGCCTTTCACATCAGGTGGCCAAAGTATTGGAGTTTCAGCTTTAGCATCAGTCCTTCCAATGAACATACAGGACTGATCTCCTTTAGGATGGACTGGTTGGATCTCCTTGAAGTCCAAGGGACTCTTAGAGTCTTCTCCAACACCACAGTTCAAAAGCATCAATTCTTTGGTGCTCAGCTTTCTTCACAGTCCAACTCTCACATCGATACATGACCACTGGAAAAACCATAGCCTTGATCAGACGGACCTTTGTTGGCAAAGTAACGTCTCTGCTTTTTAATACGCTGTCTGGGTTGGTCATAACTTTCCTTCCAAGGAGTAAGCGTCTTTTAATTTCATGCATAAGGTACTCAAATTTTTCATGCAATTTTGTAACAATTTCCTTTGTCTTTTTATTTAAAAAACACTATATAGTTTTCACTATTTTTTAGGTATCACACACTTTTTGAATTTTGCATGAACTTTGTTACTTTTCTTTAAGATTGGGAAGTATGCTATTTTTGCTCTGCAATTTGTTTTCATGTTAAATTGCAGTACTAAGATACTAAATATTATATGATGCTACATAAAGACTATCAAAAGAGCTCTTGCCTTCAATTGTTTCTACAACTAGGAGAGAAGACTTTGCACTGATAACTCTCTTCATTCTTTGAACTCAGGACATATACTATAAAAGCTGAGTTCAGGTTGGTTATCCATTTTAAATATAGTAGTATAGACTAACAAGGACCTACTGTATAGCACAGGGAATTTTGCTCTATATTAAATAACAACTTAAATTGGGAAAAGAAGAGATACGTGTGTATGTATTACTAAATCACTTTGCTATACACCTAAAATTTACACAACGTTGTTAATCATCTATACTCTGATATAAAATAAAAAGTTAAAAGAAAACTGAGTTTTATGACAAGGACCATCAGAGAGATGCACATCTCGGCAGGTCACACTGCCACTTAATATCTGTCATTGGCCCCCTGTGGTTCTCAGAGTAAGATCCCAGCCCTCTCCAGGTCTTAGCTGAGTGACTGAGTCACTTACCTTAGGTCACTGCATTCTAACCACAAGAGTCTTCTACGCACGGGCTTTATGCAGAGTTTTCTGCCTGGAATGATGTTCTCCCATTAAACCTGCCTCACTAAGTCTTTAATTATCTTTCTGGTCTCAAATATTATTTTCTCACTGAAGCATTTCTATAACTGCCTTGTCTCTGAAACTTAAGTCAGGTCCCCTGTTACACTTCATAATTGCATCCTTTACTTTTCCTTCATTGCATTTACAAGTTATAATTACATATTTGTTGGATTATTTGTTTAATGCCTGCCTCTCCCAATAGAACATAAGCTCTATGATTAAAGAAAGAGTTGGAGTCAGAGGAAAGACTTTATTATGTTCAGTATTTCACACTTTTGACAGGTAAATTAGACCAAAATAATTCCCAAGGAGCAACACAGAGCCCGCAAACCATAAAATCAAGGAGAGGCTCTTTGTGTCATTGAGAAGGTACACAGACTGATTTTCAGAGGCCTCATAGAGGAGGCATGCTGGTGGTGGGTGGTTTTTATATGGAAAGTATGTGCACTAACTGTTCATTTGGGGCATGTCTCTTGACCACTCTGAGCTTCAGTTTCCTGTGAAAGAAAACCTGAAGTTCTGTGGTTATAATATTGTCAGCCTCAAACAAAATAGAGTGAGACTTGGGCTCTAACATTCTTTGTTTTCTAGAAAGTGGGTTATAGTTGGGAACCATGCTGAGGTGTCCAGACAGCCAAGAGTATAGAGCTTCTTGTCTTGGGGTGTGGTATAGAAGGGCTGGAGGAGGGACACAATTAGAAACTAATAACCTTTGGCTCCAAATTTACCATGTTATCAATATTTATCATTTATACCCCTTTTTAGCATCCCACTCCTAAACCTCAACCCTCCTTTTGGTCACCAAAGTTTTATTGATAAATTCTCAGGATTCAGAAAAATAGCTATGAAAACTGATATTCTTTTCTTGGTGAGGGGGGAACACTTTTCTCAAAGCTATGAGGAATCTGAATGAAGTAAGATAGGAAAAACATAAAAATTTCATTCCATTTTTATTTACCAAAAGCATAGAACAGAATACTAACAACTACAGCTGGGGTATCCTATATTCTGAATTTTATGTGTGGATTTTTAAAACCCTTTTTGACTTGCCTTAGGCTGAATGAAGTCCTAATGAGTACATTGCATAAGCTTCACGCTGAAGGATCAGGATTATTTTTAACTAGTGCTTATAATGGATCAGTGGACTGTGTCCTTTTGTTTATATTACACATGAAAGAAGCACAGTTTACTTAGTCCTAAACACTCTCCTTCAGCCATCTGCAAATGGATATGTACTTGAATATTAAAAAATTCCTGATAAAGATAAAATGTACTTGAGCCGAAACTCTTTCCTTTTTGTCTCCTTTCTCTTTCTCTAGCTTTGCTTTCTCTTAGGTTATTAGTTCTACATGCATTAACTAAAATTGATCTGTGTGCTGGAATATCAGATGAACTTTTATTTTGAATTTCCTGAAGCATGTATTTACAGTGTACTGGTTTCTTACAGTGAAAAAAAATCATAATTTTGCTAATGTAAAAGCACATTAGTTTAACACAAGTAAGCATAAGAAAATTGTGAAGATACTCCCAACTTTTATTTTATATGCTGACCCTTTATCATATTTCCTAAAACTCTAAGTATCATTAGACAAGCTCGTATCATCTTTGATTTCATATAATTTAGCAAAAGATTGGTGAAGGTTAACAATGCAACACACAGAGTTAAAAACAATACTAATGAAATGGTAGGCAGAAATCTCCATTCTCCGTGCAGGGCAGGAATCTCTTTAACTTTCTGGATCTAGTCATCCTTTTTCCTTTGGAAAAGCCAAGAAGATAAGATAGTCCAAGAGGCTCCAAGATGGACCAACTTTGCTTATATACTAACTCTGATCCTTTTGGGGGGTTGGGTTGGGGTAGGGTTCACTTTTGCTGAAGAATGAAGTTTTATCTCTTTTTCTGTTGAAGTATATTGAAGTATAGTTGATGGACATGGACTTGGGCAAACTTCGGGAGGAGGTGAGGGACAGGGAGGCCTGGCGTGCTGCAGTCCATGGGCTCACAAAGAGTTGGACACGACTGGGCGACTGAGCAACAACAGCAGCAACGCAGTTGATTTACAATGTTGTGTTAATTTCATGTGTACAACAAAGTGATTCAGTTACGCAGATACATAATCTTTTTCAGAGTATTTTCCCTTCCAGGTTATTAAAAATATCAAGTATAGCTCTCTGAGCTTCTTATTCCCTGCACACCTTAAGTCATTTTATAGTCTGCATTTCACAGGTTACCATATTTTTTTTTCCTCTTGGTATCAAAGGTCTTGTTGGTCATCTGTTTTATATATAATGTGCGTATTTTAATCCTGAACTCCTAATTTATCCCTTTCACCCCTCCCCACTGTGGTAACCATGAGTTTGTTTTCTGTGTTTGTGGGTCTATTTCAGTTTTGTATATAAGTTCATTTGTATCATTTTTTTTTAGAATCCATATTATAAGTGATATCATATGTTTGTCTTTCTGTTTGGCTTACTTCACTCAGTATGGTAATCTCTAGGTTCATCTATATTGCTTCACATGGCATTGTTTCATTCTTTATTATGGCTGAGTAATGTTCCATTCTATAAATGTACAACGTTCAAAATAGGAGAAATTTGCAAGCAATGCAACCGACAAGGGACTGATCTCCAGAATATGCAAACAGCTCACACAACACAATATCAAAAAAACAACTCTCTCCCTTTTTTTCTTGATGAGTCTGACTAAAGGTTTGTCAATTTTGACAATGTTGATTATCTTTACAAAGAACTAGTTTTTAGTTTCATTGATCTTTTGTATTGATTTCTTCTTTTATTTTTCGTGTATTTCTGCTCTGATCTTTGTGATTTCTTTCCTTCTTTGTGATTGTTTCTCTTTCTCTTCTTGCTTTCGTTATAAGGTTGGTTGTTTACTTGTGATTTTTCTTGTTTTCCTGAGGTAAGATTCTGTTACTGTCAACTTCCCTCTTAGATCTGCTTTTGCAGCATTGCATCAGTGTAGGAGACCTAAGAGACTTGGGTTCAATCCCTGAGTTGGGAAGATTCCCTGGGGAAGGAAATGGCAACCCACTTCAATATTCTTGCCTGGAGAATCACATAGAGAGAGGAGTTCATAGGGTTGCAAAGATTTAGACACAACTGAAGCGACTTCACACACATGGGTTTTGGATCCTTATGCCTTCATTGTCATTTGTCTCTAATATTTTTTTGTTTCCTCTTTGATTTCTTCAGTGATCCATTAGTTGTTTAGCAGCATATTGTCTAGCCTCCATGTGTTTGTGTAGTTGACATTTTTTCTTTTTTTTCCTTATAGTTGATTTCTAGTCTCAAAGCTTTGTGGTCAGAAAAGATGTCTGATATGATTTCAATTTTCTTAAATTTACCAAGGTTCACCTTGTGGTGCAGCATATGATCAATCCTGGAAAATGTTCCATGTGCACTTGAGAAGAATGTGTATTCTGCTGCTTTTCAATGGAATGTTCTATAAATATCAATTAAGTTCCTCTGGTCTAATGGTTCATTTAAAGCCTAAGTTTCCTTATTGATTTTCTATCTGGACGATCTGTCCGTTGGTGTAAGTGGGGTTTAAAGTCTCCCAACATTATTTTGTTACTGTAAGTTCTCCTTTTATGGCTGTTAGTATTTGCCTTATATATTAAAGTGCTCCTATGTTGTGTGCATATATATTTATAACTGTTCTATCTTCTTCTTAGATTGATCCCATATTCATTATATGCTGTCTTTATTTGTCTCTTGTAAGAGTCTCTGCTTTAAACTCTATTTTGTCTTCTATGTTATTGCTACTACATATTTCTTTTGATTTCCATTTGCTTAGAATACATTTTTCCATCCCCTCACTATCTGTCTGTATGTGTCCCTAGATCTGAAGTAGATCTCTTGTAGACAACATATATATGGGTCTTTTGTATCCATTCAGCCAGTCTGTGTCTTTTGGTTGGAACACTTAATCTACTTACATTTAAGTAATGATTGAAATATTTGTTCTTTCTGTGTAGTGCCATTTTGTTAATTGTTTTGGATTTGTTTTTATAGGTCTTTTTCCTTCTCTTCCTCTTTTGTTCTGTTCTCCTGTGATTTGATAACTAACTTTAGTGTTGTGTTTTGATTCCTTTTCCTTTTTTATGTGCATACCTGTTGTAGATTTTTAGTTAACAGTTACCATAAGATTTTGATATAGCAGTCTATATATAAACAAGATTGGTTAAGTTGCTGTCTTTTAATTTCAAGTGTACTTCCAATATCCTGCATTTGTTCTCTCCTCTTCTTATAATTGCTGTTTTGATATCATGTTTGCGTGGAGATGATTTCCTACCTTTACTGTATGTTTGGGCTTCCCCAGTGGCTCAGTGGTTAAAAAAAAAAAAAAAAATCTGCCTGCAACACAAGAGACACAGGAGACACGGGCTTGATCCCTGGGTTGGGAAGATCCCTTGAAAGAGGGCATGCAACCCACTCCAGTGTCCTTGCCCAGGGAATCACATGCACAGAGGGGCCTGGTGCACTACAGTCCATGGTTTAGCAGAGAACTGGACAAGACTGCGGCAGCTGAGCTCACACTGTGCATTTACCTTTACCACTGAGCTTTTCCATGTATAAGTTTCTTGTTTCTAGTTGTGGCCTTTTCTTTACCACTTGGAGAAGTTCCTTTAGCCTTTGTTGCAAAGATTTTTCAACATCTGCAAATCAATCAACCACATCAACAAACTAAAGAATAAAACTATATCATCATCTCAATAGATGCAGAAAAAGCTTTTGACAAAATTCAACCTCCATTTGTGATTAAAAAAATGAAAACTTTACAGAAAGTAGGCAGAGAGGGAACACACCTCCATGTAGTAATCCAGATATGACAAACCTACAGCTAGCATCATACAAAGTGGTGAAAAGATGAAAGCGTTTCCTCTGAGGTCAGGAACAAGGCAAGGATTCCAATCTCATCACTTTTATTCAACGTAATTTTGAAAGTCCTAGCTACAGCAATCATAGAAGTAAAAGGAGTGCAGTGGAAGAGAAGAAGTGAAACTGTCACTGTTGGACTTCTCTGGTGGTCCAGGGGCTAAGAATCTGCCTTCCAATGCAGGAGTCATGGGTTTGATCCCTGGTCCTGGAAGATCCCACGTGCCATGGGGCAGCTAAGCCCATGTGCCACAACAACTGAGCCTGGGTACCACAGCTACTGGAACCCACATGCCTAAAGCCCACACACCATGCTCTGCAACAGGAGAAACTGCCACAGTGAGAAGCCTGCCACCACGGCAGAGTTGCCCCCAGTCTCTGCAGCTGCAGAAAGCCTGCACACAGCAACGAAGACCCGGTGCAGCCAAAATTAAAATAAGTAAGTAACATGTAGATGACATGATGCTGTACACAGAAAATCCTAACCATGCTATCAGAAAACTACTAGAGCTTAACAGTGAATCTGGCAAAGTTGTGGGATACAAAATTAATACCCAGAAATCTGTTGCATTTCTATACACTAACAATGAAAAATCAGAAAGAGAAATTAAGGAAACAATCCCCTTTACCATCACATCATAAAGAATAAAATACATCAGAGTAAACCTACCTAAGAAGACGAAAAACCTGCATTGTAAGATGCTGAAAGAACTCAAAGATTATACAAAGAGGTGAAAAAGATACACCATGTTCTTGGATTAGAAGAATCAATATTGTCAAAATGGCCATACTAGCAAGGCAATCTACAGATTCAGTACAATCCCTTCTGAATTACCAATGGCATTTTTCACAGAACTAGAACAAAATATCCTATAATGTGTATGGAACACAAAAGACCAACCACAAATAGCCAAAGAAATCTTGAGAAAGAAAAATGGAGCTGGAGGAATCAGATTCCCTGACTTCAAACTATTCTACAAAGCTACAGTCATCAAAACAGTGTGGTACTGGCACAAAAACAGAAATATAGTTCATTGGAACGAGAGAAAGCCCATAGATACATCCATGTACCTTTAGTCAATTAATCTACAACAAAGACTAAACAATGGAGGAAAGACAGTCTCTTCAGTAAATGGTGCTGGAAAAACTGGACAGCTACATGTAAGAAAAATGAAATTAGAACATTCTTTAATACCATACACAAAAATAAACTCAGAATGGATTGAAGATCTAAATGTAAGACCAAATACTATAAAACTCTTAGAAGAAAAGATAGGCAAAACACTCTCTGACATAAATCACAGCAATATCTTTTTCAAGCCATCTACTAGAGTAATGGAAATAAAAACAAAAATAGCCAGGACCTAATCAAACTTACAAGCTTTTGCACAGCAAAGGAAACTGTAAACAAAACAAAAAGACAGCTCACAGACTGGGAGAAAATATTTGCAAATGATGCAGAATTAGTCTCCCAAATTTACAAATAATTCATGCAACTCAATATAAAACACACACACACACACAATCAAAAAATAGAATACCTAAATAGACATTTCTCCAGAGAGGGCATACAGGTGGTCAAGAGGCATATGAAAAGAATGCCACTCAATATTGCTAATTACTAGAGAAATGCAAATCAAAATTGCAATGAGATATTACCTCGCACCAGTCAGAATGGCCATCATCAGAAAATCTACAAGCAATAAATGCTGGAGAGGAAGTGGAGAAAAGGGAATTCTTCTACACTGTTGATAGAAATATAAATTGGTACAGCCACTATGGAGAACAGTGGTATAGAGGTTCCTTATAAAACTAAAACTAGATCTACTATAGGATCCAGCAGTCCTCTTCCTGAGTGCCTTGAGTGCCTCAAGGTTTAGGACCTTCTTCACTTTTGCATTCCCAGCCCCAGCACCATGACTGGTAAGTGTATATAGTAGGCAATCTGTTCCTGTTTCTTCAATGCATGAATTAAGTAACCAATTACATGAAATGTTGAGATACAGTCTTCTACTTTGAAACCAGTTGTATTCCCAAAGTTAATTTTTAAATCAGTTGTTTTGAAACTAGCAAAGCAATTTCCCACAGAAACAATGTTATAAATGATGGGTACCTTCCCAGGCTAGCCCTCAAGAGTCTATTTAACCCATAATGTAGCTGCAACACTATGCAGTTGTAATGAAAAATAGCAGAAAGCAACACTGGTACAAATGTGCAGTATTTTCATTACATTAAGTAAATAAATAAATTCCTCTTCTATGTAGAATTGCAATACAGGGGAAATTGTATCAATGGGCAAATGTAATGTGTCCCAGCAACAAGAACTGCATGTAGGCCAAGCTTCTTTCACTGACTTGCCTAGTTAGTCATTTGGCCCAAGGTTCTACATCTGTGTCCTCCAAGCTTGGTATTTCTTGCCTACTACCCCTGAGGAAAGAGCAGAGTATAAGTACACATTGAAACATACAGGGAGAACCCTGCAATGTGTGTCATGGAATAAAGTACCTACAGACAAATGAAATTAAACTGAATTATAAACATTTAATGGAGTAAGATCTAAGGTTTAAACCTCATTTGGCCTGACCCCAAAGGTGGGAGCTATTTAACCATCATGTTACCCTCCTTTAATAACCAGTCGAGGACCCATGAGTCAATCTTCCTGGGCCTTAGTTTCCTCTTGGGCAAAATGCCATTGGAGTTGATGATGTTCCAGTTCTCAATGTCGTTACTTAATACTGTCTGGAAAGAGTGGTTACTTTGTTGGGATTAAAAATGTCCTGGAGGCTAATAAATATTGTCTGAGTTTCTTCAGTTTTCTCTTCTGTGATGAGTTTGCTCGAAGCCCCACTTGCAGAAGGAAATGACAGCCCTCTCCACTACTCTTGCCTGGAGAATCCCATGGGCAGAGGAGCCTGGCGGGCTACAGTCCATGGGGCCACAAGCACTGGACGCGTCTAAGTGACTCACACAAGCCCGCTTGCATGCTTTCTATCTTTACTGCTTTGTACAGTTGTTTCCTTAGTCTGCTGAGCATGCCTACCTTAAAATCAACCTGTTCCCCCACTTCTGCTGTCAGAATCTACATAGGAATGAACTTGTGACACATGGCCATCTCCACCCAAACTTACAGAAGAGCTCTCCTCATTCCTTACCCAGGATTCTGTTCCTTCCCAGGAGGAGGGAAGTTTCTCCGCTGATTCTGGAGCACCAGATAGTGTGCTGCAGGTAGCTGTCTGACCCAGCTTTCCTCTCTATTAGCCGCCATCTGTCTGTGATGACTGCTCCCTTTGTTTTTTATTTTAGTGCAGCCCCCTTTAGCACCTTTGTCTGTTTTTACCATGCCACCTGTGCTTCCCGCTTCCCCAGCTCATTCATTCCTTCCTTGTGTGGGTACCGGAGGGGACAGAGTGCGATGGATCAGCGGGGTCTGCTGTCCTCCAGACAAGATGCTGGAGGCTCACCCTTTTCTCTCCAACCGGCTGAATGCCTCTTTCCTCAGTCTGTTCCAACCCTCTTAATTTGCTGCCCTATATTTAAACTTCCCCAGAATATTTGTGTCCTTTGAAGAGACTTTACTGGAACAAAAGAAGGAAGTTGGTAAGTTCTTGAAATCTTTAACTTTCTATAACAAGAGTTTCAAGTTTGTCTCTCGCACAATCTTTGCTTTCCTTTGGTGCCTGAGAGTCGACTAGTCTGTAACCCCTTCTATGGAGACAGCCGTTATTGGGTCAGGCACCATTAGAAGAATGTTTTCTGTGTGGCATCCCTGACACAATTTGATGTTAAAAAAGTTAGTATTCAATGACACGTTACGTTGTCTTGATTGTCTTCGTATGTTCATCTACATGAGTGTCACTTGTCCTGAACCTTAAGATCTACTAGATGGAACTTTTATAATAATTTTTAGTAGATTTCCCCTTAAGAGGGATACCCTGCAAATTGTTTCTGAAGTGTCTTAGTGCTGTTATTACTGCAAAGCTCAACTAAGTCCCTGCCATTGTGAAGCCTGCCTTCACATAAACTATCTACAGGTAGACCTCACTCCTCTGAAATCCTAGTGCATTTGTTGTGTGTACAACTCACCTGGTACTTCCCTAAGACGAAAAAGTGAGCCAAATAAGCACTTCTTTTGTCCGTGATCCCTTTCAGACCAGCAGCAGTACCTCCAACTTCTTGGTGGTATGTAACTCTGTAGCTCATACATACATACATATAGGTGCACAAAAAAGATTCATTAATTCCTTATTCAATTACATATTGACTTACTTGTGAAGCTGAAATTTTCAGTGGATCCATATTTTGACCTTTTCAGTTTTTTGTCTGTTTTCAACTACTCAGTTGCATTTTTACCATCAATAGGTTATGTCTATAAATAGAGGTCTAGAGACATTTTTAATGTGTTTAGGAAGAAGTTCAGCTTTTGAAATTGCAGATGAATACTGTGGTAGTGATTAACTGAAGCAAACATATTTTTAAGCAGTTTATCTGACTGAGGAAAAAACAACAATAGAGGCATCCCTTGTGACTAGAGTTTCAATGACTTCCTTCAAAAATAGTCATTTTAAAGTATTTTGTTTCCCTTCCCCTTAATCTCTTGCATTATGAATAATATTTAGTTGAGCTCCCAAAGCAACTGGGGAAAGAATATCTTTGGTGTTGATTTTGGATAAAATATGAGACATTTACTTTTGTGAATTTTAATCTCAGAAGATTTGAATTCAGTGTTTTGTTCTCTGGGCTCCTGGGTCATTCAAAGATTAAAATTTAAAATCTTTGTGGTTTTGACCACTAGAAAGACCATTGAGACACCTAAGTATGACAGTTTTAGTTAATAATATCTATAGAAGCTCATTAGTCTTTTAATTATCATTTTAGTAACTCCCAGATGGGTAATATCTGTCTTTCTATAGGCATTTTATAGAATAATCATCCTAATGTTACACTGCATTGTAGTTCATTATTTCTGTGAGCTTTTAGTTTTACTTATATTTGCTTAGCAACCAAGTTAATTGTTCAAAAATTATTATTCTAATTAATTATGTACTGAATCCTTTAGATACATCATTTCAAAGCACTGAGATGTCAGATTTTGTCCTTTTCGTAAAAAGGGTTAAAACTCTACTTCTTATATTTTTGACCTTATAAAATTCTTTCTCCAATTTCAAAACCTTATTATCTCAAAGTACATTAGCGGATCTAAAAATTCATGTGTTCTTTTAAAATATATACTTGTTGAGGACATATAGTAGATCAAAAGTTTTATCAGCTGTAATTTCCTTTTAAAATTTTTTTTTTTTTTTTTTTTTAAATCCAAACTAAGTTACTTCTCTCTGGTTTAAACATGCTGGCTGATTTTTAGACTTGGATGAATTTCACTGTAAATTTCTGTTCGATGTGACTTGAGTACCCAGGAGCTGTCAGGACGGCTCAGTGATTTAACGCTGGTGTCCTGCAGCTCTGACTGTAATCAGCAGATGCTGTGGTATTACCATAAATGTTTCCCTAACTGCTTCTGTCAAAGAGAGAAGATTCTTCCTGCCCTGAGTCTGCTGCTTCTGATTAAATTCAGTTTGCCTTCTTTTGCATAATTAATGTCCCATGATGATCTCTAACCTTTTGTTTTTAATATTGCCTTTTGGTCTAGACTCACTCACTATGCGGAGGCTCCACTAAGAGCAGACAAAGAGAAAGGGATGCTGCTTTTACATGAACCCCCAGCACCCGCATGGCTCTGAAGTTGTTACCGTTTTATATACCACCACTTGTCAAAGATCATGAAAGGTTCTGGTCTTTGCAATGTTTTTCATTGTTGTGCCACTGCTCTTTTCTACTTCTGAAGGCTGTTTCTGCAATGCTTTGGTGCACATGGTTTTGCCTGAGGGTGTGTGATGGGATCTGCTTTAGAATGTGCTCACCTGGGTGTATTAACTGTGATAAACCTCTGGCACCGACGAGGCAGAAGCCTTCCTGGTCTACAAAATTTTCTGTACCTCTAGCCCAAAGTTTATCAGACACTGTATTTGGCGCAACAAAGGAAATGTCTGCAAAATATGTTAAAAGTGAATGCCCTGTTTTGCCAATGAAAGCATTCTTTACATTATTTCAATGGGGAAAAAAAGATCCTTGAATTTATTAAATATCAGCAACTTTTCCCTGAAGAGCCCAAAGTGCTTCATCATTTTCCTGTTTATTTTATTAGAATCTGTGAGGACTCCTGCTGGCAACCACCTGTGGCTGTTTTTCTTTTTCAAGTAGAACATCAGTGTGACTAGATAGCCTTTGTGATGTTGTTCTTACTATATAAGATAAGAAGCATACACGGCATCTCCATGGTGCTAAATGCAGCCAGCAGCAATGGGCAGATTTACCGCTTAGAAATGCTCTGTCATCATAGCATCTGAAATCGGGCTCCTGCATGTTCCTTCCTTTCAGAAGAAAGGGTGAAAGGCTGAGCGTCACATTTTCTGTGGTTTATCTACTTCTTTCTCCTATAGGAGATTCTACTAACAAATCTTTTATCACATTATTTTTTGTGTAATTTTATTTTCTTCATTGTATCAAAGGACTTTAGAATGGAAAAGGATCTTAGAAAAGTGTTCCTCTTGTGAATGACAAAGCTGAGTCTAGGTGACATAAAGCCACAGGTAGTGGCACATTTTATTTGGGGATTTTCAGTTCTTAGTTACTGAAATGTTAACTTTGAATATAGATTTTCATTCATCTCAGATTAAAGCAAATAAAAGAGAAACAAGGTAATTTTAGAATAAATGTATCAGATCCCACATATATTCCCCATAAAAGCAAAAGTTATGATCAGCAAAACTTTGCCTTTTTTCTCCCTGAGACTCTTTTCCTACAAAGTCTTTAAGCTCGTAGCTCCTTTGATCTCCTGCAGCTCCACTGTATTTTTTTTTTTTCCTACACAAATACCAGCGATACCACTTTGCCATCTCTCTTCATAGTAGGCAGCCACATCTACAGTACAGAGCACCCCTTCAGCAGATCGGCTAATCTGTGACCCCAAAGATAGCGGCAGGGTGCCATGTGAGACACGGGGACTTACGTGTTCATCTGCCTCTGCCTTTCCTTGCTCGGCCACAGAGTGACCCACTCACTGCCTGGGCTCAATCTCCTTGTTGGTAAATGGAAATAAACAATAACCACCTCACAGGAGGATTAAATGAATGCCATGTGTGCTAATGTGTCCACACACCTGCTTCTTTGAGACCTGTATTTGATAGCCAAGGAGAATCAGGAAGACACTTGGAAAAGGCAAGAATACAAGAACAAGAGTGCTTGTATTTAATTAGTTTCAATGGTTCTTCTTAGTCTGTTTCCTCGTTCTCAGTTTATTCATGAACATAATATGTTAGTTGCTACTCAAAAAAAAAAGCCATAGATATGTCTCTTTCAGGATAGTTGAAGGAAGTCACTAAGAAAAGCACCAACATTTTACAAAAATGTGAAATATTTCTCTGGCTCTAAGGAAGAAACATCTCCTTTCTACCCCAAGCGTGTCTCCCCCACACCACTTAAAAAAAAAAAAAGCTTTTCTTAATTTCTTAATAACTAGAGGCCCTGAGATCCTTAAATTTGATTCTTAAATGTCTTGCTGTTACCATGCTTTAAGAAGATTATTTTAAATAACAAAGAGCTATAATTCATAAGTGGTATCACTGCCACTCTCATCAGATATAGTCAAAATTTGGATATCCACCTACCTATTCCCAGAAAGTTAACACATAAATATGCATGACTGCGTTTATCACTTTAATCATGAATTTAATGATACCACATGTAAGCATAAGCCAGTTCACTGATGAAATAGGTTATACTGAAAATATTAGAAGTGAGTTTGTGTTTTTTACATTGGAAGACATATCTTGCTTGATCAGTTATTCTGTTAATTAAGGCATCTGTGGCTCAGTCTTTACTCAGTTACATGACCTCAGGGGCCATGTTACTAATCTTCCTGCTGTAACCATCAAAGAGGGTGAAACACATCAAGAGTTGTGATGAGTGGGCCCAGTGATGGCATACAGTGTGGTGGTCTCTGCTCAGCTGAGCACTTTCGTATGTGTTTTTGTCATAAACATCCTGTGTAGGTTTGGCTTATCTCCAGTACTCTTGCCTGGAGAATCCCATGCACGGAGGAGCCTGTGGGCTGCAGTCCATGGGGTCGCAACAGTTGGGCACGGCTGAGCGACTAAACCACCACCACCCATGACCCCATAAGAGAGCGCCCTCTGACCCAACTCACCACAGACGTGGAGTTTGCAGCTAACCGGATGAGCCAGGGCAATTGCTGATGGTTCTCTTTCATGTAACTCTGAAGAACAAACGAGTCAGTGAGCCTACAGCTTGATAAATGGAAAGGTTGTTCTGTGGCAGTAAGCTCAGCTAAAACCAAATCTGCAGAGATGGCAGTGGAGGGGGTTAAGCTAACCTTGCCCCCAACACAAGGGCCTTTAATCTGCCCGAGGCAGTCATCATTGCCTCTCTAGGAGAATGGGAAGACTCACAGTTGCAGAGCCAGGAGCATCATCACGGTCTAACAGTGGCCGACCTCGTGGCCTCAGTTTTCTTCTTGTGTAATGGGGCTGTCGGCAGCAGCTTCCCAGAGAGTGGCGTGGGACAGTTACTGAAGCCGCACCCTCGTCGTGTCCAGCACACAGAGGCATGGTGCATGGAGGCGGCAGCAGCGTTAGCATTTGACTAAGACCCACTGAGAGATGTCTGGTGGAATGTAGTGGAGAAGGCATACATTAATAGTAAGTTATACAAACCCATCATGCTTCTGGTAAATGCAGAAGGAAAAGAAGAGGATGCAATGAGGATGAGCGAGGCGGGCCGGGGGCGCTTCCTGGGGAGTCGCCTCTGTGCAGGAACACTGTGACCTGATTCCACACTGACCGCAGAGAATGGAACCTGGAACACCAGTCTCTCAAGAGAGGCCCGGGTGGGGCAGTGGATCCAGGTCGCTCTGCTCCCTGTTAACACAGCCGTGCCCACGAGGAGACAGAGCTTTAACTGCAGGAGAAGCAGTGGCGGCCGCGCTGTGCTCCTCTGCATCTGGAGCCACAGTGCCTGGGACTCAGAAATCCTGATTCCAAATCCATCTCCTTCTGCATGTGTTGTTGCTCCTCAGATCCGGCCCAGTTCACTCTCTGTGAGCTCTCCCCGATTTGGTTGGCTCCTTTCCTGCATCCCTCCGTAGCCTCTTTTTTCTCTCCCATCTCCCCTTTCCATCCACCCCCCAAATGGCCTCATTTATTGGGTCTCCTTAGAAAACGTTCTCTAACCAGGATCTGTTACCTTCTGCTTGTGTTCCTGTCACTTCTCATCTGCCAGAAGGGACATCCCCTCCCCTCTACTATAAGCATTCTCTTCTGAAATCTAACACACCCACAGGACTTAAGCGTTTGTGTGTATTAAGAGGCACAGATCCTAATTGTGCTAAAAGACATCATAACAGATACCAAATTCAATAATGCATTTAAAAAATGAGAGGCGTAATTGACAGCTCAGAACGCTTTTTAAGCAGTTCTTGCTATTTCTCCTTGTTATATCGATAGACAGATAGATGATAGGGAAATATAGATATATCAAGGTGGTTAGGTTGTAGGCTTCCTGAAGGCAGGAGCTGTGTCTGCGTATTCCTGCTGCACTCCAGACACCTAGCGTAATGCACCCACTGTTCATACTTTTGAACTCAGTGAATGAACACATGTTGTCCCTCTTGGATCCTACATAATGCCAGGAATTGAGGCAGCATAGCCTCTGCCCCCTTGAGCGTAACTCTCACACAGTACAACCTACTGCCCGCAGAGCACCCGTCTCAGCACCACGAGGTGAGAAGAGCACAGATCCTGCTCCCGGCACTGTATGGTTTCGTCACTAGCCTCTGGTTTATATGTCAAAATAACTAGCTTTATGTATTTTCTAACATATTAGTGAATCTGGGCCATAGATTTTTCTTCTTCTATGAATAACTAGTTATGTTGCAATTTTAAATATAGGCAGTACTTCGTACTACACAAGCAAAAACCCTGGAAAAATATATTCCTGGTTCTAACTAGAGAGCTCAATAAATTTTTAAATTATTTGTCAGAGATAATATTGGTAAAAGTGAAGCGTCTCATAGTTCCTTTTGGTTCCTTCTGCTAATACAGGAATACTGTATGCTTCTCCTTCAGCATTTATAGCTTTTTTCTTTTTTTTTCAGTTAGATAACAGTGCTATAGTTTGAAGCCTGGAGCTGAATCTGGTTTCAATTCTACTTGAATTTGAGCTCTACCCTCAGGTTGCTCCTGACCTTGGGCAAGTTTCTTAACCTCTCAATGCATCCCTTCCTCCTCTGTGAAATGGGGAGAATCAACATCTCACTCGATTAGATTGTATGATGACTCCTGTAAAACACATCATACAGACGGGCACCTAATAAGTCCTTAAACATTCAGTTCAGTTCAGTCGCTCAGTCGTGTCTGACTCTTTGCGACCCCATGAATCGCAGCACGCCAGGCCTCCTTGTCCATCACCAGCTGGACAAATTCATGTCCATTGAGTCGGTGATGCCTTCCAGCCATCTCATCCTCTGTCATGCCCTTCTCCTCTTGCCCTCAATCGTTCCCAGCATCAGGGTCTTTTGCAGTGAGTCAGCTCTTCGCATCAGGTGGCCAAACTATTGGAGTTTCAGCTTCAGCATCAGTCCTTCCAATGAACACCCAGGGCTGATCTCCTTTAGGATGGACTGGTTGGATCTCCTTGCAGTCCAAGGGACTCTCAAGAGTCTTCTCCAACACCACAGTTCAAAAGCATCAATTCTTCAGTGCTCAGCTTTCTTTATAGTCCAACCCTCACCCATACATGACCACTGGAAAAACCATAACCTTGACCAAACGGACCTTTGTCGGCCAAGTAATGTCTCTGCTTTTTAATATGCTGTCTAGGTTGGTCATAACTTTCCTTCCAAGGAGTAAGCATCTTTTAATTTCATGGCTGCAATCACCATCTGCAGTGATTTTGGAGCCCCAAAAAATAAAGTCTGACAGTGTTTCCACTGTTTCCCCATCTATTTGCCATGAAGTGATGGGACCGGGTGCCATGATCTTAGTTTTCTGAATGTGGAGCTTTAAGCCAACTTTTTCACTCTCCTCTTTCACTTTCATCAAGAGGCTCTTTAGTTCTTCTTCACTTTCTGCCATAAGAGTGGTGTCATCTGCACATCTGAGGTTATTGATATTTCTCCCAGCAATCTTGATTCCAGCTTGTGCTTCATCCAGCCCAATATTTCGCATGATGTACTCTGCATATAAGTTAAATAAGCAGGGTGACAATATACAGCCTTGATGGACTTTTTCCTTTTTGGAACCACTCTGTTGTTCCATGTCCAGTTCTAACTGTTGCTTCCTGACCTGCATACAGGTTTCTCAAGAGGCAGGTCAGGTGGTCTGATATTCCCATCTCTTTCCACAGCTTATTGTGATCCATACAGTCAAAAAAGCAGAAATAGATGTTTTTCTGGAAGTCTCTCGATTTTTTGATGATCCAGCAGATGTTAGCAATTTGACCTCTGGTTCCTCTGCCTTTTCTAAAACCAGCTTGAACATCTGGAAGTTCACGGTTCACGTATTGCTGAAGCCTGGCTTGGAGAATTTTGAGCATTACTATACTAGCGTGTGAGATGAGTGCAATTGTGCGGTAGTTTGAGCATTCTTTGGCATTGTCTATCTATGGGATTGGACTGAAAACTGACCTTTTCCAGTCCTGAGGCCACTGCTGAGTTTTCCAAATTTGCTGACATATTGAGTGCAACACTTTCACAGCATCCTCCTTTAGGATTTGAAATAACTCAGCTAGAATTCCATCACCCCCACTAGTTTGGTTCATAGTGATGCTTCCCAAGGCCCACTTGACTTCACATTCCAGGATGTCTGGCTCTAGGTGAGTGATCACACCATCGTGATTATCTGGGTCTTGAAGACCTTTTTTGTACAGTTCTTCTGTGTATTCTTGCCACCTCTTCTTAATGTCTTCTACTTCTGTTAGGTCCATACCATTTCTGTCCTTTATTGAGCCCTTCTTTGCATGAAATGTTCCCTTGGTATCAAACACATTTGTATTATTTTTATTATTAGTCTTTTATAAAACAAAACCTGAAGTTGGGAGGAAAAATTACAATTGCACTAAGTCCCCTACATATGAACGTATTCCATTAGGAAAGTGCATTTGTAAGTCCAATTTGTTAGTCCAATAAAGCTAACCTAGGTGTGTTACTAGCACAATTGGCTATATAGTATTGTACTATAATAGGTTTACAATGCTTTTCACACAAATAATATAGAAAAAATAAATGAAAGAGTAAAATAACTAAAATCTTGCAGTATAGTGCCTTGAAAAGTATAGTAGTACAACAAATGCAGCAGCTGGCATATGGGACTGGCATCCCGTGGACAGGAAAGGAGTTCCTGACAGAGAAGGGAGGGGGATGGGGCCAGGAAAGCCCAGGACCATCAGCAATGAGAGACGGGGGCAGGCTGCCGTGGCAGTCACGCCTGACGCTGATGGCACACACGTTCACAGCTTCGCAAGTCCGCAACCTGTTCATATTTAGGGGACTTACTGTATTTTATTAACTGTAATTTTATTCATTATAGTCAGATGGTGATAAAGTGACTCTATTTTGTTAGAACTAAATCTGAATGAATTCCACCTTTGCAAATTGTGTCGTAGTTGAAATTTTTGTTGTTTTTAAGCAAGTATTCTTGGTTTGACACTCATTGGACAAATGAGGAATGATTCACCCCCTGATTATAATTAGACGCACTGAAGTTCACAGCAAGCTTTCAGCATTGATTACTTCTTCCCTCGGATAAGATGTAAGATGATATGGCTTGCCTATCCCAGAAGAGAACAGACATAAGATATTACATTAGAGAAATAAAATCATTGGTGTTGGGAAAGGCCCCGAATATTAGGATCACCAAATGGATTTGGTAAAACTGCAAAACACAGAACTCCTTTGATCTACTGCAGAAAAGGCTTTTTTATGTTACAGGATTCCATTACTTGAAATGATCTTTCTCCTCTTCCAATCAAGTGAGAGCCTGTATGGAAAGCTGGTACCATTGCAAAATCTAAGGTCATCAGAAATAGAACAGTTAACTAGCAAACATATTATTACTGTATTGTAACAGTTATAAAAGAATGTATTATGTTCCATATTTTTAAGTCACTAAAAATAAATTATTCAAGGTGCTCTAGTGCCCATTTAATGATTAGTGACAGGTGTGACTATCTGACCTCTAGTGGCAATAGCTCATTGCTGCATCTCAGTTGATGTGTTAAAACAAACAAAAAACTGACTGTAAATGAAATCTCAGCTCTTAAGAATTGTACAAGTGTGTGACTAGCTTCCCTGAATTTCTGCTGGTCTGACTGTGGGGGTGCTGCCGCAGAGAACTTTGTGGACCTCTCAGTTCAGGCGCCTGAAATGTGCCCACGGATGCCACACCGAGGCCTAGTAGCCAGCTGTCCCCTGCAGCATTTTTCACAGACATTCTGAAGCTCACAGCAAGCTTCTAGCATTGATGCTCAGCATTATTTTATAGGCTTGCATGAAATATTTTTAGAGTAGGTATCTATTAAATGTCTACATTAATGTGTGTTTCATAATGCATAGATATTACATGTTTGCGTGGATGTTTCCTGCTTCAAATTGAAGAGCATTACCATTCCTCATATACTGCATCATGAGTTAGAGGCTGCTGCTTTGTAAACAGGAAACAGATTGGAACTGACCAACAATTTGAAACTACTAAACCACTGTACTAAATAGACTTACATACTCCATTTAGTTTGGTGCCCCAAACTGGAAAAGACTCGGAAAATTTACATTATCTTCCCTGGTGGCTCAGACGGTAAAGAATCTTCCTGCAGTGCAGGAGACCTGGGCTCGATCCCTGGGTCAGGAAGATCCCCTGGAGAAGGGAATGGCAGCCCACTCCAGTATTCTGGCCTGGGAAAATTCCATGGACAGAGGAGCCTGGTGGACTACAGTCCATGGGTTTGCAAAGAGTCAGACACAGCTGAGCCCCTAATACTAAGGCTGAATAATTGAAAAAGGATCATTCTGCTGTGTAATAGTAACATGCTTTCGTTTGTCTTTAACATAAACCATTCTGGAATATTTATTTAGCTTTTTCTTTTCATACTTGGTATCTCAACTAACTGAGGACTTAAATCTCACTAGCTTAATGAACTATAAATTGCTGGATATATGGCTAATGTGGGTCTCTGATAATTTTTTTAAAATTGAAGATACCATGTGGGTTATAAAGTTCCACATACTTTAAGATTTCTTCACTGCTAACACTTGGAGCTCTTTTAGGAGAATATACAAGAAATGGGACAACCGTCAATTGCCCCATCTCGTCCTGTGACCATTTTCCTGCAGTCAGCACTTCTTTAGCTTACCAAGAGTACTGCACCATAATATCTTTCTTTTCTGCCTGCTATGTGATACATTTCTCCTGCCTCGTGTTTTGTGTTACCATGGAGACAGGAGGTGCTCCAAAGCCCTGGGAAGATGGTTGGACCGGGTCTTTGAGGAAACTGTCCCTGCTGGCTAGAGAAGCCTGAGGCAGGAATCTAGCAGTAAATGGAAGGAGGGAATTACGTGGTCAGATCTGACTTTGTGTCCAGAGTGTCTTAGGAAGCACAGGCCCAGCCGATGCTGCATTCAGAATGAGTTGTTTACAAAAACCAATTTTTCCGAGATCTCGATGCAGCCCGGGCTTTCGTAGGAACCAAGCTTAAAGATTTTTATTTCGAGAAAATAACTGAAGTGACTTTGACTTATTTCTTTTACTGTTTCCTCATTAAAAGGGAGCAGCTTCTAAGAAAGATCCTCTTTGCCTGACTTATTTTGCCGATCAAAAATTTCACCTTTAAAATGCAGATCAATATTCTTTGACTCAGCCGAAGCCGTCAGAAGTCAGACTGCGGGCAGAGCACGAGGGACTCTGCAACCAGCGCCCAAATCGCTGATCCAAATATGCTAGTTCTGAAAATAAGTAGTTTTTACCCTAAAGTGTCCTGTATGCCTTCCATATTTCAGAAACAGAATTTAAAGGCTTTAAACATTTCTGTTTCCTACCGTATTATTTTAACTCATACTTGTTAATATTTTTCTTTAGGAGAAATCTGCTAAAAGATTTCCAAATAACATATTTTTTCATGCCTTTTCCTCTGGATATGTGCATGGGAGTTACTGCTGAAGGCAGCCTCTTTTCAGTAGATAAGGTCCATACTCAGGGTGTTTCCTGGAGTTTTGTCACATATCTCATAGCCTAAGCAGAGAAGGATTTCAGAGAACTTGAGACACCATCAACATATCTTCCTAGATTACTGGTCCAAGGGCATAGTATGCAGAATTGTTCTTTGGAGGAAGAAGGCCAGTGAGCTATGAATCTGTAAAAAGAATATGGTTGAATAAGATCCTCCTACTTAGCTCAGAAACAGCAGGAGGCAGTCATATAATAGCCTGAGCTGCCCTCTAAGGTAATGGCTGTGACTCACGCCAAAATCTTTTTTACTCATTTTCTGGAAATAGAGGAAACCAAAATCTTAGTCGTTTCAGATTTTATAATGAAACCTGGTACCATCAATCCAGTACAAGATAATGCTGCTGGGCTATGAATAGACCAATCAAAAAAGGCAGGTCTATCAGCTTTAACAGGTGCCTCTGCACCTCGGCCCAGTGTAGGTCCTGTTCCAATTTGAATAGGAGAATGGCAAGAAATAAAGGTCAATCTCATTTTGGAAAGAAGGAGAGTCACATTTAATATGTTAGATCCTTCTAATTTTCACTGATTTACTAAAACGTCTACAGAACTGCAAAGTAGAATCTGAATGGTAACTTGGCCTCCCTCTGCCTTGGTGGCTGGATCAACATATGTCAAAACAGACAGCGGAAGCAATAGGTACGTCATTATAGCATTCAGTTTCATGACTGCACTTTGAATCTTTAGTCATTGCCTATTTTACCGTTCATAGAAGTTGCATAAATCCAAATTATCTAGGAATGAACAACTGTGACTTCCTTTCCTTATAAAACAAAGTCACAATGAAATGCTAAATTTTGGAACATTACGTTCTTTCACTTGGATGTTTTTCATGTAGCTAAAAAAAATAATGTTTGAAAAGCATTTTCCTTCTGTAGTAACTGATTCCTTTAATACTTTATCTTTCATTTATGGACCTAATCTCAATAAGGTATGTATTTGGGAATTTTTTTCCCCTCAGTTTTCGGGTTATATTTTTATCTGCAATTTATTTCCCTATATAATTCAAGCAGCACATATTTACCTGATATCTAATTATTATTGTCATACAATCTGTGACCATAGAACAAAACTTAAGATTTCTAATCTGAATTACATAGGGAAATAATTTGCTGATTTAAATGCATCCCTGATACAGAGGAGAAAAGTTCCAAAGTGCATATCCGTACAAAGCTGGGGCTTGTGATCTTGATTTATAACTTTTACTTTAGCCCTTTGAACTGTACATCTCCCTCTATTGTGACTTACAATAAATTTAGAAGTATTTTTGGCAAATATGGGGAAATGGACAATATTAATTTCTACTAGGATATCAATTAGAACTTTTAACTCAACCTTAAAAATTATTTTTGGGATAATCCCTAAATTTTGTTAATACTAATTATTAGCTTTCTAATAGTACAAATTTTTCTGGGCTCCAAAATAACTGCAGATGGTGATTGCAGCCATGAAATTAAAAGATGCTTACTCCTTGGAAGGAAAGTTATGACCAACCTAGACAGCATATTAAAAAGCAGAGACATTACTTTGTCAGCAAAGGTCCATCTGGTCAAGGCTATGGTTTTTCCAGTGGTCATGTGTGGATGTGACAGTTGGACTATAAAGAAAGCTGAGCACTGAAGAATTGATGCTTTTGAACTGTGGTGTTGGAGAAAACTCTTGAGAGTCCTTTGGACTGCAAGGAGATCCAACCAGTCCATCCTAAAGGAGATCAGTCCTGGGTGTTCACTGGAAGGACTGATGCTGAAGCTGAAACTCCAATAGTTTGGCCACCTGATGTGAAGAACTGACTCATTGGAAAAGACCCTGATGCTGGGAGGGATTGGGGGCAGGAGGAGAAGGGGATGATAGAGGATGAGATGGTTGGATGGCATCACCAACTCAATGGACATGGGTTTGGGTGGACTCCGGAAGTTGGAGATAGGCAGGGAGGCCTGGCGTGCTGCGGTTCATGGGGTCGCAGAGTCAGACACGACTGAGCGGCTGAACTGAACTGAATAGTACAAAATCCATCTGAGATAGTTACTCATCACTGGAGTTTTCTATGAAGATACCTAATTCAACAATCTTACAGGTATTAGCACTGGTGGAAACTCCAGGTTCTAGACCTGTGCTGTCAGGACAGTAGCCCATAGCTGTGTGTGGCTCCTGAGCTCTCAGACTGTGGCTAGTCTGAATTAAGATGTACTTCCAATAGGGTCTATGAATTTTGAGTGAAGGAAGTAATTTTTGGTTGTGCATGTGTATTTGAGGCATGTATATATAGACAGAAAATAAAAGTGGGACTAGCTACTGAATAGAAGAACTACGAGCATAGAACCATTGGTCATTTCAACATTTAATAATGTGGAAAAAGACAACAGCTAATTCCAGTTAAATAGCAAACTAAGACATGTTTTATTTAACTTAAATTAATTTGAACTTTGCCAGTCATCCATGTAACTAGTTTTGGCTCAAGAGCTATGGTACATTTAGGCTTCTCTGAATTGAGAGACTATTTCTCTTTTTCTCAAATGCTACAAAGAAGCCTGGAAACATTCAAACTGATAGCAGAAAAGATACCATTTCTCTATTGAATAAAAAACTACTTTCAGTTATTTATTCATTAAATTATCTGTCTGAAAATATGTATTTATTTTTTATTAAAATATATATTTAATTGTGTACTTAAACAGTACAAATTTATAACATGAAGAATAGAATTCTGAATTAACTCTATCTTTGAATTATTACATGTATGTGTGTATATGTTAGTTGCTCAGTCATGTCCTACTCTTCACAACCCCATGGACTGTAGTCCACCAGGCTCCTCTGTCCATGGGATTCTCCAGGCAAGAATACTGGAGGGGGTAGCCATTCTCTTCTCCAGGGGATCGTCCCAACCCAGGGATCATACCCAGGTCTCCTGCATTGCAGGCAGATTCTTTACCATCTGAGCCACCAGGGAAGCCCTAAAATATGTATATTATAATTTAAATTGTGAACTTGGAATGTTATTACAAAGATCTAAATGTAACACTGATTATAAAATGCAGAAATTATTTTGCGTTATGAAAATATACAGTACACAACTCTTCCCAAAGGCTCATGTGCTGCTACTTCACTGTGTCCTGTTGTACTGCCGTCCGCAACGTGGAACCTCCTTCTCTGGCTCTAAAACAGCTACTCTGCCTCTCACACTAAGTCTTTGTGGAGGAGAAATAAATGAGACTTTTTTTCTTTCAAGGACATAGATGGGAAATTCAACATGTTGCTTTCATTTACTTTCACTGGCCCTAATCTAGTCTCTGGTCATATGGGGCTTCAAGGAATAACAGGAAATATAATCTGCATCTGTATTAATGAATTTAGGGGGAGTTACCAGTTTTCTATATCAGCCTGAAAAGCAGTAGATATAACAAAGCATTGTTGTCCTTATATGTGAATAAAATATATGGAAAAAAGATGTACTGACAACTATAAAATACATATTTGACTTTGAAGACAGTACAAAAGAAAAATTAAGGATTTTGTTAGTATATTTTTTATTTTGCTTACATGTTGAAATAATAATAGTTGACATTGGTAGGTAAACTACATTGTTCAGACTAGTTACACCTGATTTCCTTTCTCAGTTTTTAAGATGACCACTGGACAATGTTAAGTAACATATGTAGCTCACTTTCATGATGCTTATTATATTTCTATTGGACAGTGCCATTCTAGACTCGAAGCTAGTTCCTAAAGAGGTCAGAAAGCACAAAAATATACATTAAATAAAAATTGACATGTCATCAGTTTTTCAGAGTGTTGTTCTGAAGTGTTTTCTTTAGGAAGATTAATATGAAGTAAGGTGGTAAAAGTATGGCATGCTTAGGTTTTGTCACTCAAGAAATAATGTTTTAAACATCTGTTATAAAACAGGCACTATTCTAAGAACTATTTTATTTATTCTTTGTGAATGTAACAAAGATTGTTGCCTCTGTGGAGCTTACATTCTAGCAAGTTAGATCAGAATTAGATGATATGAGTGTTTTTCTTGCTCCTTGAACATACCACTTTCTATATGGCTAGTGAATGTGACTATATGTGTGGTGACAGGCTGGGGAGACCTAAAGGAACATTTTTATATATAAAGTCATACCCAAAATTATTTCATTTAAAATCGTCTTCATTACAAATGTATTGCAGGACTGAATTCTCCAATGAATAAACACAGATAGTTTTAAGCAGATTTTTATTAGGCTGAAAATCAACTTCAGGTTTTTAAGGTTATATTCAAAAAGATTCTATGAGCATCAGTTCTCGTGTATTTTGGTACTGGTACACTAGTTGGGTTTGTTTTTTCTGCAGGATTTTGGACTACTAAATGAATATGGTCTTGCATGTTCATAATGGAAATGACAGGACCCTAAATGTTTCAAGGCCTGAGCACCTAGCATGGTGGATAAGTACTCAGTGGATTAACTAATGAGTTAACAATAACTTCAGCTCATGATCTCTGGAAGAACAGTTGAAGAAATTGTGGATGTTTGGCTTGGCAAAGATTTGGGGGTTGTGATATCTGTTTTTAAATAGTTGAAGAACTGGTGGATGGAAGAGGAATTAGACTCTCTTAATATGGCCCTAGTGGGAAAAATCAGTAGGGCTGGCTAGTGACTAAGATCTTAGGGGAACAAACACTAGATAAATCTAAGTTAAAATATTTAATTATTAGAGGAATATATTGCCTTATGAGATGGTGAGGTCTTCAAACTTAGACTGGACAGCCATTGGATGGGATTCTGAGTAAAGGGAATTCAAGCATTGGATAGATGGTTCTGGCAACTCACTAAGGGTCTTTCCAAACCTGGGGTTACATGCCTCTATATTATATGATTCTATGAAAGTGAAATGGAGTTGAAATAGCATACATTACTCATTTAGGAAAAAAAAATCTGTGCGTTTGCAATATCTAGTAAACGTTGACTTAGGAAATATACAAAATAAAAATACATAAGCACACTATAAGATACCACTTAGAAATGGCCTAAGGAAAATATTTAGTTCCTATAGTATTCATCTGGTTATTTTCCAGTACCGCTTCCTGGTCATTAGCACGGGGTATAGGCTTGTCCTCAAATCTCAAGTGTAAAGTGCTCTTTCCCTTTCACAATATGTCTTTTGCCATAACCTCATCCTCTGCCCCCAGAGCTGTGAGGGAGTAAGATGTGAATTATGTTTGCTGGAGGCAAATATCAAAGTCTCTGTGACCTTGAGGTTCATGGACTTATCTAAACCTCAGTTTCCTTATTTATTAAGTGTTGGTGAAAGTTTTAGTCACACAGTCGTGTCCGACTCTTTGCAACCCCATGGACTGTAGCCCACCAGGCTCTTTGGTCCTTGGAATTTTTCCAGGCAAGAATACTGGAGTGGGTAACCAGTCCCTTCTCCAGGGGATCTTCCCAATCCAGGGATCAAACCCAGTTCCCTCACATTGCAGGCAGATTCTTTGCCATCTGAATGACCAGAGAAGTTGTTAATACTTTTATCTTAGAGTTGTTGGAAAATTTTTTAAATAACACGTAAAGGGTTTAACATATATTATGTATCCAGTAACTGTAACATCAAGCTATATACCTGTGTAATTTGCCTACCTTCTTCCTCATAAACCGCCAGACCAGCCCATGAATTTATTTACTATCTGATATCCATTAGCTGACAGGCAATTGCATACTTTAAACACCATTTACTTAATGGCTGCTCAGCCACACACTGGTGACCACAAGTGCCTGGTAGCCTGAGACAGCTGTCAGTGACAGACAGCAAGCCTAGTAAACAGACGCTTTGGTTGGTTTTGGTGTATAAAAGTTAAGAGGAAGTTGCTTTGCTTGTGAAAGTTTGAATTGAAAATGTGTTGTGGGATTGTGCCAGGCATTTCAGTGGAAAATGCTGAGGCAGACAACAGTACTGAAGCTCTCGCCTTAGGCCTGGAGCTGTGGATGTGGGGGATTCCTTCCTAGGGGAGATGGTTGAAACTGTGAGATCTTGGTGAGCAGAGTGTAGAGAGAGGCCAGAAAGGGCCAAGGATCTAAATGGCCACAGAGAGAGACCCTTGTCTTTGTAAGGGGTTGAAAAGGTAAAGTGGATGAGAAGACTAAGAATGAAGCATCAGTAAGTGGGAGAATAAGCGTGGTGAAGGGCCTTGTCATGATGGAAGGTGCTAACCAGGGGTCTCAGGACTTGAGTCTTGTCTGTCTCTGCCTGAAAGTGATGCCTGCTGCCTCAGCTGTGTGTAAAACGAGGTAAGACACCCATGTTACCTCTTCCACAGGAGCATTATAAGAATCACATGAGTAGATGTGTGGGAAGACTGCTTGCCAACTATAGCATGTGTGTGTATAAAGGTCAGATGGGGATACTGATGTTAAGTTATAGACAGCATTCTTCAGTGACATGACACCAGTTATCAGGGATTAGGCCAAGCTTTAGAAGTCACAGGCCTCTACTGCCCTTACTTCATACACCAGCTGCAAGTTTGGGGGTGCCCAGTCCTGCCTCTCTTCTGGCTAGGTGGCTGCACCTTTGGGGGTTTTTCACTATCTCCTCAGGTTTGATAATTCACTAGAAAGACTCTAGGTTTCAAGAAGTACTATTTTGATTTCCCAGGTGGCACAATGGTAAAGAATCCGTCTGCCAATGTAGGAGACACAGGAGATGCAAGTTTGATCCCTGGGTCAGGAAGATCCCCTGGAGGGGGATATGGCAACCCTCTGCAGTGTTCTTTCCTGGGAAATCTCATGAGCAGAGGAGCCTTGTGGGTTACAGCCCATGGGGTGGCAGAGCTGGACATGACTGAGCCAGTGAGCACTACTTACTATTACAGCTTTATTATAGCGAAAGGACACAAGTCAGAACCAGCCAGAAAATTCCTCAGGGATATATCACCCTCCACCCCCCAGCATATACATGCATCATGCTGTCAGTGTGTGACAATACCTATGGCCAACCAGGAAACCTCACCTGCTCCTCAGAGACCATAGATTTTTGTCGAAGCTTTATTCCTCGGGCATGATTGATGGGCCCCATGATTGAACCCAGTCTCCACCTCCCAACACTCCAGTCACATGACTGCTGTTTCTAATGTGGCCCCTCCCCATTCTGAATCACTTCTTACCAGAAACTAGGGTCCCATGATGAGTCAACTTACTAGCATAAATCTTCAGGTGTGATCTGAGGGGCCCACCATAGATAACAAAGACACGCTGTTCACTCTGTTAATTTAAAGGGCTAGAGGCTACCTTCTAGAACCGGACAAAGGCTAACCAATTTCTTTATTATACACACTCTATTAAGTGTTGAAGGCAGGAGGAGAAGGGGACGACAGAGGACAAGATAGTTGGATGGCATCATGGACGCCATGAACATGAGTTTGAGCAAACTTTAAGAGATAGTAAAGGACAGGGAAGCCTGGCGTGCTGCAGTCCATGGGGTTGCAAAGAGTTGGACACAACTAAGTGACTGAACAACAAAGTACTGCAAAAAAGAGTTAATGCTTTCAAACTCTGTTGCTAGAGAAGACTCTTGAGAGTACCTTGGACTACAAGGAGGTCAAACCAGTCAGTCCTAAAGGAAATCAACACTGAATATTCGTTGGAAGGACTGATGCTGAAGCTGAAGCTCCAATACTTTGATCACCTGATGAGAAGACCCGACTCATTGGAAAAGAGCCTGATGCTGGGAAAGACTGAGGGAAGGAAGAGAAGGGGCAACAGAGAATAATGTGGCTGGATGGCATCATCGACTCAATGGGCATGAGTTTGAGCAAACTCTGGGAGAGAGTGAAGTTCAGGGAAGCCTGCATGCTGCAGTCCATGGGGTCACAAACAGTCGTACACAATTTAGTGACCAAACAACAATAAAAGTGTTGTAACAGTAAGAGAAAATGAAGCATGGGAAAATTCCATCGAGTTTAGAGATTTTGAGGCTTCTGGTATTCTTATAGGGAGCAGTTTTAACAAAGAGGTATAGATGAAACCCAAATTAGAATTTCCTTAAAAATTGGGTAGGAATGTGAGAAAGAGGGAAGCACATATAGAGTGGGGTATTCAGTTCAAGTAATATATTATAACTCAGAAAGATAAGTAGTTGACTGGAAGAGTTTGCACTGCTATTCTCTTTAGAATTCCCGTACCCAGGAGCCTGTATCATCTTAAGGCCCTTTTCGCACCATGTCAGATTAGGAGGGCTGAGTGGAGGAAATTGCAAAACAGCAGTGCTGTCTTTAAATTTTTATTCAAAGGACAGTGAAATAGACCAAGACTGCATTATTGTTATTGTTGTTCAGTCACTCAGTTGTGTCAGATTCCTTGAGACCCCATGGACTACAGCACACCAGGCTTCCCTGTTCTTCAGCATCTCCCAGGGCTTGCTCAAACTCATGTCCATTAAGTCGGTTTAGAGTTGGATGCCATCCAACCCTCTCATCCTCTGTTGTCCCCTTCTCCTCCTGCCTTCAATCTTTCCCAGCACCAGGGTCTTTTCCAATGAGTCTGTTCTTCCCATCAGGTGGACAAAGTATTGGAGTTTCAGCTTCAGTATCAGTCCTTCCAATGAATATTCAGGACTGATTTCCTTTAGGATTGACTGGCTGGATCTCCTTGCTGTCCAAGGGACTCTCAAGAATCTTCTCCAACACCACAGCTCAAAATCATCAATTATTTGGCATTGAGCCTTCTTTGTGGTCCAGCTCTGACATCCATACATGACTACTGGGAAAACCATAGCTTTAGCTAGATGGACCTTTGTCAGCAAAGTAATGTCTCTGCTTTTTAATATGCTGTCTAGCTTGGTCATAACTTGTCTTCCAAGGAGCAAGCATCTTTTAATTTCATGGCTGCAGTCACCATCTGCAGTGATTTTGGAGCCCAAAAAAAGAAAGTCTGCCACTGTTTCCACTGTTTCCCCATCTATTTGCCATGAAGTGATGGGCCAGATGCCATGACCTTCAGTTTTTGAATGCTGAGCTTTAAGTCTGCTTTTTCACTCTCCTCTTTCACCTTCATCAAAAGGCTGTTAGTTCTTCTTCACTTTCTGCCATAAGGGTGATGTCATCTGCATATCTGAGGTTATTGATATTTCTCCCAGCAATCTTGATTCCAGCTTGTGCTTTATCCAGCCTGGCATTTCTTATGATGTACTCTGCATATAAGTTAAATAAGCAGGGTGACAATATACAGCCTTGATGTACTCCTTTCCCAATTTGGAAGCAGTCAGTTTTTCTATGTCCAGTTCTAACTGTTGCTTCCTGACCTGCATACAGATTTCTCAGGAAACAGGTAAGGTGGTCTGTTATTCTCATCTCTTGAAGAATTTTACACAGTTTCTTGTGGTCCACATAGTCAAAGGCTTTAGCTTAGTCAATGAAGCAGAAGTAAATGTTTTTCTGGAACTGTCTTGCTTTTTCAATGACTCAGCAGATGTTGACAATTCGATCTCGGGTTCCTCTGCCTTTTCTAAATCCAACTTGAACATCTGAAAGTTCTCAGTTCATGTACTGTTGAAGCCTGGCTTGGAAAATTTTGAGCATTACTTTCCTAGCATGTGAACTGAGTGCAATTGTGCGGTAGTTTGAGCATTCTTTTGCATTGCCCTTCTTTGGAATTGGAATGAAAACTGACCTTTTCCAGTCCTGTGGCCGCTGCTGAGTTTTCCAAATTTGCTGACATATTGAGTGCAGCACTTTCACAGCATCATCTTTTAGGATTTGAAATAGCTCAACTGGAATTCCATCACCTCCACTAGCTTTGTTCGTAGTGATGCTTCCTAAGGCCCAGGATGTCTGGCTCTAGGTGAGTGATCACACCATCGTGATTATCTGGGTCATTAAGATCTTTTTTATACAGTTCTTCTGTGTTTGCTCGCTGCCTCTTAATATCTTCTGATTCTGTTAGGTCCATACAGTTTCTTTCCTTTATTGTGCCCATCTTTGCAGAAATGTTCCTTTGGTATCTCTAATTATCTGGAAGAGATCTCTAGTCTTTCCCGTTCTATTGTTTTCCTCTACTTCTTTGCATTGATCACTGAGGAAGGCTTTCTTATCTCTCTGTGCTATTCTTTGGAACTCTGCATTCAGATGGGAATGTCTTCCCTTTTCTCCTTTGCCTTCAGCTTCTCTTCTTTTCTCAGCCATTTGTAAGGCCTCCTCAGAGAACCATTTTGCCTTTTTGCTTTTCTTTTTTCTTGGGGATGATTTTGATCACCACTTCCTGTACAGTGTTATAAACCTCTGTCCATAGTTCTTCAGGCACTCTGTCTATCAGATCTAATCCCTTGAATCTATTTGTCACTTCCACTGTATAACATAGGGATTTGATTTAGGTCATCCATGAATGGTCTAGTGGTTTTCCCTGCTTTCTTCAATTTAAGTCTGAATTTTGCACCAAGGAGTTCATGATCTGAGCCACAGTCAGCTCCCGGTCTTGTTTTTGCTGACTGTGTAGAGCTTCTCCATCTTCGACTGCAAAGAACATAATCAGTTTGATTTTGGTATTGTCCATATGTAGAGTTGTATTTTCTGTTATTGGAAGAGAGTGTTTGATCTGACCAGTGAGTAGAAGTTCATATATCTAGTTAATGCAAAAATCCTAATTTAATTGTCAGTTATCTCCGTTATTCAGAAATGCCTTTTATCTGTCATCTCTGCTTTTTTTGTTTAAATTGGGGGAGTAATCTTTTTTTGTCATTTTTGTTTCTACTTAATTGGTTTCTGTAAGAATTTCTTGACACTCCTAAAAGATTTTTAGCTATATACAAAATGCCCTTTTGATGTTTTTATCATTTTTTATATGTTTTCAATACAAAAAGTAAAATAAACAGCAAAATGAAGCAAAGAAAAGGCAATTATTTATAGCACCAGTAAATCAATAGTAAGGAAAACCACAGGGGTGAAGGCTGCGGGTGGCCAGCAGTAACTCCAGTTATTGCATAGATTAAAAACATATATTTGTCGCACACTTTACTATCATGTAGGCCCAGTAGTGCTTTAAAATTATATTTATGGGTCATTTTTTCTCCTGCCAAAGAAATGGTATTACTGGGTAAGCCAAACAGCTACTTAGTAGGTCAAAGTAATAGTTAAGAGCAAAAGGTAAAGAACTGTAAGAAGAGATCAAATTTCAGGCAGACTGAAGAGATGCAGTCAGTTTAGGACACCAGAGTTCTGCATTCCTCCTCCTGTCAGACTGCCACGGGCGCACCGCTGACCACAAAAGGCAGGGGCTCAGTTTCATATTTCATCTGAGAGTTGGTGCTTCTAAGAACCCAGTGCCCATTAGAACCACAATGTGATGGAGGATCAATACTGACTTAAAGGGAATAATGCCTCTTTCTGAACCATAACTGATATTTCCTGTAGCAGAGAGGGTTTTCCCCAAGGGCTGTCAGCCAGAGCCTTAGCCTTGCCTTCTTAGCTCAGGAAGCATAACAGCTATTGGCTGAAATATTTCCTCATCTAGATGCCAGGTTGCATACGTTTATATTTTCTTTTTTGTCAGCGACTTTCCCGGTTCCTGTGTCTTTATATTACTCAAGAAATGATGCAAAAGTTAACTCAGGATGGTGGGTTGGGCATGGTTTTTTGTTTCTAGCTTTCTTTGTCATCCAAATCTGTATTCTGCCAAGGTCATGTTGGATCCAGCCCAGTTTGTGGTTTAAGGCTTTTATGCTCTCTCTCTCTCTCTCTCTCTCTCTCTCTCTCTCTCTCGTCTAGCAGATTCTCTGTATTTGAGACCCATTTAACTTTTTGACAATTTCCAACTTCTCATTTAGTTTCAGAAAAAAAACTGTGTGGGACTGCAAAACCAATTCTATAGTAAGAATCACATAAGGAATTAAATTGAAATAAGTAAGTTTCCCTATCTTAAAGGATAATGACATGTATTCTCACCCTGTTTATTTCCACAGAAAAATAAATACAAGATGTGTAGATTGGATATCCTTACTGGCCTAGCAGTAAAAATAGCAGCTGGCCCTGGCCCATCTGTACTCCAGTCACCAATGGCCTGGATATTGGCAGGAGTCCTAGACAGATCATACTTCTTTTCACAGACATCAATTATTATCTTAAAGGCAGAAGAAAAAAAAAAAAAAAACCTTGGATTTGATTCATAAAATAATAGCACAATTTCCTGTCTTTGGAGAAAAACTAAAGAAGCATTCTACTTGGCCTTAATGTTTTTCATCTCCTTTTTAAAATGTGTGTTGGTAAGGATTTGACTTCAGGGAAAGAAGAAAACGCTTCTCTTTTTATTGATACCCAGCCTTACCTTCCATTTAAAGAGTCCATGTGTCCAAGTGTATCACCTTGTATTTGGAACTAATTTCACATAAAAAAAGATACAAGCCCACTGGCCTCAAATTACAATTTATTTCATAGCTCTGAGCACCTATATAGAGTTTTCACCAACTTGCAGAGTTGAGGTACCCCCCAGATGTTTGAAGTGAACCATTTAGAAATTAAGTGCATGTTTTTTATGTGGAATTTGGGTCTCCAGTTCAGCCCACAGGAAACCACCAATAACAGACTTTTAAAATAGTATCAGTAGTAATGGCAAAAGACACCTGAACCAACATTGTAATAAAATGTCTGTATAAAAGACACCTTCCAACTTGAGAGCTTTCTCTACTCGTAAACATTTTCTCTAGTTTGCAGTGGGACAGGGGATCCTTCACCTATCCAACTTCATTCGTACTTTGCAGTTTGGGATGTGACTTCCTCAGTGCTACAGCTTGGGCCTCCCAAGGCTGAGAACCAGGATGGGGCTGTTGGGATGCTGAGAGATAAAGGTGTGGGCTGGAGGGAAGTGCTATCAAGGAATTTCTAACAGCTATACGCTCATTCTAAAAGGAGCTCTCTGCTTTCTTTTTGATTTCTTCAGTGGTCTCAGGAATGACCTCTTTTCATGTTATATTGTCTTGTCTATTGCTTCTCATGAAAGATTCTCTGTCTAAAACCACAGAAGAGTTACATGCCAGCTTGGTTTTTCTTCTTATCACTTTGTGCCTAAAGCTAGCCCAAAACTGTCTGAAGTTTTCTCAATAGGGTGGAAACACTTTTGCCTGCGTTGGCTGTCCAGTGTTACCGCCTAATTCTCTGCAGAAGCAGACGGTGAAAGAAAAGCTCATCCTCTGCTGGGCATTTCATCGTCAGATTTGATACAGGTCAAGTAAAGGAGAACAAAAGTATCCAAGGCGTGTGCCAATCTTGTTTTTAGCAACGCTAGTTTATTAGTGGCCTTGACGAGAGCTGTCTCAGAAGAGTAAAGGGTCAGAAAGGAAGACCCCCTGGAGAAGAGAACGGCAGCCCACTCCAGCATTCTTGCCTGGAGAATTGCATGGACGGAGCGCTTGGTGGCTTACAGTCCGTGGAGTCCCAAACGGTCAGACACGACTGAGCGTCTGAGCCTAAAGGGTCAAAAGCATGATTGGAGCGGGTTCAAGAAAAGGAAGAAGGGAAATGAGGCAGCGGTATCGGCTGTTCTTCTGAGGTGTTTTGTTACCAAGGCAGCCAACGGTGGAAGACGGAACGGAGCAGGATGTGGAGACAGACATTTCTTCTCTGAAGTTGGGGTCATCACTGCATAGTACCTGTGTGCTGAGGGGAACGGTCACTTGAAGAAGGAAGCCTTGAAAATGCAGGAGAGAAGAGGGCACAGCTGCCCCAGAATGGAAGGCGGGTGCCCACCCTGCAGGGTGGTCCACGGCGGGAAGGGTGTGGATGCTGCAGTGAGCAGCTGACGGAGGGTCTCTTCTGACCCCTCTGTGGGTGAGTGAGGTGAAGGTGAAGGGGAGCAGGCTGGGTGTTTGCTGGGAGAGCAGATGGGAGAGGGTGGTCTAGGAGAATGGACAAGGAGTGCCAGGCCCTGCGGGGGTAACGGTTGCACCTGAAGTTCACAGTCAGGAGTTTAAGTTATACCAGAAGAGAAGAGGGGTCTACGTGTGACCTTGGAGGTGCTGAGGCAGGCGGCATAGGTGCACCTTCCGCAGAGTTGCACGGGCAGGACATCTGTCAGAAAGCATTCTGAAGCCTGAGAACAGGACCTTGCTATATGAAGCTTAGCTTTGAATTACTTAGCACTTTTTCTTGGCAAAAAGCTTTTTAAATTTCTTTAAGACAGCCTTAGTATCTCCAGAGACAGCATTTGGCTCCTGCCACTGACTTACTCAGTTACTAAGTCTAAGCAAACGGTTTAACCCCTTTTTGCTTTTACCGCTCAATCTATAAAATGACAGTGGCAATGTTTCAAGTGCAACAAATGCTTTAAAAATAAAAGTGCTACATAAATACAAGCTATTAATAAAATGGTATTTCAGCCCTCGTGGGTACGGTCACCAGAAAGTCAGAAAGGTCAGAGCATCTGAACAAGCCTTGGGTGGCAGAAGCCTCGCTTGGAAGGCTTGGGCAGAGGAAGGCACAGCCAGGAACCTCGAAGGAGGTATCAACCTCGTCCTTCCCTTTAGTTCTCACACCTGCCCTTGGAGTTTGTTGAAACCTGAGACTCACAGAGGTGAGCTAACCTGTAAAGCCAAGGGGTGGGACTTGGATTTCAACCCCAATGTACCTTAAAATCCCATGCTAAAAAAAAAATTTAAAAAAAAAAAATCCCATGCTGTTTTCACTTTGCCACATGTGGAATTGAGCTTGATACATTATAGCCGGGAAAGGTGTGGAATACTTTATTTATGTACAACATAAACCTATATTTTAGCCAATCGAATCTCTTCTCTGTCATCAAAAATGTAATGAGAGTTGCCCAGCAGCAAAATAAATTATAGTTTGTTGGAGATATCATCATGATGGAGTTGTTTACAAGAACTCAAATGACAAGAAAAGATAGGAACATTTTGGGAAGGAACAGTAAGCAGACTGAAAATTTGCACTTAGCTACAGTGCAGTTTTCAAACACTTTGGGGCAGGAGAGTTGATGCTAGGAAGAAAAACAACTTTTGTGTGTGGTCTTGGGAACTGTAGGAATACAGTGTTAGCTGTACTTTTTACTGCAAACATGATACGCACGTTATAAACTATAGAGATAAACATTCCTAAGAGAAAGTCACTGCTCTGTAGATTTTTACTTTTGAGTAACAATTGGCCACCTGATAAAGAAGGTGACAGGAAGAGTGTATTTATTTTCTTCCAACAGCTAAAAGGTGATCAGACTTCTAAAATTTGTTGAGATTGTCCAGGAAAGTGAGTAAAATACTCATCCATCACCGGAAGGCCCAGACAGGAGATGACAGTGTGGTAAATACCTTCAGCAGCCACCTTTTAATGTACAAGCTGTTCTCAGTTGGAATTTTCAGCACTCACATAAAACACACTGTCATGAGTGACTGCTTCTGCTCCAAAGTCATCGCTATTGGGATAATGGAACATCTCTCAGCAAATAACCAAAAAACTTTAAATGTCATGTCAAGTTTGTTGAAGCCATTTTCAGGCCACATTCAAGGTTATGTGAATATTGAGAGTTCTGTGTTTTTTTTGAGTTTGAGATATACATGAGATTACTCATAAAGTTGTACAATGTGAGAGTTAATTAGGAGAAAATCTGTTGCTCTTTGGGAAAGTCAATTGGCTAGAGTCATTTAGCTGTTAGCTATTATACCTCTTCCCTCACAACCTGTAGAAGTTGGGATTGCTATCACTTACCAATGAAAGAATATACACGTGTGTATAGTTTTCAGGTCTGTATTGATATATGTGTATGCATTTGGCAAATTATGACATTATTTGGACTTGCTAGGAAATTTTGACAATTTGATTTTTAATTTCCTGTTAGTTTTTCCTTCTTTTTACTTTTCAAAAGGAAATTAATCTCCTTATTATCCAAACTAATGCCTGTCTTAAGTGTAGAAATGAATTACTTGCCCAGTGCGTATTTATTGAGCACCTACTTGGCCCCACGGCCATCCTAGGCACCAGTGTTTCAGCAGTGTTTAGAACAATGTCCTTGCTGTCAGCAGAGCTTACATTCTAGTGAAGACATAGACAACAGACAAGTAAGCAAGTATATGATGTGTCCAGGGGTCATAAGTTCTGTGAAGGGAAAGACGAGGTTAAGAGAGAGTGATGAAAAGGTGAGTGCTGTTTTAGATGGATGATCAGAGACGGCCTCTCTCAGTAGCACTTGAGCAGAGACTGAACGAAATGCAGGACCAACCTTGCTAGTAACTGAGTGATGGGGGTTTCAGGCACAAAGGAAGCAGGAAGTAAGCATTAATACTAATGATATAGTTGCCTCTTTATATTTTTTAGCTTATTCTTAACCTCTATGTGTTTAATTTAAATCTACCTTACTCTTGAATATTTTTTAGTTTAGTCTGTCAAAAAGGACTTGTTTGTTGAGAATAATTATTTTAATGTTTCATAATGTGCACAATCCTTGCTTATCACAGTAATAAGTTTAATGCTTCTTTCTTCCTTACTGTAGAAAATCAGAAGTTGCAGTTGACAGAAGGGTCACGTTCACACTACAATATCAATTGCAGCTCAACAAGGATTGCAGTCGCCAAGGAGCTTAATTATAATCTAGACACTCACACGTCTACAGGGAGGATCAAGGCAGTTGAGAAGAAGGAAGCCTGTAATGCAGAAAGCAGCAGAAAAAAGGAAATGGAACTTCTTGGCTCTGTTTCTAAAAATGAGCCCATTCCCGAAGTTGAAGCCCTGCTGGCAAGATTACGAGCTTTATAAATTAAACTGGTAAAAAATGATTAAGCCAAATATAAAGCCATGCTATAAGCTGTAACACTTGAAAAAATTGCTTTTTATATAAGTGACTTTATGTAGTTTTAAATTAGGATATATATTAGAAAAATAAAGCTAAATACATGATTGCAGTGCTTTTCCTATGTACTTGAGGTTTTGGCTCATTCAAGATTGTAATGGGCTTTAGTGCTTTCCTTGTCTCCCGGTGTTCGTGTGTTCTATATTTGGTGGTTGAATTATACATAATGCTTCAGAGAGCAGGTAGGTGGCCAGGTGTTCAGCAGTGTGTCCTTAAGAAAATACCATCTTTTTAAGTCCCTGGTTTTTACTTTACTATTTTCAACATTAGTGAACATCAAATCATCAGCCTTCAGTCTTGCTACATATCCATGTATATTCTGTGTATGTTATTTATATAGGGCCAGATTTCTCCTTAATTGAGATCTGTATGCTATCAACGTAGCACGGAAAACATAAACTGGATATAATAAAGCTGTGAGGAGATGATTGGTAAGCTCATTATGATCATTGTTGAATTCATGTTAATTAGACCCTGTTGGAGACTATATGGCAACTGAACACACTTCCAAAACTGATGTAATAGGAATATATGTCCTCTCTTTGTAGAATGCACATACCTTTGTGTAAATGGATGCAATGTTACAGTGCTGCCGAAACTCTTAGGGGAGAAAGCATTTTCCCCCTGATAATGATGACTCTGGGATCAAATTGCCATTTTGAAACTTTCCACATTAAGAAATTTTAATTTCTGTGAACAAACTTGAAATTGCAGTTTCTTTGATCTGACAATCAATCACTTTAACAAAAATCTGAAGTGTTTCAAGAAAAGTCTTCCTATGCAAAGGTTGCAGTTTTACCTCGTTGGGGGCATCAAATTAATTCTGTTAACTCTATATCAAAGAAAATAAACTTGTTATTTGCACTAAATAAAAAAAGTTGCACCTTTTGTGTTGTAATTAGCATATTCTGTGGATTGGGGGAAAGAGACTGTGCTTTGCAGTCTATCTAAGCATCTCTTTTGCTTTATGACATGCAGTAAGCAAGTGACTGCTCTTTTACCTTCAGTTAAAAAGCAGTTATATGGAACTAGTCTGGCGAGGTCCACTGCTTTTTATTTCCTTGTTTAAGTTGCCACCTCCTTTCAGCTCCAAGTTAATAAAGTTAATTAATTAGAACAATGAGCCAGGCCCTGTTTATAGACACTGGGGAACAGAGTGTGATCCATAGTCAAGGTGGGAATAAATTGTTCTCATCTGTGTTGCTGAAATGTGCATTTTATCCTCCAGTTGCAATTCCTATTTTCCTGAGAGCACATTTTAAAAATCAGGAAAGGTGAAGGATATTCACACATTTAAGCAGACAGGAGCCCTTAACAGCAAGGAAAGAAGCTAAATGAAGGAATCCTGACTATCTGGTCTTCACATGATTTTGCGAAGGCTTGAGATTTTCAGAAACAAAACTAAAGTTCAACCGAAAAGTTTGGACACACCAGATGGCAGGTGAGTGTCAGTTTAGGACTGGGGAGCAGACACAGGGGAGAGGCCGCCTGGCCCGTAAAGGAGAGTGAAGTTGACAGTCTCCCAGGGGTGGAGGAAGGCAGGGAAGCCCCGACACTGAGCAGTCTGCCCAGAGCATCTGTCTGCAGAGGCTGAAGAACGTTCTCAGGCGAGGGGCCTGTCCCAACAGGCCTGGGCGGGAGGCTGCAGCTGTGAGGGGAAGCACAGGGCAGTCGACAGAGGTAAGAGGCAACCAAGAAACACTGGTTTCTGATGCAGGTGTTTCTTCCAACAATAAGCAGGGAGGTATAATTAGGATTTTTAAGGTCATAGTATTCCTTTAATCAACTGTGGATGAAAACTAGAGTGAGGCAAACCTTGAGATACAGTTGTGTTTCTGAGCAGGCAGATTTTGTTCATTTGATTTAGTGGATAAAAAGTCAGTACCTTGACAAGGACGCTCCATCCAAGCTAGTGACAAACCCCAAAATAGACTCCCCTCCCCTTGCTCTCAGGTCAAAGGAGAGAATTTGGCAAGAACACAGACAACTAAGTGATCATCAGGGGGTCCAAAAGCAAAGACTGCTTGTGAGAAACCACAAGTTTTCCAATCAAATATTTAAAGTAATTTAAAAATAAGAAAAGCAATCTTATCTAATCATATACACATATATGTCCTTTTCTTAACATGTATTTGAATAGTTAAACAAAATATGCCAAACATCTAATATTTATGTTAGGAAGTAAACATTTCAGTAATTTATCTGAAAAAATTCTGCTAAAGCTAAAAAATGCAATTATTTATACTAAGTAAATCTAAAACTCCTAGTTGTTACAATAGTGTTTATTCAAAAACAAGAATTATTAATGATTTCAAAATGTTAGTTTAGCCACAAATGATTATTTCTTAGGTGATTCATTCTCATTTTAAAATATCACGCTCAGCCACTTCAGTTGAGCCCACCAGGCTCCTCTGTCCATGGGATTCTCCAGGCAAGAACACTGGAGAGAGTTGCCATTTCCTCCTCCAGGGAACCTTCCCCACCCAGGGATCAAACCCGAGTCTTCTGCATCTCCTGCATTGCAGGCGGATTCTTTACTGCTGAGCCACCAGGGAAGCCCCTAAAATATAATTCTGTGTAGATCTGAGTTTACTAGTTAGAAACTAAATCTATAATGTACAAATCTTTCATCTTATCAAACTCTCCTTTATAGATAAGCATCAGTGGATTTTGGTGGTAAGTTTTGTGGCAACCTTTTGTATAGAGTGTAACTTTTGGAAAGTTGTAGGTCTTAATATATAAAGTGCTAATATGAATGAAAATTTTTAAAACTGGCATTCATTGTCTTTTTCCTCATGTTAATTATTAAAAATTTTGAGATCCAGGAATTGTAGCTATCAGTGACCCACTCTTTTTTTTTTCTCTGGTGAATTGTTCAATGGTAGCTGTTACACGCCCTTGCCAGGCATGACTATTCTTAAAATACGTTCTAGGGCCAAACTCTTCAACCATTATGCTCAAGAGCTACTGTTTAGCAAAACATGTGGAGCTGCCAAAGAGCCACAGCAACTGGATGACATTTCAGAATTGAATCCAAATCTCCCCATAAAAAGAAAATAATGGAACCTTAAACCATAAAAGTTCATTATTCCTAAGTAGGCCATTGCCTTTTAAAGTGGATATAAGGGAAGAGGTTACAGCTAAGATGGGAATGGAGTTTGAGGTAGAAGGAAAGTGAGCCATGCCCCTAGTTAGGGTTTGACTGTGAGGGTCTCTTTGCCTCCTACTCACCTTGTTAGATTTTGAGCGTCACATTTGGCTTCATATTCTCCTTTCAGCATCTCCAAGACGACAGGAGCTTAAAAAAATCACTGCAGATGGTGTTTGCAGCCATGAAATTAAAAGACACTTACTCCTTGGAAGGAAAGTTATGACCAACCTAGACAGCATATTAAAAAGCAGAGACATTACTTTGTGAACGAAAGTCCGTCTAGTCAAGGCTATGGTTTTTCCAATAGTCATGTATGGATGTGAGAGTTGGACTATAAAGAAAGCTGAGTACCAAAGAACTGATGTTTTTGAACTGTGGTGTTGGAGAAGACTCTTGAGAGTCCCTTGGACTACAAGGAGATCCAGCCAGTCCATCCTAAAGGAGATCAGTCCTGGGTGTTCATTGGTAGGATTGATGCTGAAGCTGAAACTCCAATACTTTGGCCACCTGATGTGAAGAGTTGACTCATTTGAAAAGACCCTGATGCTGGGAGGGGTTGGGGGCAGGAGGAAAAGGGGACCACAGAGGATGAGATGGTTGGATGGCATCACCAACTCAATGGACATGGGTTTGGGTGGACTCTGGGAGTTGGTGATGGACAGGGAGGCCTGGCGTTCTGCAGTTCATGGGGTCGCAAAGAGTCAGACACGGCTGAGCAACTGGACTGAACTGATTGGGACCAGATGCCATGATCTTAGTTTTCTGTCCATAGGGATTCTCTAATCAAGAATGCTATAGTGGGTTGGCAGATTCTTTACCATCTAAGCCACTGGGGAAGCCCCATTATGCAAGTCTATTATGTACTTAGTTTTTTGTTTTAATTGTATATAAAGTTTGAGACTTTTCATTTTCTCTTGGTATTTTTTATTCCATGTTATGTTTGGATTAAAAACCTATTTATAAAAATTTCTTTTCCCTTGTTTTCTAACTATGGGTTACTAAAATTTTTTTTTTAAAGGGCATCTCCAATGACAATCTAATCTTAATATTTTATATATAGTTTGGGTGTGATTGATGGTCAAATATAAAGAAGCTATAGCAAAATTAACAGATTGAATCAAGCATTATGGTGAATTACTTCTTGAGAAGGGGACCAAGTTCTCAGGTGAGTGTGTCCAGTTAATTTTCCCTAAAGTGTCTGTTTTCATGAGCATGGCTGATCCTGATAGAACAGGTCTATGTTTATGTTAAAAAAAAAAAAGTGTATTAACCAGAAATGTTTAGTAGCGTACATATTTAACTTAATATATTTAGTAATATGTATAAAGGCAAGTTATAGATGGTGTAGATATATTAATAATATGGACATTATTATTTACATGCTTTGTCATAATTTCAAAGTTTGGTATGTGTAAAGCATTCTCTGTTAAAATATGTCAAAATCTGGCAACAAAAATTAGAACTTATAATTAATAAGTACCTGACTTCTGAGGGAAGCTCGATTTTAAGATGACGCGTTTCTTCCCTCCCCTTCCCTTCTGTCGGGCACAAATACTTGACCTTTTCCATACAAAACCAAGCAGGTGGCTAATAAAAGCAAACAGGTGCCTCTCCAGCCTGAAAACAGCAGCGTTTTTTGGAGGCCCGCGTCCTAACTCCCTTCCTTTGCTTCATGACCTACGACGGGCCGTTCTGTTGCCTGCGAGAATACTGACTGACATCCCATGCCTGCGGCTTAGCCTGAGCGTGTGAGTCCAATCTGACTGACGATAAATAAAATCTTGTCGTACTCTTATAGGATGTTTGGCAAGGACAAGAATTAAGGCACTTTTATAAGTCCCCAAGGAATCTGGTGATATTTCTAACGTGATCTCACACATCATTCTGTCCCGCCTGACCTTCCTTGTATCACCCTCCTGAATTATAGCTTGTATCTGTTACCCTCCCCTCCTTCTGCAGCCTCTCCTCCAAATAAAGGAGTGCTGACCTGAAGAAAACAAATCTGTTTTTTTTTTTTTCAAGTTTATAAGAAAGTCAGTTGTGTCCTGGAACTCACTCCATATGTTTTCTGCCAAACATTTACTGCCTCCATTAGATTAAATGTATGTCTCACATTCTGAAATGAATCCTGAAAATCTCTTAGAGGTTAAAGGACCTCCCAGAGAGGTGTCCAGCTTCATACCTTAATCACTTCTGGGGTCTCAGGATGTTATAAGAAACATTATGTACTCACCCAGTTCACCAATCTTCCACCCACTTCTTCAATGATTAGTTCCTTTATCCTGACAGTCACTCGGGAGAGTTGCCTCTCAGGCACTTTCTCATGATTCCACTTAGAAAGGGAGTTTTTTGATATGTTCTAATGGCTTTCCTCATGCTCTCCAGAGAAGCTTAACAGCTTCTGTCTGATGTGCCGGAGGGCACACTTACCTGAGAACAGGCACACTTCAAGGACACTGTTAAGCATAAGGGTGTTACTAGCTCATGGGAACAGCATCCATGCCTGTAGAGACCACAGACCCAGTTCAGGAGGGCGACCGTGGTTAGGATGTGTTCCCTGGACCTGCCCCAGGCAGAGCATGGGGAAGGTAACGTTTGATGCTAAGTGCTCCTGATAAGTTGAGCTTCTCCATCCTTATGGCTTCTCCTCTTCTATACTTGAACCTCCTTTGAGTTTTTTATGTGGATGATAACAGCATTTGCTCCTTGGAAGAAAAGCTATGACCAGGCTAGATAGCGTATTAAAAAGGAGACACATCACTTTGCCAACAAAGGTCCGGCTAGTCAAGGCTATGGTTTTTCCAGTGGTCATGTATGGATGTGAAAGCTGGATCATAAAGAAAGCTGAGTGCTGAAGATTGATGCTTTTGAACTGTGGTGTTGGAGAAGACTCTTGAGGGTCCCTTGGACTGCAAGGAGATCCAACCAGTCCATCCTAAAGGAGATCAGTCCTGGGTATTCACTGGAAGGACTGATGCTGAAGCTGAAACTCCAATACTTTGGCCACCTCATGCGAAGAGCTGACTTGTTGGAAAAGACCCTGATGCTGGGAGGGATTAGGGGCAGGAGGAGAAGGGGATGACAGAGGATGAGATGGTTGGATGGCATCACTGAGTCAATGGACATGAATGTGAGCAAGCTCCAGGGGATAGTGAAGGACAGGGAGGCCTGGTGTGCTGCATTCTGTGGGGTCACAGAGCGGTGGATATGACTTAGCAACTGAACAACAAAGAACAACAGCAGTGTTACCCTTCATTGAGGGCACATGCATTTTACATATGACCTGTAAGAGTTGAAGGCCTGCTAAAGGATAACTGTGAAGAGACACGGTGAGGGAGTCTACACCCACACTCTGAATGGAACCTTGCATCCCACCTTCCGCTTATTCTTTCCATCTGACACCGCTGCCATCTTGTCTTCAGGGAGCCAGTTCGCCTTCGCTGCTGAGATCAAAGCATGGACAGAAGTCCCTTTCCTCCATCCTCCTGCAGAGCTGAGGAAAGAGGGGATTTTGAAAACATTTAACAAAGCTCTGAGTAGAAAAGCAGAGGGACAGATAGAGGTAGGAGGAAGTATCAGGACGTCCATGCTAGTAAACAAGAGTTCATGTCCTCCACAGCAAGCGGTCCCCCCTTACTTTGAGGAGAAGCTGGGGCCTGCAGTCGTCTGGTACGAGGGGTCTAGTGACCCATTCCCGAGGCACCACCTGCCCTGTGGCAGCTTCGGGTGCCCTCCAGAATGGCAGCCACTGATTCAGTCCCAGGGTCCCGGCCCACACAGTCTTCAGGGTTGTCTGGGCTTTGTGTGGGGGGGTGTTCTTCGCTCGATCATGTCTGACTCTGCAACCCTGTGAACTATAGCCTGCCAGGCCCCTCTGCCCATGGAATTCCCAAGGCAAGAACACTGGAGTGGGTTGCCATTCCCGTCTCCAGATCTTCCCAACCCAGGGTTCAAATCCAAGTCTCCTGTGTTGCAGACAAGAGTCTTTACCGTCTGAGCCCCTGGGGAAGCCCATGGGTATTTTAGCCTTGCCTAAAGCTCAGAGACAAGAGGCCAGGCCTTGCTTGAATGGTATAGTGTCGACACTGTACAGACCCTGGGTTTGACATCTTTGTTGATTTGCGTTCGGGGTGGTGCACTGACTGCAGGATGTGGGTGGGTCAGAAGCCCGCACACGTGTGGGGTGTCAGGAGGAGGCCGAACAGGCCACCAGGGTCAGGGGAGGTTCACTGAAGGTGCAAGCGGGGCATTCTCCAGGGCGAGGGCTGGAAGCAGTGCAGACGCAGTAACAGTGCGCCTGTGTTCAGAGCACGGGAGGACTCGGGACAGGCTCGCGGCCTGCCGGTCTCTCCACCATTAGTGTGGAAAAGATAGCGAACTTATCCTGTGTGTCTCCAGAGGACAGCGCTGGGGCCAACGCCTAGCTGGAAAAGTGTTTCAACCACAGAGCCCCCCAGAGATGAGAGGCTGTCTGTCACAGTTAGGAAGGCATCGAGCCTTAGAATTCAAGCACGTCCTTGTGAGGGGCTTTGCGTCATCTCCTTCAAACCCCTGAGGTGAGCGGACGCCCGCTCCGCCCCCCACGCCGGGAGCGCGCCTCCTGCTCTGAGCTCCCGCCCTCCTCACACAGCCGCCCTCACCAGGCTACCGGAGCCAGCGAAGGCTGGCCTCTGACTGGGAGGGAGCGGAGGAACCCATGACTCCGCTAGCCGGTGGGCATGTAGGGGCCCTGCAGGACTTGATCGCTCTCCGAATCTGGGCTCGGTGATGGCATGGAGTCACAAGTGGGCCCCCAGCCTGGGGCTTACCGCCTCCGTGCCGTGACGCGCTGCTCATCTCTGAGGAACATAGTAACTGTCGTGGTTCATTCATGGACCTGAACCAGGTCTTGCAACTGAAATAAATCAGCCCACCCCTCGAAGGAGTCAGACACGACTGAGCGACTGAACAGAACCCTGGAAAGAAGCGGTCTGGAAAGGCAGAGAGCTTAGTGGGAAAGAGCTGCTGAGGACCTGGGCCACGAGGCTGCCTCGGTCTGAGCCACACGGCAGCTCGGCCCTGGCACCGATGTGGGCTCCACGCTGTCCAGGGGTGTCGTGTGTCTCACCTCACTTATGTGTGTAACAGCCTCGTGAAGAAGAGCCTCTCTCAGAGCTCATTTTACTAGGGAACAAGTACCGAAGTTAAGGAATTTATCCATGGTCACCAGTCAATACAGACTGAATTCGGAATTAAAATCTAAGCATTCCCAAACTTCAGACCCTGCATTCTTAAGCTAGCCTCTCTCCCTTTGCGGTGGTAAAATATCTTCTAGAAAAACACCAGAGGTAAGACCCAAACACCCTGCCTGCTCCGTGTTTTGCAGTTTTATAGTTGTAATTAGAGACGACTCACCACTCAGCTTCATTATTTTGTTTGGAAATGCTGTGATTTCCCAGAATCTCATATACTTATATACAAAAGATGAAAAGAAATAATTTTATAAAATATTTTCTCATTTCAATTCCTGTCATCAATGCTTCTCTTTGAGTACAGTATTGTCAAATAATCACACACATAAATATAAGGCGAGTAAGTTTAAACATGAACATCTGTTGCCATTGCTGGTCAAAATGACAGGAACGTCGGGTCCTCTGAGGTTGGTCAACTTTGCAGACACTGCTCCCACAAGGAATGCTTCTCCTGCACAGATGAACAGCTTGTCAAGCCCTCTGTGTTTTGAAGACTTGTGAGATTTCTGTTAGTATGGTATGTACAAAAGATGAGTTCTTCCCAAACGGTTAGCCTCTCAACAAAATAACAATGTACATCATTTTTGTTTTTCCCTTGGCTTCCTTTTTTCTTTCTGAATATGGGGGGAAGTGGAAGTACAATACATAAATCATAATTTTGACAAGACCTTTTTTTTGCCAAAACAATCACTTTGCTTAAAATAGGCCTTTTAATAACATCTAGAAAATTGAGTACTTTTGAGTTTCAGGTTGTTTTAAAAATAAATTCATAATGTGTAAAGTTTTTAGAAGATAGTCCACTCATCAAGATATTTCTCGTATCTTTGATTAGTACTAAGCAGTGCACTTTGGAATAACATATTTTGAGAGATTTCTGAATTTTATTAATTGAATGAGCAGCAATTTATGTCCCACTCATACGGAAGACAAGAGATTTATTGTAGATAAACTGAACCAGTATTGTCCTCCCTATATATGCTTTTTCTGTTAGACAATTTAAATGAAAATCAAATTTGCCTGTTATTATTAAAACATATAAGGTTTCTATTTGTCTCTTTTTTGTCTTCAAATGTAATTCTAAAGTTAAAAGTTACTGACATTATTCTTACACACAAATCTCGTGGCTTACATATCCATTATCTGACTTGCTTATATTTTTTCTTTTTTTTTTACTTGCTTATAGAAAACAAGCTCTATACTTTGTTAACTACTATATCTTCAGTGTCCTGCATGATACCATAAAGCTCATTAAAATTTACTTATACTGTGTTGAAAATAATTAATGATTTGTTTGTTTATAAAATATCAATTAGATGCAAGAGCCCATCATAAGCTGTTCAGATATGAATCCTTCTGTAAGCCCACTCAGTCAATAATGCCAGGGACTCTGCTGAGAACTGGGGACATAAGGACATAAGGAGGAGAGCCCCTGCCGTTAAGAGGTGTATAATTCACCAAGGAAGACGAACAGGATAGGTGTGCTTGGGCTAAGAAACAGGCTTTAGGAGAATATAATGGGAGGCTAACTGGGCTAATGGGGGAGTCGGGGAAGCTCTCCTGGGTGGTAACTTCAAGTGGAGAGGATGGGAAACCTCTCCAGAGAGAGAGCTTCAAAGAGAGGGAACAACATCCACAGAGGTTTTGCAGATGCAAACTGCATGAAATTTTCATTTAGGGGCACAAAATAGGTATGAGGTTGAGTGGAAGCTAATCAAGCCAGCATCCTGCTTCCTCTATAACACACAGACATGTTTTTTTTGAACCGCTGGAATTTTTTTTTAACTTGACAGGAGGTTGAATAAATTTCATTGAGCCACCTACACAAGGAAAACAACTATTACTCATGGTATCGAACATCCTTAAGTTTTGTTTCATCTTTATAAAAGTAAAATGTAACCAAATTAGGAAGCTTCAAATTTTTATTAATTTTACATGCATTGAGATTTATATTTAAGGCATTCGAAGGTGAACATCTGTTACTATATTAATTATGGTAAAAAAATTTGTCTGCACTAAATTATCTCAGCATTTAAGGCAAGCATATCACCTTCCTACTGATACATTTTCAGTATATGCTTTCATGTGTTTATTTTAGAAAACAGCCATAGTGTTTAAGATTCGGTCTGTCTCTAACATTTAACACTACTGGTACATGCCGTTAGATCACCCACACCACTCTGGAACATACATTCTTTAGAAATGATAGGGAGGGAAAAATAAGAGTATGCAGAAATAAGTGTTTCGTTTGATTTTTCAGAGAACTCTTAATTTTTTTCTTCTCCATAGATGCATACTTCTCTAACAAATGCTAACAGTGATGTTTTCTTTAAGACCCATGCAGGCAAAGTTGTATGCACTAGGGAGCTTCGCAAAGACAGTCGTTTTCACACAATAGAGAAAAAATGCATAGATCAGCCAACTAATTTATGCTTCATTAATGTCACACACCCAGAAAGCATGAAACTTCAGTGTGATCTTGGAGAAGTCAAATAAGCCAAACAGAAGCTACCAAAACAGGCCTGGTGTTTTCATCTGAAGAAGTTTCTGTCAGGCTGCCTCAGAGAACACAGTGTATGCTGAAAGGGCAGGCCGGCCTCGCTGCTACATGCGTGTTCCCCCGGAGAGTGGAGAACTATAGAGGACACTCAGCAAAGTGTCTGGGGGCCCAAGTTGATTAATGTGTAGCTTTATTTCACTTCGGGGTGAAGCACCAGAGGGAAAAAAGATCATAAGCTCGTTTGACAACTGTAAAGGTCACAAAGGGAGTGATGCGGGAAACTTGAAGCTGTCAGGGAGGCGGGGACCCTGCCCTCAGAGCTTGAGGCAGAGGCTGCAGGAGTGAGGTGCCAGCTGACCGCCAGCCACGGAGGGTTTGAGACAAATGAAACCTGAACCTTCTAGGACCCCGAGTTCTAGTGCGGGACCCTCTTAACCCCGTCAGTAAAATGAAGAGAGTCGCCTGAAGCCAGGATTCCCAGCTCCAAGGGCTTCACCGGGGTCGTCTAAGGGCCTGATGGGAAGTTTTTGCTCGCTGGGGTGTCCGTGTCACAGGCACTCACCTCAAGTCAGCACACGAGCAGCTACACGAGCAGGTGAGGGGCCAGGCCGCCCCTGTCGTGACGTTCCCCTTCGAGAAAGCCCCGTGTAACTGGATGACTGACCGCTTAAGGGACCCGTCTCTCCCTTCTGGTGCCTCTAAGCTTTCAGTTTGCCAATAGAGTAAGGCCCTTGAACCCCGCCTTTGGACCAGAGTAAAGGCTGGTCCCAGGTTCACGCTCCCTCCCTCTCTGGCGACCACACCCACACTGTGTGCCCTGTCCCCCGCCAGGACCTGTGAGCACTGACGCTTCCTCCTCAGGTCCCCGGATGACTGTTCACCAGAGGGCGTCCTGTGAGCCTGAGAACCACAGGGGCCGCAGGCCACCCCCTGTCCCCCACCAGGACCTGTGAGCACTGACGCTGCCTCCTCAGGTCCCCGGATGACTGTTCACCAGAGGGTGTCCTGTGATCCTGAGAACCACAGGGGCCACAGGCCACCCCTGCCCCCGCGATGGGAGGGCGCGTCCCCGGGGGCTCCCCTCAGGCCTGCAGACCAGGCAAGTGCCCCGGGCACTCCTCGCTGAGAACACGACTGTCATTAGACTGGGACCAGAGAAAAGGCAGGTATCTCCTGTTCGTCTGTGCTCACTGGCTCATGGAGATCAGCCTGTCACAACCCTCAGTATCTGTGAGAGCTGGAAGTGCTGGTGTTGGTAACCCCACCATTCCCTATCGCAGAACAAGAATCTGAAAGGAACCACAGCCCTCAGAGGCCTAGGACAGGCGCGCCTGCCAGTTTGCTCTGTTTTCAGACAAGGAAGGACCCTGTTCCTTCATTTCTCCAAGTCTTCAGGCAAACAGCCTGTTCTTGAAGGTTGTCTGAAGAAGGACAAACAGTCCTAACACAACTGTGACTTTAGGACCTCCCTAGACTGAGAGTCCTGAGGGAAATGGGAAGAAAGTGGATAGTTTCCAACCCCTTGTCAGTGACCTGGAGCATTAGCCTCCCCGACTGGTAACTGAGCCTTCCAGCGGACACTGGGCCTTGCACTTCCCTAACGCCCTCCCGTTTCATTCAGCTAAGGGCTGCGGGGCTGGGAGTGCTAAGAGCTTCTTCCTCCACAGTGGGAGGAGCACAGAAAAGAATCATCCCATAAAACTCACATGTCATTATGACAGGGAAAAAAAGCAATCAACATGGAGGAATTCACACCATTTTTCCTGCCAACCCACATGCCCTTGCTTGGATCTCTCTGTGGAGGTCGGGGTGATGAGTGAGGGGTGGAATATTTGGGCGGTTTGTAGAAAAGGGAGCAGGATTTACACTGAAAGAATAGAGCAGACAGCGGGAGTGGGTAGAAGATACTAGAGACGTCCCCGGTGAGACGCTGGCAGCCTCAGTGAGGACCTGGCGGAAGTGGAGGCTGCTGAGGCACCGGAGGCGGTTTCCCGTAACCACACAGCCCTGCAGCTTTCCTTCCTGAGACCTTTTAAAAACATCCAGATGATTTCTAAGGCAACCGGAGTCGAATCTGTGGGATGTGTCTAAACGGCTCGGCTATACTTGGGTAACACCAAGCTATCCAAACAGGAGACAACCCGTGTGAATCCCTGCAGCCTACTCCAGAACTGCCCGTGTCGTTTGGTTTTTGTTATAACTGTCATTTTAAGCCTTTGTTTCCTCTAAACATATGACTTGTTGCTGCTATTTTTGCACTTCCAGAAGTGCAGCTTCAGCTTCCAGCTCACATTTCCATCTGTAATTGTAACAAACCAAATGGTTCTAGTGGAAAATACTGCTCTGCTTCACTTTTGGCATCTGAGACGTACCCCACAGAGTGAGCCTCTGTATCACACTGAGTGAAGAGACGAACAGTTTCGCACCCAGGAGATCAAATTAACTAATGAGGTAAACTTGACATTCATGGGTGAAACACCACACAGTGTTTAAGGGTTCGTCTGAAAAGGACTTCACAGAAAGTCGTTAGAAGAAAAAATGTCATTTTCAGGGTATTATGAACAACTCTTGAGAATTTGCCACTATTTGAGCTAGGGCAAGCAAGACAGTGGAAATAGAGAGACCCAGACTTGGGGCTCAAGCCTGTGGCAGTTAACTTCCTGCTCAGCTGACCATCCAAAGAGGGGGCAGGATACCCCACAAACCATTCAGAGCCAGGCTGGGGATGACTGTGCATCTTAGTACCAGCTTTGGGGTGGCTCTCGGTGGGGAGGAGGGAAAAGCGGGGAACAGGCAGCTTAAAGAAAAAGACCACGCAGGAGGGGGCATGGGGGGGCCCTGGCCAGACCTGGGGGGAGCAGGCACCATTTGTCTCTAGTTCCTGGGACAGGAGGTGAATCACCCACTGTGGGGAAGCTGAGGACTGAAGCTGCCAACCCGAAGGAGGGGAGGACAGAGGGCAAGTGAACACCGTCTGCCACGGCCACCTCCTTAATCTTATTTTCTGCCTTTAAGAATATTATTTACTGGAGAAATTTACTTGTATTTAATATTGATCAGTCAGGGCTTCCCTGATTTCAGTGAGCCCAGATTCCTGCATCTTCCCATACACAGAAAAATGCTAAATCCCTTAGCTTGAGATGTCTACTTCCCTTTAATTAACAGTAATCTTGGGCTTCCCAAGTGGCTCAGTGGTAAAGAATCTGCCTGCCAATGTAGGAGATGCAGGCTCCATGCATGGGTCAGGAAAACCCCCTGGAGAAGGAAATGGCCACCCACCCCAGTATCCTTGCCTGGTAAATCCCATGGACAGAGGAGCCTGGTGGGCTGCAGTCCATGGGGTCGCAGAGAGTCAGACACGACTAAGCACACACACACACACACACACACACACAGAGTTATATGTATAAAGGAAGGGGCAAAATCATTGCTTCTGGTCCAAGAAATCGAAACAATGATGGAGCCATTGAGAAAAAGTGAAAGAACTGGGAAGTGTGCGAGTGTGGATGTGCATGTGTGTTCTGGTGGGCAGGAATGAGAAGGATGGAGGGTGGAGGAGTTCTGGCAATGAGGGGAAAGTAATAAACGAGACAGCAGAAAAGGGAAAATAATAGAAAAGTTATTTACACGTATTTTTAAAGTTCATGTATTATTACTTTCATATTAGCTGTACCAGGTCTTAGTTGCTGCATGGGCTTTTCTCCTGTTGCAGCAAGCAGGGGCTGCTCCCCAGTCGCAGTGAGGCCTCCTCCCTGCCAGGGCTTCTCGTTGCCGAGTGCGCGCTTCGGGCCCGCAGGTTTCAGCAGCTGCGGCCTGCTGGCTCTGGCGCTCGGGCTGAGTAGCTGCAGTCCAAAGCTCACTTGCTCTGTGGCACGTGGGATCTTCTGGACCAGGGACTGAACAGGTGGCCCCTGCATTAACAGGTGGATTATTTACCACTGAGCCACCAGGGAAGCCCCATTTCCATGTGTTAATCATTACAGAAGGGCCCACAATATAAGGGTCCTTTGTTGAACAATGACACAGTTGTAAAACATTATAAGACACATTTGTGATGTTAAAATGATCTCCTGAGGGAAGAGTGATTGCTAAATACTTACCATGGAGGAAAGACAGGGACAGCAGCAACACAGATGGGGCTTGATGGTTCATAAATACAGTCCACCTTAGGAAACTCAGTTAAAACATTAGAAACTACAAAAAAAAATGGTCTCAGGACAGACCTCTAGGGAATTACAAACACTGGCCTTTGCAAAACACAGAAAATTCCCTTTTAAATGTCCTATAGTCAGATAAGTTTAGTTTTATACATATCTTGGTTTTATGTAAATATTATAAATGCAATTTTATTTAATATAAAAATTAAATATTATAAATGCAATTATAAATGCAAAAAATGAAGGCAAATACCTTAAATTTCACTGAAAATCATCACCACTAACATTTTGGGATGAAATGATTTTTCTTACATGTTTTCAGACAAAAAAACCCTGTTCCTTGACTCTTCTGTCAGACGTTGTGAGTACAGCCAGTGGAGCCTCTCTCACAGATGCCCTGAGGGCTCCCTCTCACCGCTCCGTGAGGTCACACAAGGTCCCCAGGCTGAAACATGCAGGGCAAACTGGGAGGGGCTCTGGGCTCTTAATCCGAATTTTTTTCATCTGCACCAATTGCTCCTTCAGCTCCTGAAGGTGCTGCTGAGAAGCAGTCTGCCCAGGCCTCCCCCAGTCCTGCTCTGGACAGTCGAGGAGTCCTTGCAAGTCCATCCTGCTGGTGACTCCGCTGAACCCAGACTAGTGGTCACGCTTGGAGTCCAATCTCCACAAGTTTTCTGAATTTTGTGTGCACCAGCTGGAGATCACAGTTTCCATGATAGATGACAAGGTACCTAAGGCAAGGTCCAGGAGGGCCCTAAGCACAGGACCTTCTCTCGCCCTGGAGTTGGGGTATCTTCCCAGGGTGGATGAGTTCAGCAACCTTGAAAACTCTCCAAACTCCCAACTACTGGGATTTTATGGAGGCTTTCTCACGTAGGCGTGATCAATTACCGACGCCATCTCCAGCCTCTCTACCTTCTCTGCGGAAAGTGGGGTAAGGCTGCAAATTCCACGCTTCTCTTCATGGCTCCGTCTTTCTGGTGAACAGCCTCCATCCAGGAACACACATGGAGTCGCCTCATTAGAACAAAACATACTCCAAGTGCTCTTGTCACTTAAGAATTTACAAGAGTTTCCAAGCCTTGTATCAGGGATGTGGTCAAAGACTAAACGTTAAAACAAGGGATGTTCTTTGTGGTCTTATCACTCAGAAGATCACAAGGCTCTGTGCCGGGCACCACGTGCAGATAACATGCTCGTGCTAAGTCGCTTCAGTCATGTCCGATTCTGTGCAACTCTATGGACGGTAGTCCTCCAGGCTCCTCTGTCCATGGGATTCTCCAGGCAAGAATACTGGAGTGGGTTGCCGTTTCCTCCTCTAGGGGATCTTCCTAACCCAGGGATGGAACCCGTATCTCTTAACATCTCCTGCACTGGCAGGCTGGTTGTTTAACACTAGCGCCACATAGGAATATATATATATATGTATATATTTATATATTCTATTGTTTCACTCTTCTTCCAAATAATACAACTCCTTAAGTACTTTAACATCTGCTGAACTCTTCAAAAGTACATGTAATCTTTCTTTAATTTCATAAATTAGTGTTTCACTGTTTCACACAATTTTTTAATTTATCTTATATTTACCAGTGTCATTTCTTTTTTATTTCAAACTCTTCTGGAATCATTTTGCACGTGCCTTCAGAATTTCATTTCGTGAGAACTAAGTAGTAAAGTAAGTAGTTTTATCAGTAGTAAACTCAGTTTTTGAGAAGTTCTCTTTATACTGTTCTCATTCCTGAAAGATAGATTTTACATTTGCATATTTTCTTTTAGTACAATGATGATATTATTCCACAAATTGTATTGTTGCTATTGAGACACTAGTTCAGTCTAACTGCTGTTCTTTAGAGCTAATCTTTTAGAGCTAAATCTTTTAGCTCTAATGCTTTTCTTGCTGAATATTTTTTAGATTTATCTTTGAGATTCTGCAATTTCACTATGACTTACATAGGTGTGGCTTTGTTTTTATTTAGTCTCCCCAAGATTCATTTAATTTCCTGAATTTGAGTTTTGCTGTCAATCCACAATTCTAAAAACTTATGGCTGTTTTCTTATTGAGTATTGTTTCTCTTCTATCTATCATTTTGGGAACTCTTATTAGATATATCCCATAGACTGCAGCCCGCCAGGCTCCTCTCTCCATGGGATTCTCCAGGTAAGAATACTGGAGTGAGTTGCCATTTCCTTCTCCAGGGGATCTTCCCGACCCAGGAATTGAACCCAGGTCTCCTGCATTGCAGGCAGACTCTTTACTGAGCTACAAGGGAAGCCCAGATATGTCCAAGACGTTGTCAGTTTTCTTTGTCTCTTAGCCATACTTTGTATAATTTCTTCCAATCTGTCTTCCAGAACAGTAATTTCTCTCCAGCTGTGTCTAATTTTCTGTTTAATCCATCCACTGTTTTTAACATTGACTGTTACATGGTTCATTGTAGAAAGCTGTTCACTTCTTTTTCAGGTCTGCTTGGTTGCATCTAGTAGCCTCTTATTCCTTCCTCATATTTTCAGGCTTCTCCTTTATTTATCTACACATATTAAACACATTATTTTAGAGTTAGCATCTGATAATTCTTATGTCTAAACATCTTGCCAGTTTGTATCTGCTGGCTCTTCCTTTTGGTGTTTTATTTCCTTTACTTTTGAATGTGAGCTTATTTTCTTTGGAATCTTCTCTCTAGAGTTCTTTGAGGTTTAGGCTGAATTTGTATGCCTACAGAGAGGATCTGTACTTGCTTCTGCCAGTTGCCTGAGGCTACTGCCAGCTGGAAGTGTTTTCAGACTAACTGCACCAGATAATGAGAATTCTGACTGCAGAACCCTGGGAGGGCTGGCCAATCCTCAGGGTAGGATTTTTCCATTCATTGGAAATAGATTTGTCCATGCAGTGCCAAGGCAGTGACAGGCAAGTTTCTTTGCTCTCTCCTGGCACACAACAGCCCTTAGTTCTCATTCACTTTTACAATAAAGGTATAGTGGTCCCAGTCACGTCCTTGCTCTACCTTGTCCTGGTACAAGCAACAAAAAAGAGATCTGGGTCACTAGGGTTGGCAGACACCTTCAGAGAGAAAACTGTTTCAGCCCTCACATATCTCGCAGGGCTCTACGATTCCACTTTTGACCTTTGCAAACTACTGTGCTTTTCCCAGCCCAGTAATACATTTTAAAGAGCTTAAAAACTGTTAATCCAGCATTTCTAATTTTTTTCAGGGGAAAACAATTTCAGGCTTTTTATTCTACAATAGTGCCACTAAGTTCTGTCAATATTTTTTTCTTAGTATATGTCCTATTAGTTTTTTTTAAGTATACAGAATTTTGTATTTTACATAACAATTCATAGCAATTAAGACTGAAAACTATTATTTCATATTTTCCTTGACATAATTAGAAACACCTATTCACATTTGTTCAAGATTATAAATATGTGTTCTTCTAGTATTTTTATTGGTTGTTTTTTCTCCTTAAAATGATTGATTCCCTTTCAATTAGTTGTGATATAAGAAATAAAGTTGGGAATCCGGCTTTTTATTTTTTTACAAATGGTGGCCAGCTGCCCTAACACCTTTTATTAAGGAATCATTATTTTCCTTAAGGACTGGAAATACTTCCATTTTCATAAAATATATTCCTAAATATTAATAGTATTCCTGTTTTTTCTTGTGTGGATTTCTAAGCTCTCTATTTTCTTTAACTAATCTGTCTTCTTGCACAAGTGTTAATTTGTTTCAATTAGTGAAGTTTTAAAATCAATGGAAGTGTCAGCCAAATTGAGACATCACTCATCACTTTTGCTTTTTAAATATTTTTTCAGAAAATTTCTACCCATGTTCTTGAATATTTTTTCTTCTAGATGAAATTAAGAATTAGTCTATCAAGTTTCTATTAAGTTATTCTATCAAGTTTCTCGATAGTCCTGTTAAAGTTGTGACTAGGAAATATGTAGTTATTTCCATACTCCCCTTTACATACTTTACAATGAGTATCATTAAAATATTGCTGTGGTTTCCTTCAGGGAGCAATCAGGAAAGCAATAGAGTCTTTAAAGGGTTTCACAGAAGAGAAATTAGTAAAGGGACTGCTTCCAGAGGTGTGGGCAGGTACAAAGAAGCCAGCAGGGGATGGGGAAGCAGCCCCAGCCCCCCACAAGGAAGGGACCTGTACCCTGCTCCCCTTCCCTCCTGTTTCCTGTTGTGCCTTCTGTTGGACAAGCCCAGTCAGAAGCCAGAGAAAGAGGAGCTTGGGGGGAAAGCTTCTCCTGCAGCACAGAGCGGTGGGAAAATGGATGCGGAGGGGCAAAGGTGAAAGGCTTAGCACAGCTCAGTTTATGGCCTCGTAACTTTTACACTTGCAGCGCTGTAGTGTTGTTAAAATTTGAAAGATATTCACGGAGAGACTCCATGGAAAGTCATTCTAGAGAAATGCCTGACTCATCATTCTGTAGCCGGGTGACACTGAAAATCCCACGCACTGTTACCTGAATTGGTAGCAGTTGTTTTTCGCTGGCAGCAAGGCTGTTCCCGGCTGCGGGCCTTTCTTGTCAGGTGGCGGAGTGAGGATTCTCTGGTGACTGAGAGCCGCAGTGAGCAGAGAGCGCTGTCTCCATCTCTCCCTCTGCAGACACGGAGCCTCACATCTCATCTACTACGGGGCAAGCTCTCATCAGCTTCGACTTCGAAACAAGGTTTCTACTTCTTGATTGTAAAAGCCCCGGCAATGAGGCCGAAGATTTTTTATTTTTCTCCCCCTAAAAATGCAGAATGGTACATTTTTCACAAAGAGAATCCAGAGAAACTAATAAACAGTAGTGTACATCCAAGAGTACCTGGTAAGTGTGCAGGGGTCAGCATGTGAGGATAAATCGGGGCCTTTCCAGGAAAGGTTATTTGAGATCATTGCTCTCCTACCACTAATTTCTCTGCCGGCCTCACCACACGAACCTGCGGTCAAATGCCTTTGACTTAGCGGGAAGTGAAAAACCCAGTGAAGTCAGCCTTTGTCAGCCCTCTGCCATCGGACATTGTCCCTCCTGATGTTACCTTCAGCCGAGTCTTTGTTGTGAGAACAGACTCGGCGCGCTCCTCCTGGGAATGCACGGCAGCCTGAGCGCGCGGAGCGGCCAGGCTCCCGCTGAAGGGACAGACGGGGGCGGAAGTAAACGCTCAGTTCTCGCGTTAGCGCCAGTCATCTCCCCCGTTACGTGCCAACAGGCTGGTGGTAACCACGAGCCACTGTTTTCCGAGGAAACACTGCCTTCAGCCCTGATGATGTGCTTTGGCACCGGAGCATCGGAGCAAACGCAGAGAACGCCCCCGTGCTGCCCCCGCGGCCCTGATGAATCACCCAGCAATGCAGTCTCAGGGAGAGACTCGAGCAAATGAACAGATTATTGGATGTTTTCAGGTCGTTTGCAGCAGGCGATGCTGCCTAGGATAAAGAAAGCAAATAGGTCTGTCGCTTTTCTGTGTCACGTTCTTTGCCATGCACGCTCTAGAATGGACTAGGGCAGGGCCAACCTTAAGGCCAGGCTCACGCCGCTAATTTTTGTGCATCATTTCTGGTTAATGCACCATGTTGTGAATATAATTTTTAAAATACTTCCAGAGACAGGTTTGCTTTTTGCTCGCTTCTGGAGGCAGATTTGTTCCGGCCTGATTGTGCCTTTCCTGTGAACCCTCCCCGCCTGCCTCCTGGGCCTCGGTGGCCCGGTCGCCTTCCTCCTCCGATCGGTGCCTCAGGGAAGGGCGTCGCCAGTGTGTCCTGGGGCACCACGCCCTCCCTCCGGGCACAGACTCAGCCACAGCCCAGAGCCCTGGCTTGAACGCTAAACTTTCTGTCTGCTGGATCCCCCACTGATGCGCTCTCACACCTTAGACTGCACACGTAGGGACTCAGCTGACACTTCCTGGCGCCTTCCCTACCAGCCTTGCACTGTTTTCAAACCCAGGATAAAGACATCAGACTCAATGTCTCAGTTTCCCTTATCACCTCATGTTCAATCTTTTCAGGTAAGACTCTTACCTTCTCTTACCTAGATTGTTATTATTACAATAGACACCCAACTACCCCTCTCTGTGTCTCTAATCTCTTCTGCTTCAGTTCATTGGAGGATGCCCCAGATTAATCATATTGAAAAACCACTCTAGTCATTACCTTTTTTTAATCCAAAAGCTTGCTATGGCTCTATGGGCCGTATGTGGGCATATTACCTGTCTAGTAACTCACTGAATCACAGTTTAGGATTTGGGGTGCTGCACCACCTCAGGAGAATTTTAGCCCTCTCATTATTCCCTGGACCAGAAGGCTGCAATCCGTTAGCCAAATGCGGTCCATCACCTGTTTTGTAAACGAAACTGTATTAGAATACAAGCACACCCACCTATTCACATGCCATCCATGTCACTTTTCACACTGCTGTGGCGGAGTGAATTGTTGCCACAGAGACACCTCAGCTCACAAAGCCTAACATCTTTGCCATTTGGCCACTTATGGAAATTCGGCTGATTCGTGTCCTTGACTTATTCTCATATTACAACCAAACTTTGTAATTTGCCACTTTCCAAACATTAAGCCCTGAACTTCCCACTTATATATTCCTCACTCTCCTGTAAGGTTTTTCCTGCCCCAATCCTACCATTTCTTCAAAATTTTCCTCAAATGTCACCTATGGAATAAAACTTTTGTCCAGTTGCTCTTGAATCACTTGACCTTTGAATCACTTGTTTGGCAAATGTCTTGACTGAGCATCTATCACCCAGGCTCTGTGATGGGCCATGTGGGCATTGTGGAAATAATGGCCCTGATAAACTCACTACCACATAGAAAAATCACATCGAACAACCACACATCTAGGCATGTGATGGCAAACTTCATAAGTGCTAGAAGAGATTATGACAGGAGACCCAACTTAAATGAAAGAATCAAGAGAGGCTGAGAACTAAATGGTGAAAAAATGGGGATTAAAAGGGTTTCAGGCTTGGGGAGCCCTGGGGAGGTGACCCTGGGGCAAAACAGAGCTAGACAAGGTTGAGGGACTGATGTGGATTCATGTGACTGGTGCCTTCTCAGAAAGCAAGGGGGAATGTGCACAGTGCAAGGCTGACAGGCAGGCAGAGCCCAGTCTGGAGGGGCTTTGGAGACCATACGAGGAGTTTGGTTTTTTTTTCATGAAAAATCACTTGTATAGTTTTGAACCTGAGAGAATATGCTCCAATTAAAACAGAACAGAGCAACAACAAAAAAACTTTGTTTTGGTTTCTGTGTGGAGAACAGTTTGGAGAGGATGGAAATGTACCCCCTCTGTCCCCCAACTCCCAGCACACTTTGTTAACCCTCCGTTATGACCTCCATCACCTTCCCCTTGTCTAGTCATTACTTCTGTAAGATTGTGAGTGCGTGTCCTGTGGCCCCTAGATGCTCATATACTGCAGATCCTGGATTCTTTCATCCACCTTTGAATCTTCTGTACCATCCACCACTGTGCGATGCAGAAACACGTAATAACTGATGGATTAGGTTGAATTAGTTATCCAGATTGCCCTGAAGCCACAAACTTCCATATTTCTCTGACCTAAAATTTTTAGGTTCAGCTTTATTCATTAATCTCATTGGAAAGGAACTGAATTTCCCTTGGGTATCTCCAGAAGCAGGACAGCAGGGGGTAGTTATCGAGAGCAGAATTGGGCACAGTATTGGCACATTACAAGGGCTATCTTTATGAGTTTAGCAAGGATGGAATCAGCTGCCTTGTGAGGGGAGGAATTGCTAATCATTCCTGGTTTGTGCCATGATGGCCAAAGACACCATGGATGATGTCATGGGTTGAATGGCAAGATCTGTCCACATTCTAATCTCAAGAACCTGTGGGGAACCTGTGGGGAAAGGATCTCTGCAGATATAAATGAATTGAGATCATCCTGGATTATCTAGGTGTGCCTTAAATCCAATGATAACTGTCCTTGTATAATACAAAAAGTTCAGTTCAGGTCAGTTCAGTCGCTCAGTTGCAGTCCCATGGACTGCAGCACACCCAGCCTCCCTGTCCAACACCAACTCCCGGAGTTTACTCAAACTCATGTCCATTGAGTTGGCGATGCCATCCAACCATCTCATCCTCTGTCACCCCCTTCTCCTCCCGCCTTCAATCTTTCCCAGCATCAGGGTGTTTTCAAATGAGCCAGTTTTTCACATCAGGTGGCCGAATTATTGGAGTTTCAGCTTCAACATCAAAAAGTAAGAAGATGCAAACCCAGTGGACAAGGCCGTGTGAAGATGGAGGCCAAGGCTGGAGTGACGCTGTCACAAAACAAGGAGTGTCTGAAGCTACCAGACACTGGAGGAGGCAGAACAGATCCTCCCACAGAGCCTTTGGAGGTAGTGTGGCCCAGCTGACACCTTTTTTCAAACTTCTGTCTCCAGAACTGAGAGAATGAATTTCTGTGGTCTTAAGTTCCTGGAAATCTGTTACAGCAGCAATTGGAAACTAATACTGATGGGGTTCCCCTATGGTGAAATCTATTTCCCTAGATCCATGGTTTTCAAGCAACTTTTTCAAGGTGTAGAGTCTTCATTTCAGCTGGGATGTTACTGGGAAAGCGAGCAGGAAACACACAGAGACCCCTGCTGTAACTGAAGAAAAGGGCCAGAGTCCTGCCTACTTGCCATGCCTCCACTCTCCAGAGGTCTGTCAGCAGCGGGGTGATTTGCAAGGCCCTGTGCAGCTCAGTAGGTGGATATTTTAGATGACAAAGGAAGACAGAAGTCTAGGAAACATGGGTGAGTTAAGTTGGGGATGCCCAGAAGCCAACCTTGAGGTTATTGGGGAAGTTATTCCAGGGACCCCCCAACAAGGAGTGGGGAAAGGAGATGGGAAACTGAAGGGTGTGTTAGAGGGCAGGTCACTTCTGTGGGCAGCTGGGTTGCATCCTGTAAGGGCCTCTGGAAGGTGGTGCATTCTCCCTGAGAGCCCCCAGAGGTTGGACTCTGATCCACTCAACTCAGTTCGTAGCTGGTTAGGGCTGTGCCAGGGATGGTCACTCCCCAGCACCTCTGACCGTTCCCTTCTCCCGCTGAGCTTGCGTGTGGCCAGCAGGAACTCCTGGACAGAGCCGCAGTGCTGGCGTCACGGAGCCACTGGGACAGGCATGATGCAAAAGAGAGGAGATGGCGGGGCTCGGCCGGCAGGTCTGGGAGACACTCGGGGTGGCCCAACACCCTGTGTGAGAAACGACTGGGAGACACGTACCCGGTCCAGGAGGGAACCGGTGAACAAGCCGCTCATCTCCCTGTGGGTAATCCTAATCCTGGAATGGAGACTGTGCTCTAAAATTAGCTTCTGAAAAGAACCTAAGAGTGGATATACGTAGATGTTTAACTCATTCACTTTGCTCTGAGCTTGAAACTAACACATTGTAAATCAACTACACTGCAATAAAAAAAAAAAAATAAAATGTGCTTCTGTGCTGCTAGTCAATCAACTATTTGTATAAATAACTCAGAACAATTGAGCATTTGCAACACAGTTAGTGACACATAGAGCATATGGGCAAAGGAAGAAAAGGAATAGAAAATGTTAATTGTCCAAATAAATTGACTATCTTTGTCTTAAATAAGTTCTCAGGAAGAAGAACTGGGAACAACGTCCTGATATTTTTATTAAAGGATGTTGAGGATTAAATGTCATTAACCTAAACAAGATATGGCAGGTGTACCAGGTTTGTTGGTGGAACAACAAAGAAAGACACAAATAGCAAATGACGCTGACTACATCACTATTTGGGGTTGGCAGAGTCACAGGACATCAGAAGGAGCAATTGTTGTTGCTATTGTTCACTCACCAAGTCATGTCCAACTCTTCAAGACTCCATGGGCTGCAGCATGCCAGGCTTCCCTGTCCCTCACCATCTCCCAGAGTTTGCTCAAACTCATGTCCATTGAGTCGGTGATGCCATCCAACCATCTCATCCTCTGTCTTCCCCTTCTCCTCCTGCCCTCAATCTTTCCCAGCATCAGGATCATTTCCGATGAGTCAGCTCTTTGCATCAGGTGGCCAAAGTATTGGAGCTTCAGCTTCAGCATCAGTCCTTCTAATGAATATTCAGAGTTGATTTCTTTCAAGATTGACTGGTTGGATTTCCTTGCAGTCCAAGAGACTCTCAAGAGTCTTCTTGAGCACCACAGTTCAAAAGCATCAGTTCTTTGGTGCTCAGCCTTCTTTATGGTCCAACTCTCACATCCATACATGACTGCTGGAAAGACCGTAGCTTTGACTATATAGACCTTCATTGGCAGTGAAGGGGCTGTGTGGTGGTTCAAAGCAGGTAGGCAAGTCCTGTCAGCCCTGAATGGAATCCACGCCCCGCCACTCACTAGTGGTTTGGCCTAAGTGGACAACTTTTCGTCCTGGGTAACAACAGGGTCAGTCTAGTTCTAGTGGGGCCGAAGGAGCGACATGCTGAGATTCATGCCTGCACATAACTCAGCTGGTAAAGAATCTGCCTGCAGTTCAGGAGACCTGGGTTCTATCCCTGGGTTGGGGAGATCCCCTGGAGGAGGACATGGCAACCCACTCCACTATTCTTGCCTGGAGAATCCCATAGACCCAGGAGCCTGGTGGGTTCTAGTCTACGGGGTCGCAAAGAGGACACAACTGAGCGACTAAGCCCAGCACCACAGGGCTTAAAAAGGCACTTACTCAGTCTATTGTTTGTAAGATGCTCAAGCCTTTGTTTCTGTCTCTCAGGAACACATGGCCAAGGGGATGAGCACAGAGGAGGGGATTCAGGAATGTGAAGTCAAGTGGGCCTTAGAAAGCATCACTATGAACAAAGCTAGTGGATGTGATGGAATTCCAGTTGAGCTATTTCAAATCCTGAAAGATGATGCTGTGAAAGTGCTGCACTCAATATGCCAGCAAATTTGGAAAACGCAGCAGTGGCCACAGGACTGGAAAAGGTCCGTTTTCATTCCAATCCCTAAGAAAGGCAATCCCAAAGAGTGCTCAAACTACCACACAATTGCACTCATCTCACACACTAGTAAAGTAATGCTCAAAATTCTCCAAGCCAGGCTTTAGCAATACGTGAACCGAGAACTTCTAGATGTTCAAGCTGGTTTTAGAAAAGGCAGAGGAACCAGAGATCAAATTGCCAATATCCGCTGGATCATCGAAAAAGCAAGAGAGTTCCAGAAAAACATCTATTTCTGCTTTATTGACTACGCCAAAGCCCTCGACTGTGTGGATCACAATAAACAGTGGAAAATTCTGAAGGAAATGGGAATACCAGACCACACGACCTGCCTCTTGAGAAATCTGTATGCAGGTCAGGAAGCAATAGTTAGAACTGGACATGGAACAACAGGCTGGTTCCAAATAGGAAAAGGAGTACGTCAAGGCTGTATACTGTCACCCCGCTTACTTAACTTATATGCAGAGTACATCATGAGAAATGTTGGGCTGGAAGAAGCACAAGCTGGAATTAAGATTGCTGGGAGAAATATCAATAACCTCAGATATGCAGATGACACCACCCTTATGGCAGAGAGTGAAGAGGAACTAAAAAGCCTCTTGATGAAAGTGAAAGAGGAGGGTGAAAAAGTTGGCTTAAAGCTCCACATTCAGAAAACTAAGATCATGGCATCTGGTCCCATCACCTCATGGGAAATAGATGGGGAGACAGTGGAAACAGTGTCAGACTATTTTGGGGGGCTCCAAAATCACAGCAGATGGTGATTGCAGCCATGAAATTAAAAGATGCTTACTCCTTGGAAGGAAAGTTATGAGCAACTTAGATAGCATATTACAAAGCAGAGACATTACTTTGCCAACAAAGGTCCATCTGGTCAAGGCTATGGTTTTTCCAGTGGTCACGTATGGATGTGAGAGTTGGACTGTGAAGAAAGCTGAGCACCGAAAAATTGATGCTTTTAAACTGTGGTGTTGGAGAAGACTCTTGAGAGTCCCTTGGACTGCAAGGAGATCCAATCAGTCCATCCTGAAGGAGATCAGTCCTGGATGTTCATTGGAAGGATTGATGCTGAAGCTGAAACTCCAATACTTTGGCCACCTCATGCGAAGAGCTGACTCATTGGAAAAGACCCTGATGCTGGGAGGGATTGGGGGCAGGAGGAGAAGGGGACGACAGAGGATGAGATGGCTGGATGACATCACCGACTCGATGGGCATGAGTTTGAGTAAACTCTGGGAGTTTGTAATGGACAGGGAGGTCTGGCATGCTGCGATTCATGGGGTCACAAAGAGTCGGACATGACTGAGCGACTGAACTGAACTTCTTCAAGGGCATGGGGCAGAGCTAGAGATTTTAAATCACTGTAGTTTTCTCTCAAGATGCTCAAGACTGGGGATCTTGAGAGTCAGTTGATAGCCTGCCAAGCAGTGGCTTATGAGCCAGGCTGAAATCTAAGTCTGCAGAAAAAGAGGAGTGACCTCTCTGCCCGGAGCTTCCTGACCGCCCGTGGCTCCCTGAAAACACCGTCCCCTGGTCTGCGGGAGACCTGTGCTCCTGGCTGGAGGGCCGCCGTGGGAGCGGCTGGCCCTGCTGGTCCTGCTGCAGCTCTCCAGAGCCTGTCCTCATCGGCTTTTCCCCAAGCATCCACGTTCCCACTCACTTTGCAAAATGCCCCCGCTCTGAACCCTCCCACCCCAAGCTACTGACTGTTCATGAATATTTTAAGCAGATATAGTGGAATTAACAAAAATATCTGTCTCTAGGACTTTTTTCTTGAAGAACCTGAAGATAAAATTTGAGCGATGCTGAAGTCCTCCTGGAGCTGCGTCTGTACCTGCAGAAAGGTAGATTAGCGAGAGGACTGTCTTCTGATGAACGGCGTGAGTCATCTTCGGGCTAAGATCCTGGAGTTTCGAAGCCAGCTGTGCTGCCAACCCACCGGCAGGCCGAGGCAAATTGCCGACCCTCGCTGTGCCTCAGTTTTCCCATATGCAAAGTGGAGATAAAAATATACTTCCCCAGTGGGGATGTTCTGAGGATTAACGGAACAGTATCAGGAAAGCACTTTGTGGTGTTTTATACGCCAAAAGGTATTACCATTATAAAAATGCACAATGTGAGACTCTATTTTTTACTTTGTGACTTTGATGGCATGAACAAACTTCACCCTCCAGCTTTTTAATATGATTATAAGCCCTTTACAAGAACACAGCTTTCACACTGCACAGCAGGATACATAATATTTCTTATAAATTTAATTTAGAAAGCGGCAGGAAAATAATGTTGAGGATTTTCCCTAAACCTACTAAAGCAAGGCAATTCCATTAATACTGCCACTCCATCTCTAACTCCACACATGGCGCTTTAAGATGACAGTCTTCTAAGATCCCTGCTATTCTTTGGAACAATAAAGGTAAACTTGAGATATAGGACACGTTTTGTCTCTGCATTTGTTTTCCTAAAGCTGCGCAGTCGGATTGCTAACAACGCCCTTCGTGTTTAGCTCTTCTTTTGAAGTAGCGGGCTGAAAAGTTCTAAGGTGAGTTTCCCATTGACTTCCAATAATGGATGCTCTTCCCTTAGCTGCCCACGCAGGGCTTCTGAACGCCTGCAGCCACGGAGGAGCTGGTTTACACAGTACCTGCCAAAAGAGAGTGGAATTGGGAAGCTTTTAGCTTTTGGTTAAAGCTGAGCAGGTGCTTGCCTCAGAGACTGAAAAATGATTCACTACTTTGGACAAATTATCCCTGGTGAGAGGGCATCTGGAGCTCCCTCTTGGGAGGGAGGGGTGCTGGTCTTCTGTGACTGCTGTAACAGGTAAAACTGAGTCACTGAAAACAATACACGTGTACTATTTTACACGCTATGTGGATTTTAAGTTCAGTGTGGGTCTCACGTGGGTCACAGTCAAGGCATCCACAGGACTGTGTTCCTTCTCGCAGCTCCAGGGGAGAATCCATTGCAGACTCCTCCCGCCTCTGTGGTCTCCTTCCATCTGCAAAAGCAGCCGTAGGGGTGAAGCCAGTCTTTTCTGTTGCTGTTGATTGTGCTGGGTTTTCGTTGCTGTGATGGCTTTTCTCTGGATGCAGTGTGTGGGCTTCTCACCGCGGGCGCTTCTCTGGCTGCTGAGCATGGCCTCTAGGCGTCCAGGCTTCAGAAGTGTGGCTCGCGGCTCAGCAGTTGCGATTCCCGGGCTCTAGAGCACAAGCTCAATAGTTGTGGCCCACGTGCTCACTTGCCCCTTGGGACGGGGGATCTTCCTGGTCCAGGCATTGAACCTGTGTCTCCTGCATTGGTGGGAAGATTCTTTACCACTGAGCCACCAGGGAAGCCCATGTCCTTCTGCAATCATCACTCTGACCTCCTCTTCTGCGTCCCTCGTCTAATTTTGAAGACTTTATGGCTGCGTTTGGCTACCCAGATACTCCAGAATAATCTTGCCTGTCACCCAGTCGGCTGATTGAGACCCTAACTTTCCATTTGTAACTTTAATTCTCATTTACCATGTGATTTAACATATTCAAAGTTTCCGGGGAATAAGACATGGATGCGTTTAGTGGTGGGAGCCTTCTTCTGCCTACCACAGGATCCAAGTATCTTCCCAGCTGTTGTCACAATGGCTGGGCCTCACAGACTCCAGGGATGGTGACCTGGGTCGCTGTTCCTGGTGTCAGAAGGGGTATGGGACCACTGAGCTTCCTCTCTGTTCGAGTCTCTCCTTCCGGGAGCAAGGCCATCTTTCTTTTCAGGCCTTGTTCCCCAAGTCCAAGCTTCACTCGGCTTGTGGGTGAGCAGGTCATCAAATCCAGGTCCGAGCTGACACAGGCCCCTCATGGAGACAATTGTTACGATCTTGCAAGTGATCTGCATACATTTTGAACGTTCTCAACTCTGACCGCTAAACTCAGTCCTCATTATATTAATATACCTCTGTCCTCCATATGTTGAAACACCAACTGGTTTATGTTTTCGTGTCCCCTACTGAAGCCAAATCCAGCCATGGTTGAACTCCCTGGGACCCCCACCATGCACAGGCACCCGGCACCCTCATACCTCTTCAGACACCCAGAATGCCTTCTTGGCACCTATTACCATCCATATCCTGTTATTTTGGTGTGGAATTTGCCCTAGAGCAGACTCCTGGGTTAGAAGCAATTGTTAATGACCCGGGAATTTCTTATCCTTGGAAAGCGCCCTGAGGAGCAAAGGAAAGGGGCCGGGGAGGTTCCCACACCCTAACACTCCACAAGAAGAGGCCTGTGGTCTTCAGGGCCCTCAAATCCTTCCATAGACAGCATCTGTGCTTCAGCCACAGCTCGTCCCATGTGGAGGCAAACGCAGCCCAAGCATCCATTCTGTGAGATTCTACAGTATTCAGGGAGGGGAGTGAGGTAGATTGACTGGCAACCAGAGATTAATTGGGTCTGTGTGGGTAAGTGGTTGATGGAACAAGGTCAACTTCTGCTGTGCGTCGGCTTGAAAGAGGATGTGGGGATTGGAGTCAGGAGGCTGTGAAGGGCGGCCTTGGGGTCAGAACGACAGCGGCTTGGGGAAGGCCCTGGGCTGTGAAGTAAGACAATCACAAGTGTAAATGACCTGGGGCGCTGATGATGTGTGGCAGGGACCTTCGTGCTTTTAGGCTGACATTCAAATGACTCAAGTATCACTCGCCTCGGCAGCCTGATCTGCACTAAGGGAGAGTGAGCTCAGATCACCAACCAAGTTCATCGTTTACTAAACAGAGTGTTAAAAGGTTTCTGGGCCCCTGAGGTTTGAAGCCTCTGTGATAATGCTGCAGTAAGGTATAGTTAAAGCAGCTCGTGGGTGGGCCCGTTTTAAATATTTATCTCTAAATGAGCCTATTAAATTTCTAAAAATGTTAAATCTATAACATACAGACCTTTCCCCCAAAGACAGATGAAAAGAAAAACACATCAAATGCCTCGGCGGGCATCACTCCTGACCCATTTGAAGCGCGGAACTGTGAAACAGCCCTGGTGATTTCTTATTCTATGTGGATATCCATCTTCAAGGGGAGGTGGGAAGGAGGGAGGTGGGAGGGAGGGAGGGGGAAGATAAATAAGACATTTGCAGCATTGGAAGAGTTACGTGTGGAAGAGTGGTTGATCACTGAGGGGAGTCCATGACGTCCAGGGCAGCCCGCGACCACTGCCCTGGGGCCGGGCGGGCACAGACTTAGAGGCTGTGCCTCTATGAGCCTGATGTTTCCCAGAGAGGACTCCAGCTAACCAAACTCAAGAGTCTAAACGTAGACAGGGTATTATCTTGTTAGTATTCATCCGGAAATATGCTTTTACTGGCAGCCAGGATACTAATGAGTCAGGTATGTAGGAAGTCGAGTTAATAATCGGCAAGGTGCTGACTTGCAGAGAATCACATCAAAAAGGGTGCAGACTATGGGGTGTCGGTACTGCATCCCAGTCATGGGGGAAGTTGCTAGAAGGGTTCACGGTTCTAACACGGCACACCTGATAATGTCACTTTGAAACCAGTATTTATTTAGCATCCAGACACAACAGACAGAGAGCTGAGCAGTTCACATGCTCACAGTTTTTATTCCTACTTTACAGGAGAGGAACTTGTGGCTTAGAATTGGCAACTTGTACTAGATCTCATGAGCTGCAGAGTGATGGATCTGAGGTTAAAGCCAGGTCTGTCTGCCTCAGACCCAGGCCCGTAGCCACCATTATCTACTTCCTCTGCGCTTGCCACAGAGTTCCGACTGCAGATTGACTGCTCCTTCCCTGACAGTGCTAGAAAAACACTGCGAAACCCTTGCTTTCTGACTCCCCTTTGTTTAAGCTGCCACACTGACCATTCCTTGCTGTTAACATAATTTTTCTTCTGTCTCCTCTCTTCTAATTCATGCTTTCTGTCGGCAGCCACAGTGATCTTTCTGAAGCACAAATCTGATCCTGTCACTTCCCCTGCTCAAACCTTAATTGGGTTCCATAGAATAAAACACAAACGCCTTTGCCTGGATTTCAGGCGTCTTGATGATCTGCCCACTGCTCACTGCTCCTTCTTCACCTTCCCCGCCCTCTTCCGCACCCCCCTTTATTCTCCTGCTGTATTTAAACTGCTCTCTGTCCTTGGAGCTTCAGTTACTTTCTCTCACTGTCCCTAGCTCTTACTCTTCTTCCTGCTTTGTCGACCTCTCTCCGAATCTTTCCATCTCTCAGTCTCTCCTCCCTGCCCCTCTTCCTCCAGTTCCTCATTCTTCCCTCCTTTTCCAGCTGACATCATTCAGCCTTTTATTCCACACACATTTATTGAGCACTGGATACTTCACCAGGCACTGTTTTAGGCACAACAGTGAAACATAATAGACAAACAGGAGCTTCCATTTTAGTGGTGGCAGACAAACAAGATCATATAAGCCAATAATAAGGGGGCCCCCCAAGTATGCCCAGTGCTATGTGAAGAATTAAACTGGAGGTGGTATGGTGGTCAAGGAAGAGCTCAAGGAAGACAACTGGGGCTGTGACCGTGTGGTGTGATCTGGGTGATAGGGGGACCAGGCAGCCATGTCTCGTTTAGGAGGACCAGCCTATACACAGGCTCAAAGTTGGGAAGGACGAGGCTGACTCTGGGGCACAGAAAGTCCGCTACGGCTTGGAGTGAGCCACAATAGTAGGAGCTGAGCTTGGAGAGAAAAACGGGCTAGAGCGTATGTGACTTTATAAAAGGAGTACAGGTTATGTACAGGTTATTTCTTGAGCTCAGTCATTTCTTCATCTAACTGATCTCCTAGATTTTGTTTCTGGTTTTACTTTAGTAGTCCTGAGGGTCCTGGGGAGGGCAGGGGCCAAGCTTTATTTGTTTTACTGTGGCTCAGTTGGTAAAGAATCTGCCTGCAAAGTAGGAGACCCAGGTTTGATCCCTGGGTCAGGAAGATCCCCTGGAGAAGGAAATGGCACCCCACTCCAATATTCTTGCCTGGAAAATCCCATGGACGGAGGAGCCAGGCAGGCTACAGTCTGTGGGATCACAAAGAATCAGACACAACTGAGCGATTAACTTTCACCAGCCCTTAGTGCAGTATCTAGCAGATACAGATGTTCAGTAATAATTTATTAAATGAATAAGTTGACCAATGAACATAGAGTTCAGCTTTATCAAACATTTTATAGCAATCTGGGCCTTGGGTTGCTGATCTGTCATCTCCCAAATCTGAGATTTTTTTATGATAGAGATGGTTGGGTGACATGACAAAACAGCTTACAGAGGGACATTATTTAAAGGAATGCACTATTTACAACATGAAATGAAGTTTCAGACATTCCTATGAATCTATCATCTCTTTTTCTCTGGGAAAATCACTTGGAAACTCTTCATACTGAGGAGGCTCCTGGGAACAAGGTGATATTCTGAGTGTTCCAAGCTTAGATTTCCAAACTGATTTCAAGTAGCTCAACTCCTGTGATATAAAACAGAATATCAGATTATTTCCTACTTTCCACCTGCCTTCTTTAGGGAGACCTTGATGTGAGGATTAACTGAGAGATGAGTGTGAACAGCTTTGCCTTAGTAAGTGCTGGGTGTTACATTATACTACCCATTTGAGCAATATCCGTATTTATCCGATGAAAGCTGCCTTCTAATAATAAGTATTCAATTAGCCTGTAATACCAGGGCTCAGGTCATTTTGGTTACAAGTTCTAAGGTTGAATAAATACACAAAACAGCCCAATACTAAGTCAAAGGTTTGGAGTCTAGAATAGCTTTCAATAATAAGGTTCAAGTGAGGCTTGTTTATTAGACCATCACATATTGAGACTCATTGTGGTTATAAAGTACACGGCAAAAACCCAATAAACACTAGGATGCAGAGTAAGCACTCTGAGGGGACTAACAAAAGTTTAAGTTCTTTCCAAGAGTAATTATATGTTTTTAACAGAAAGGAGCAATGAGTAAAAATTCTGGTCTTAACAAAAATTTCCCCAGGAACAGTGACAGCGAGATGGCTAAAAGGTCATGTGGGTAAAGCCATCAGATTATAGCTAGTACTTTAGATTCATCTATTATTTCAGAAGTTTTTTTTCCTGGCAAAAGGACAGGAAGCTCTGAGTTATAGGATGTATATGGAAACAGACTAACCAAGTGACTGGGAATTTTTTTTCTTTTCAGCAGAGGGACTGGGAAACAAAAGAAGCAGGAGTTAACTTGTTTTTCCATACAGGAAAACAAACAAACTCCTTCACTATATATGTCTTGATGATTTTGTCTTCCAACAAACCCCCAAACACAGATAAAGAGCTTCAAGTGCCAGTTTGAATTTGGCAGGCAAGTTGAGCTGCAAATGATCTAATTTATCTCAATTCAAATCAGCTTAGCAGATTTGGAAGATACTACATGAAAATAGGTAACATGGGAGTCACAAACACATGAATTTTAAGGTCTTTAAGCAGAAGTGACTTCCTAGGACTTCCTGTTATCCTTCCAGTAATCAGTACTCACAGAAACCTGGGAGACAGGACAGGCTACTGGGTAGCTTGCCTATTTAAATGCTTGGCTCAAAAATGAGAATTACAAGCCACCTGCCTCCTTTTCAGAAGGAAAGAAACTTTCAAAAGGCAACAATCTAGCTGAAACCCTGGGAAGACTTGGGAGTACAAAGAGAGGCCACAGTGGGAGAACACAGTAATTATTCAATAATTATCGGCAGTGAATAAAACGCATGAAATGCAGGTGTAAATTATAAGGCGAGAATGCCACCATATTCTAATGGCAGAGCCTCCTTGGCCCAGAAAAGAGCACCCCTGTGGATGCCTTTTCCAAACCCTTTACTTTGCTGAGGGGAGCTTTAGAAAGGGCGGCAGACTGGGGATTTATAGAAGGCACAGCACATTTAGTAAGAGGACTGGGGCTCAGATCACTGAAAAATTCTGGAACTTCACCTTCCCTTTTTCTGAGTTTGGTGATTTTAGTATAAAACATAAGCAGTTTTGAACTCTGTGGGAGAAGATGAGGGTGGGATGTTGCGAAAGAACAGCATGTATATTATCTATGGTGAAACAGATCACCAGCCCAGGCGGGATGCATGAGACAAGTGCTCGGGCCTGGTGCACTGGGAAGACCCAGAGGAATCGGGTGGAAAGGGAGGTGGGAGGGGGGATCGGGATGGGGAATACGTGTAAATCTATTGCTGGTTCGTGTCAATGTATGACAAAACCCACTGAAAAAATAAATAAATAAATAAATTTAAAAAAAACAAAAAAAACATAAGCAGTAAATGGGATGTTTCCTTAACCTGAGAACAGTGAGGGAAAACAGCAACACCAAAGAAAATTGAACCAAAAAAGGAGGCTTTCAGGCATGGGCAAATTGATCTTATTTTTATGGCAATTAGGCCACTGAAAACAAGTGATTAGTGCTACAGAACGCCTGACGTTGGTATACTACTGTGTGTGTGTGTGTGTGTGTGTGTGTATGTTAGTCACTCAGTCGTGTCCAACTCTTTGCACTCCCATGGACTGTAGCTCTCCAGGCTCCTCTGTCCATGGAATTTTCCAGACAAGAATACTGGAGTGGGTTGCCATTCCCTTCTCCAGGGGATCCTCCCAACCCAGGGACCGAACTCAGGTCTCCTGAATTGCAGGCCGATTCTTTACCATCTGAGCCACCAGGGAAGCCCGGTATATTGCTTTATGGTTTGCAAAGTGCTTTTATATCTATTTCCCATGGCTCTCACAGAAACCCTGTTTTAGGTAGGAATTATTAAATGAAGCAAGGGGTATGCAAAGTGTCTGGCATATGCTTAGCATGTAGTTGGCACTCGACAAGTGAGAATACTAGGGTGCAGAGAGGTTAAGTAAGGATCCCAAGGTCACATCTTCTGTTTGTACCTAAACCATCTCAAATTCAGGTCTTCAGATTCTCTACACAAACCACATTTCCACTACCTCATACTGATTTTCTGGGTTCTCCGGGCCCAAAAAGAAACAACCTAAAAACGTCCCCTATGCAAGAGTTTCCATTAGCTTCTCCACAGAAGATGTTAATTGGTAATAATGTTAAACAATTTCATTTCTTTGTCCTCTTCTAGAGGTGATGATGATGGGCAGAAAAATGAGCCATCAAAAGGAGAGAGGGAATTTCAACCCTCAACTCATTAATCAGTGCTGCTGTATGAAAAATTGCAGGATATTCAAGACTTTTTTTATGCACTCATTCCTTGGTTATACAACCTCAAGCAAGTAGTGCATTTATCTGATCGGTGGACACTTCCTGTCATATTCTTCAGAATCTTGATGCCCATCCAGCACAAAATGAGGATGGGATTTAGAAAACATGGGATTGATTTTATCAGTATATAAAACTGGAAACTCAGGACTCAGAGGGGATTTCTGAATCTGACTATCTCTGTGTTCCCTAAATGTTCGCAAGGAGATGGCCTTCAATTGGAGCCTGGGTGAGATTTCAATTTATCCTTTATCCAAGGAGGATGCCTTCATTTGTACATCCCATGCAGACAGCTTGTGAGCTCCAGATCCTAGTCCAATGGGTCATTTCTACTTTGATGTCTCACAGACACTTCAAAGTCAACATCGCAAGTGATACTCAACATTCCCTTAAAACGGCTGTCCCTCATTGCATGTGCCCTGTAGGATGAGCATACCATTGACCTGCTGCTGGTCTAGCCGAGACCCAGGAGACTGCAGAGGGTCTGGGTGGGCCACACGGAGGTCAGGCTCCCCAGAGAACCCCAGCCCTCACCCCACTGGTGGGGTGCAGGGCCCTAGAATAGCACGGGCTGCTCTTGACAATACTATTCCCAACACCCTCTTGACCTCCACCTGCTTTATCCCTGAAGCCACCCAGATAAGTCCCCAGCACTCAGCCAATGCCACTCAGGCAGGGGTCGGCTGAATGCCTGCTTTTTCTAATGAAGTTTCCCTGGGATGGCCACGCCCATTCATTTGTGCACATTTAAAGCTGCAGGGCCACAGCTGAGTGGTCCTCCTGACAGAGAGCTTATGGTTCCACAAAGCCTATCTGGATCTCTACAGAAAGATGCTGGCCTCTGCCTGGACAGAATATCAGACGGATCCCATGGATGCCGAGAGCATGGTCCCCCACCCGGGTCTGTGAAGCTCTCCCCAAGCCCAGCTCCTACTCTCTGAGCCCCCACAGTTGGCATATGTGTTCTCTAGAACCCAGTGTCATCAGCAAAATCCCCTAAATCCTAAGCCTCAAAGTGCCTTGCGTTTTCTTGTTTCTGTGGATACCTAGCTGTCCCTTGAGGCCAGTCTTTTCCCTTCTGAGTGCTCAGTCGCTCAGTCATGTCTGACTCTTTGCAACCCCATGGACTGTAGCCCACCAAGCTCCTCCATCCATAGGATTCTCCAGGCAAGAATACCAGAGTGCGTTGCCATGCCCTCCGGGGATCTTCCCAACCCAGGGATTGAACCCAGGTCTCTTGCATCTCTTGCATTGGCAGGTGATTCTTTACCACTAGTGGCACCTGGGAAACCCCAGCTTTCACTGAGGCCCTCTCAAATAATGGCTGTCTTCCTTCCCACCACCCCATGAGCCATTGGACCTATAGTGGTGATACTCTTCATTACCACTTCCAGACCATCATTCTTCCTGCCTCCCTGATCCCACACAATGTCTTCAATTATACTATTTGATACCCTCTTTTTAATAATGACTTACCATCTTTCTAATCTTTTGCCTTAATTAGCTGAAGGTTTAGGCCCAGAATTACTGGAAGGTCCCCTATCACTATTATATTATCCTTTGTGTTTTTATGTATATAGACATCTAGGGATAATTTGTCCAACAGTTTGTCTTTGCCTCTAGTGATCTTATCTTCCATGGCACCTTAGTTATCCAAACCCACGGTGTACCTTGTTACCTGTTACATATATCTCTTCCAAAATTTCAATTTGAGGCATCCCTCTCTATCATTACCTCCTATTTTTTCACCTCACTCTAATACCTCCATAACAATAATTTTTTTACCCCCTTAGACCTTCTATCTGGGGCTTTTCCAGTGGCTCAATGGTAAACAATCCACCTGTAATGCAGGTGCCACAGGAGATGGGTTCACTCCTTGGGTCGGGAAGATCCCCTGGAGGAAGGCATGGCAACCTACTCCAGTATTCTTGCCTGGAGACTCCCATGGACAGAGGAGCCTGGTGGATTCTTGTCCATTCAGTCACAAAGAGCCGGACACGACTGAAGTGCCTCAGCACACAGACCTTCATCCTTGGACTCTACCTCTTTCTGCTGCCCATTACCGCCCTACGTCCTCCCTTCTCTCCTTTATACAACTTAGATGCCAGACTCCGTATTTATAGTTGTTGCCTTGCATCAGCCTCAAACCCCTTCTTACCTTCTCTCTCCATTGTGATCACATTCAAAACTCTAATCTTGATCAAATCCAACTTTTCACATTCTTCTTTACTGTTCCCAAGCAGCTGATAATGGTTGGAAAGAAAAAAAAAAAGCACACGCAGAATGCTGCTGGCTTTAAATGAATGACGACTGTCCTCAAGGGGCTCTCAACATCGCACAGGGAAGCCTCAACAGTTCCATAGTCAATGCACCCTCTAACTCTGAAATACTTCGAACTTATTTTTCTCTTATAACACCCCCCTTCCAACCCTCCCTCCCCACCCTGCCCACACATACGCAGCAATGCTCTTGATTCTTCTCACAGCAGGAAGGTGTTGCAGGGCACTGGTCTCCCTACATCTGTCTCATCCCTCTGGCTTCACCTTCCCCACTTGAAGAATGGTCTCTGCCCCTAGAGTGCATTAACCTCTCCACCTGTGCACTGGATCCCATGGCCTCCTTGCCCAGCGAAGGACGTTGCCTCTACTTTTAACCCCTTCTCTTCCGACGTTATCCATTTATCCTCTTTTCTACACTATTCCCACAGGCACATAGACTTGCTGGTATATCTCCAATGTGAAAAACTGGATCAAAACAAAACCAACAAAACACCTCCCTTGACCACACATTGCCCTTCACTCCCTTTTTTTCTGTTCCTCTTTGGAAGAAAATTCCTTAAGAATTTCTCCACACAGCATCAAAGAAAACCTTCAAAACTGCAAATCAAATCATGCCATAGTCAGTCGGTCAGTCCTCCAGAGTTTTCCCCAGATACTGTAAATAAACTCCCAAGTGCTAACCACAGTTTAAGAACCTTAAATAATCAGACCCCCAACCTGACCTCTCCTTTTATTCCCTGTCTCCACAATCGTACTCTCTCTCTGCTTACCCTGCTTTACTGTTTTCATAGAAGTCAGAACTTGACTGTGGTTGGATGAATGTGCCTGTGTTCTAAGTCACTGCAGTCGTGGACTCTTTGCAACCCCATGAATTGTGACTCGCCAGGCTCCTCTGTCCATGGGATTCTCCAGGCAAGAATACTGGAGTGGGTTGCTGTTTCTTCCTCCAGGGGATCTTTCCCCACCAAGGACCGAACCCATGTCATTTACCCCTCCTACATTGGCAGGCAGGTTTTTTTTTAAGACTAGTGCCACCTGGGAAGCCCTATTTGGATGAATAACGGTCCCCAAAGATATCCCATCCTATCCTCAGATCCTGTCAATAAGTTTGTCCCTTTGCACAGCAGAAGGGACTTTGCAGATGTGATTAAGTCAAGCATGTTGAGTTGAGGGGATGCTGCTGCATTATTTGGGTGGGACAGGAGCCTTACACGAGGGAGGCGGGGGGATCAGGGTCAGGCAGGAACACAGGACAAGGAAGGCGGAGGTCAGAGTGAGGTTGGGGCAGGACGGGGGCCGTGAGGCAGCCATGCAGGGACCTAGATAGAGAGTTAGAGACACAGAGAAAATGGTCTCAGAACGCAGTCTTGCTGGCACCTTGATTTCAGCTGGTACGATCCATTTTCAGACTTCCGAACTCCAAAATCATAAGATAATGAATCTGTGGCATTTTAAGCCACTATGTTTATGATATTTTATTATAGCATCAATAGGTAGCTACTATACTGATCTTATGTAGTTTCTTTACCTGTTTGTTATCTGTCTTCCCTAAGGCAATACAAGTCCCATGAACTGAGGGGTCCGCTTTCTCTTTTTCAGTGCGATATGTCCAGCAGTCAGATGATGGATATTTGTTGAACTAACAAGTGTGTACCTGACTGTAGAGCCTGAGCGAGTCACTGCATCTCTGGCTCGAGCGTGTCCCTTGTGCTTCCTGCTGGCCAGAGGTCACAAGAGACAGCCCTGGTACTCCTTTGACCCCCGGATGTCTGATTTCCATACAGGGTCCAGTTGTGTCAAAGGACAAGTCCTGAATTCTCTCCAGCACCCAGATACTCTGCCTATGGATCACCATCAGAATGCTAAATCAAGGAGCTCATTTTACTTTCTGGAAATTTGTCCAGTTCTCCTGTATGCTGCCTGATATATGAGAAGATGGATTTAATAGAAAGGGCATTAACTACAAATTGAATCCTAAATTCATTTAAACCCATTTGCTTTTCTTCCTCATTAGAATATAAGTTCATGAGAGCCCAAATGTCTTATTCACTGCTTTATCCTCAGGGCTCAGAAGTCCTTAGCTTGGTACTTAGTAGGCTGTAAATCAGAACTGAATGAATGAACAAGTTTTCTTTAATGTCTCCGCCTCTCAACCTCAAATCCAAACAGCTTCCAAATCCTGTAGATTATCTTCCCTAGCACATTTGAATCTGCTCTCCGTCCCGTCTGGCCTCAGTTCGGGGCTCCCACCCTCCCTACTGAGGTGAATGGAACAGTCCCGGAACTTCTGGGGCGCTACTGTTAGACGGTCTGGCTCAGATCCGATCTCACTAACCTCCCAGCTTCAGTGGCTTCCCTGTTGCCTGCAGAACAGAGTGCCCCTCTGGGCATGGCATCACCGACCACCCATAGCCTGAACCTGGCCCTGCACACTAGAATCAGCACGTCTTCAAGGTCTGGGAATTTGGATCCAAGAGAGGCCCCTGTTCAAGAGTAGGCCTGCTTTCCCCCTGCTCTCATTGGCCATCTACACACACTGTTTAAATTACACATTTAACCTGGCCCATCCACCTCTCCTAAGCACTTCCAAAGTTCTGAACTCCCGTTTGGTTTTCAGGGTAGAGCTTTATGGGCAAAATGTTGGGGGTGTGTGACTTTCTTCTGATTGGTTGGTGCTGAGGTCACCGTGGGATTCCAGGCATCTCGATCATCTGCCTTCTGGTTCCAGCGGTGTGGGGCTCACGGGGCTCAGCCTGAAGTAGTCACCCTCGGCCTGGGCGGGGAGGGGCTCGCTCCTGCGGAAGGGCTCACAGCTCCGCATCCGATGTCACATCCCTCGAGGAGGTCCCAGGACACTTTTCGGGTGGCCGCGCTATATTTTCCTGCTCACTCCTCCCCTGTTTCTGCAGCCCCTCTCGTCCCTGCATAGCAACTGTCTGAACCTTCCCTTTGGAGCTCCGGGAAGATCAAGGAGCCGGAAGGAAGCCTATTTCTTACAAAGAAGAAACAAGGACATGGAAAGGATTAGTCCTCGGGAGGGCCCCACAGGGTCCCACTCACTTTAAGCAGTTCCATTCGTCCAACAGAAAAAAAGACCTGTTTGTTCTGGAGGATTAAATTAACCAGAAAGGTGCTCCACACGATTGGCATTTAAGGAAGGAAAGTTCAAATGGAGCTGTTGACCGGGGAAGCTCATCGCCGAGGCATGCACGCCTGGGTCTCCCTGCACACTGGGATTTCATAGGATCCTGGCCATATTTAAGATAAAAGGAGAGAAAATTACCTCAGTGTCAGGAGGTACTTTAGACTTATTTGAGGAGGTCGAAGGTCCTAGCTGTAAACGGACATTTTGCTGAAGGAAAGGGGAATTTTGAATGTCGCTGAGCATTTCAAGTGCTCATGGGCTGGAAACACCTTTGGAGGTAAAAAAAAAAAAAAAAAAGAGCTTTACTGCTGCTTTCTTCCCTCAGAGGACTCCAGCTGTTTGTGGTGAGTGCCCACGGGGCACCGGGGCACCCACAGAGATAATGGGCAGGCTCTGCTGCTCCAGCTGACACCACAGCCAGGAATTATCCCCAGAGTTTACCGACTGATCAAGTGCATCATAAATGAAGGAAACCTTTAGCAGGGGTGATAAAAAGTCTAAAACACTTCTCTGTTCAGATTTAATTTTCCAAGTAATAAAAGCTTCTAACATTAACAAAGGTGGTGGAGCTCCTAAATTATTTTTAAAAATCTTTTAAGATTTTTTTGAATATCTCATTCCAGTGACTAATCAGGAGGAGATGACACAAAAGTAGCAGGTGACTTAAATTGTTCCATCAGTATTACAAAGCCAACATTTTATGGATTCAGTCCTTTTGGATTTGATTTCCTAATTAGCTTTTAAAAGAGAAATACAAAGGTTAAAAGCTGCTGCCTTTCTAGAATGGAAGTATTTAAAACTCCACTGCCAACCTGGAAACTTAATTTCAAAGCTACAGCAATCTGCCCAGAGTATCTAAATAAATATCTAATAAAATCTGTTTATAGGTGAAACAGACTAAGACTTATGACAAATCTTGTTATAGACTGTTTCTTTTTAAATTCAATGCTTTGTGGGCATAAATAGTGTCTTTATAAACCCTATACTAAGGCTTATTTCATGCTGTTGCAAGGCATGAAACAAATTTTATGTATATGTCTGATATTCTTCTAGATCAGATTAACAAGAGGAGCTGTTTTGTTTTGTTTTGTTTTTTCTTTTTTCTAGCAATTGTTAGAGAGGCAGAGAAGAGTTATAAATGGAAAAGGACAGGTTTGGTGAAATAATGACTCAAATTCTTTCAGAATCCCATCCATATAGTATGGTTTTGTTATTTAGTCTGACACACAAAATTATACATATTTTCACTGATCAAGTGTGTTCATCCTTTTCTTTTACTTCTTTCATGATTTCATGTATAGAATTGGAAGTGGTGTGTGTGCAAGTCTCTCACTCGTGTCCGACTCTTTGCAAACCTGTGGACTGTACCCTGCCAGGATCCTCTGTCCATGGAATTCTCCAGACCAGAATACTGGAGAGGGTTGCCATTTCCTTCTCCAGGGGACCTTGCCAACCCAGGGATCGAACCCAGGTCTCCTGCCTTGCAGGTGGATTCTTTACCAGCTGAGCCACAAGGGAAGCCCAAGAGTACTGGAGTGAGTAGCCTGTCCCTTCTCCAGGGGATCTTCAAGATCCAGGAATCAAACTGGGGTCTCCTGCATTGCAGGCAGATTCTTTACCAACTGAGCTATACACCCATATTTTTTTCTGGAATTTTGTATACTTACATTTTTATTGAGGTAAAATTCACAAAACTATTTATACATATATTTTATTATATATTTTAATGTATCATATATATTCTTATATATAAATAACCATTTAATTTACTATAACATGTACAGAGCAAAATTTGCCACTCTGAAATGTGTTCTTTAGGCATGAGGATTAATTTAGGCTGATTATTTTTAAGACCCAAAAGAAGAACTTTTGATCTTCCTTGTCTGTGTACATGTGCTCAGTTGAATCCAACTCTTTGTGACCCCACAGGCTGTAGCCCACCAGACTCCTCTGCCCATGGGATTTTCCAAGCAAGAATACTGGAGTCCAGGCTTCCCTATAACTGCCCAAAAGAATGTAGATTGAGGACTTGCTCCAGGAAGGGAGCTATCACCATAGATAAATATTTTATGAACTAGCCAGGTGTGGTAGGCAGAGAGGAATCCAGCAGGGCTCATTTTTTAATTTTCCTCCCTGTGCCCCACCATCTCTGCATGGAACAGCAGACACTTGTTTACCAAACATTTGGTTTTCCTTCTCCACGTGAATTGTTTTCCTCCCCTTGGAAGTCCCAGAGCCCTACCCCACAACACCCACTTTTGCTTTTAGTTAAAAGTTGCAATTTCCTACTCTAGGGGATCTTTCCAACCCAGGGATTAAACCCACATCTCTTGCACCTTCTGCATTGGCAAGTGAATTTTTTACCAGCTGTGCCACCTGGGAAGCCCTAAACACTTTAAAATAGCATTTAAGATGAAGGTTTTGGCCATTTGGTAGAGTTTTTCATTTTGGGTCTCTACCATGTATTGTTGTTCTGTCAGTCGTGTCCGACTCTGTGACCCCATGGACTGGAGCACGCCAGGCTTCCCTGTCCTTCACTATCTCCCAAAGTTTGCTCAAACTCATGTCCATTGAGTCAATGATGCCATCCAACCACCTCTTTCTCTGTCGCCCCCTTCTCCTCCCACCTTCAATCTTTCCCAGCATCAGGGTCTTTTCCAATGAGTCGGCTCTTCACATCAGGTGGCCAAAATATTGGAGCTGCAGCTTCAGCATCAGTCCTTCTAATGAATATTCAGGGTTGATTTGCATTTGGATGGATTGGTTGGATCTCCTTGCTGTTCAAGGGACTCTCATGAGTCTTCTCCAACACCACAGTTTGAAAGCATCAATTCTTTGGCACTCAGCCTTCTTATGGTCCAACTCTCACATCCCTACATGACTACTGGAAAAACCACAGCTTTGACTATATGGATCTTTGTTGGCAAAGTGATGTCTCTGTTTTTTAATATTCTGTCTAGGTTTGTCATAGCTTTTCTTCCAAGGAGCAAGCGTCTCATACTTTCATGGATACAGTCATTGTTTGCAGTGATTTTGGAGTACTCTTCACATTCATTCTGGTGTCTCCATATTGCTTGGTAAGGTACCTAGTTATTTTATCTTATTACTTTGTGCATAACATTTCCTCCTAATATTTATTTGGGGGCATTTATGTTTTTAATTTCACTTATTAATTCTAGCTCATTTTCAGTTTATTATCTATTTTCTACATAAACTGCTGTACATAAACTTACATGATTTGTAAGTAACAATAATATTTTTTCTCTTTTCCAATAAAGTGAAAGTGTAGCTTTTCCAACAGCTATAGCTTTATATCTTTTTGTTGGGTGAGAACTTTCAAGACAGCAGACTTCATTTTGTTCATTCTTATACTCCCAATGCCTAGAAAAATGTGTGTAATATATATTTTTGAACAAAGAAGAGGGATTTTTGTGTAGTAATTATTACAGTGGGCTTCCCAGGTGGGCAGAATCCACCCGTCAATGCAGGAGATGTAAGAGACATGGGTTCAATCCCTAGCTTGGGAACATCCCCTGGAGGAGGGCTTGGCAACCCACTGCAGTATTCTTGCCTGGAGAATCCCATGGACAGAGGAGTGTGGTGGGCTACAGTCCAAAGGGTTGTAGACATGACTGAAGTGACTTAGCACACATGGGCACAATTATCATAGTAGGCATTCTTCACTCAATTTTCAGTAGAAAGGCTTACAGTATTTTGTTTGGTTTGAAAAAGGTATTTATTGGAGGAAAATAGTTTTCTATTGCTAATTTTTAGAAGTCTTAAAATTAAGAATGGGAGCAAATTTTTGTCAAATGTGTCTTCAGAATGTACTATTGTAACATTTCCTAATGATTTTAACTTTTGAAAAGATATATTAGCAAATTTACTCTTAACAAGTTATGCTTGGTGACTGTGAAAATATTATTTTAAGGTAATCTTGCACTTAATTCACTAGTACTGTATTTGGAATTTCATAAAAAGTTTCAAAATTAGTTTGAAGGGTGTGAAGTTGAGAGGCTGGCCTCTGGGCTCACTTCCTGCCTCACTTCCCCTCAGGGTGTGGTCAGGGTGTTCCTGGAAGGAACTGACATCAGAAAGGAAAAAGGAAAGGATTAGCAGAGCCCCTAAGGAAATGGGGCCTGGTATTTCACATTGGAAATCAGTCCTCATTTTATCAAATTCTCGGAAGCCACAGACTGGCGTCAGCTGTGGTGATGTCTGACACCTGTTGTTAGGTCAAAGCATTTGCACCAATCCCTCACTGTCTACAGATTTTTCTTTCCTTTTCCATGTTCTTTTCCTTAAGGGAGACTCAAGCTACCATAAAACTTGCGTTTTTTTCCCATTTCATAGGATGGTTTTACTGTTGTTGTTTCCTTGAGATGGGTTCAGAACCCTAATTTTCATACACTTTGCTGGGCATTAGGAGTCAAAACCCATTTTTCAGAAGCCAGAATAACTGGTAGCAAGAGCTTTAAACAGTTCATATTCAGAGCACTCCGCACAGGGTAACGCGGGAAGATCACTCCTTAGCTAACGGGTACCCATCCGCATCCTGTTTCCCAGCACCGCAAGCGAGGTGCAAGAATGCACAGCGTGAATGCACAATCAGTTCACCACGCACATCTTTGCTGTCTCATAGTACAGAGAGCACAGGGCAGGGAAATCACTTAGTAGCTTTTAGAAAATGCTTCTGCCATCAACAGAACACTTGTGTCCCCCACATCCCCAATTCATATGCTGAGATCCTAATGCTCAGTGGGATGGTATTAAGATGTGGGACTTGTGTGAAGTGCTTAAGTTATGAGGTGGAGCCCTCACGAATGGGATTCATGCTTTTATGAAAGAGACCCATAGACTTGTCACTCTCCTTTCCCCATCTGAGGACTGAGATGGTTTCAGACCTAACCTGTGACTGACATAGTCGGTGCTCCCTGTGGCGGGCATGCTTCAGAACACACATCAAAGACAAACCGAAATGATTACTTTTGATAACGTACCGACTTGAATAATACAAAATATTATTACCTCCTTGCAGATAGTGGAAGGTTGATTATAATCTAGGTTCATTTCTATATGAATATAGTGGACATTGTTGTTTAGTCGCTAAGTCATGTCTGACTATTTTGTGACCCCATGGACTGTAGCCTGCCAGGCTCCTCTGTCCATGGAATTTTCCAGGCAAGCATTCTACGGTGGGTTGCCATTTCCTTTTCCAGGGGATCTTCCCAATCCAAGGATTGAACCCATGTTGAACCCTGCTTCTGCAGGCGGATTCTTTACACTGAGCCACCAGGGAAACCACATGTGAGTGGCTAAATTTTCTCTTTTCAGCCATACCATTGGTGGAGTTGTGGAAACATTTTCTACATTCTCAAGTGATTAGGACCTGCCTAAATAAAATGACCTGAACAAAAGGGAATTCCACATCCTCCAGGTACAGTCCTCACAGTGCCTGGCACTTTCTAGGTGTTTAATCACTATTTGAGGACTAAATAAATGAATGAATATTTTTGGTACCAAAGGATGCAGTTGACTATGTTTGAATAAATATGAATAAATATGAAGAAAGTGACCAATACTTTCTATCCTTTCATGTAACACTATAATTTTTAAAATAAAAACTGAGAAAAAAAAGTTACCAGTTCCTGTGAAGTTACATAGAAAACCTAGAGGAGTAGCCCTCAAAGTTATGCATTCAAAAGTTTCTGTGGCACATCCCCTTCCCCTCACGCCCTCTTAGTAACAGAGGTGAGAACAGGAGTGGGAAGGGGCGGAAATTGAAAATGGGCTTCAGGGAAGAGCAATAAAAATGATGAGCAGGTGGATATATGATTATGAGGAAAGGCCAAGAGAATCAGGACTTTAGATAGATGAAAGGAGAATGAGAAAACTTAATATTCTCCTTCAAGGATATGAAAGGTTATAATGAGGAAGGCACTGGCCAGCTGCTCTTAACTGTCACAGAGGACAGAACTAAGAAAAAGAGGGATACTTCATAGAGACGCAATAGGACGTCAAGGTAAGACCTATTTAATACTTGGCTCTGTTACCAAAATGGGATGGGGGAAGGTAGGAGACATCAGTGGTTCTCAAGCAATGCTAATGAACCAGCACTATTAGCATCTCCTGAAAACTTTTTAGACATGCAAATTCTGGAACCTGGTCCCAGCCCTACTGAATCAGAAGCTCTGTGGTTGGGACTCAGCAACAGCCCATTTAACAAGCTCTCTGGGTGATTCTGACGGACTTTAGGCTTGAGAATCATTTTTTTTTTTTTTAAATTTTTCTTTATTTCAGAACTGCCTTTATGTACAGAAATCATAAAAAAAATGCACATACACTGGAGATTTCCCAAGGAACTGGAGATGGAAATAAAAGTTAAGGGCAACTAGAAGGCTTGAGAATCATTTGTTGTTGTTGTTGTTCAGTTGCCTGGTCATGTCCAACACTTTGTGACCCCATGGACTGCAGCACGCCAGGCTTCCCTGTCCTTCACTATCTCCCAAAGTTTGCTCAAACTCATGTCCACTGAGTCAGTGATGCCATCAAACTATCTCATCCTCTGTCAGCCCCTTCTCCTCCTGCCCTCAATCTTTCCCAGCATCAGGGTGTTTTCCAATGAGTTGACTCTTTGCACCAGGTGGCCAAATTATTGGAGCTGCAACATCAGTCCTTCCAGTGAATATTCAGGGTTGATTTCCTTTAGGATTTGCTTTAGGACTGCTTTGACCTCCTTGCAGTCCAAGGGACTCTCGAGAGTCTTCTCCAGCGTCATCGTTTCAAAGCATCAATTCTTCGGTGCTCAACCTTCCTTATGGCCTTCCCTGGTGGCTCAGATGGTAAAGAATCTGCCTGCAATGCAGGAGACCTGGGTTTGATCTCTGGGTGGGGATGATCCCCTGGAGAAAGGAATGGCAACCCACTCCTATATTCTTGCCTGGAGGATCCCATGGACAGAGGAGCCTGGAGGGCTACAGTCTGTGGGGTCTCAAGGAGTCAGATATGACTGAGCCGACTAGTACTTTCACTTTGAGAATCACTGGGATAAATAAATTCTCATGGATACTTTGTTTCTAGATATTCTTGAGAAACAAAAGTCTTGAAGAAACAAAGACATTAAGCCTTTCTCTGCATAATATTATCTGTATTTTGTCAAGAAGACAACACCCATCATGGTAGTTAATATCCATTACTGCTATAAAACTCAAGGGATAAAGTTGATCTACTTTGGAAGATAAAATTATTGGCTGTTGGGGATATAAACTGGATTGTAATCAGCAATAGTGAAAACTGCTCCAGAGGAAATGAATTCCTTTTGCTCTGGAAGTTACTAAAGGTACTTCACAGAGAATGCCACATTGGAAAAAAAAAAGAGTAAGCCACCAGCTGAATGTTAAAATGTCAGTATCTGGTGAAAGAAGACATACCAAGTGATGATTGTGGTTGGGGTTGCTCTGTGGTAGCATTAGTGAAGAAGTGAAGACTGGTTTGTACTAGGGATGGTGACGTGAGATAGGCACACTGACACTTTGCTAGAAAGACCAAAAGGCTACCACCACAGTCTTTCTGGATAAAAGCTTGGCACTGTACATCAAGAACCGTAAAAATATTCCACCTCACTAGTCTACTAATGTAACTTTTAGTAACTTAACCTAAGAAACAATCAGAGGTGTAATCTAGAATGTTTGTTGTAGTCTTATTGATTAGTAGTAAGATTTTTTAAAGCAATCCCTAATTACTTGCAGATTTTCCTGATACAGGCAAAGAAATAAAAGTGACAGTATATAAAGGATATATGTAAAAGAGGTATTCATTCATTGTTTGTAGTGCCAAAAAAAAAAAAAAAAAGCCAAACAAACAGAATCTGGGAAACAAATGAATACCTTTCATTAAGGGAATGGTTAAACACTAGTAACTGATGTCATGAAATATTACACTGACATAAAAAAATGAAATTTAAACCACTGTCTTGGAGGATTTTTCATAATACAGTGTTAAGTGATAAAAGCAAGATGAAAGGAAGAATTCATAACATGCTTTCATTAAAAACAATGACAACTTGCCCATATATATGTATGTTTGTTTGATTATATTAAAATGTACGAATGTGGAAGCAAGCCAAAATATGTGTTTAGAAAATAACAGCTATGATAAAATTAACAAGTATAATATGTTCCTGTATATGGAAAATTATACAAATTTATGTGTATTTATTTGTAGCAAGATATTTGAAAGTTTACTGACACTTCTCTGGGTGGTAGGACTTGAGGTGTTTATTGCTTTATTCCTTATTCTTTCACATATTGCTTGATTTCTTTGTATAATAAGCACATGAAACATAACTTTTTTGTTGTAAAAAAAAAAAAAGCCCTAAAAAAGCCCTACTAGTGGAGGTATGAAAATGAACAGAATCCACTCACTGTTGTGATTTAGGAAGTAGGACGCAGAGGAAAAACTGTGCTGCAAGCATATGAATGACCAGAGATGGCTTCTGCAGAGAAGTGTTAGATGAGGTTGAACAGAGGAAGGAGTTAAGGAGAAATAGTGGAGGCAGCTGCAGTGACTACACAGTTAGAGGTAGTTTGTGGGAGACACGGGCTCTGAGAACCTAGAACTGTTTGTGCTCTGACAAGAAGGAATCTGGGCACTTAAGGACCACTGAGACGACAGCTCCAGCCCTGCTGGGTGCTGGGGAAGGTGTGAGTTGAGATGTTTTCAGGAAGCTTTCCTGTTGATTCCAGGCATGTAAGTTACCGGTGCCCAATGGCTAGCTTTCTTGGTTCCTACTACCTATACTTTCTCAAACAGCCTCTGCTCTGCCCTGCTTGTACTTCTGGACAATTGAGGCAGTAAGACAGGGAGAAAAAAAAAAAGCAGTAAGATGATTCCTGACTCCTGATTCTCTCCACCTCTTCCATCTTGGGGCCCTGGGGAGAGGAAACGAGTTCCCTTCTTACTCTCAAACACTTTATATTTGGCTTCCTCTCGTCCAAGGTAAGGAGCAGCAGCTGCATTTTGCTGGAGCAGCTGTGAAGAGATACCCTACGTCCAAGGAGAAAAACCCAAGTAAGATGGTAGGTGTTATGAGAGGGCATCAGAGGGCAGACACACTAAAACCATAATCACAGAAAACTAGCCAATCTGATCACAGGACCACAGTCTTGTCTAACTCAATGAAACTAAGCCATGCCATGTGGGGCCACCCGAGACGGTCAGGAGGTCTGACAGAATGTGATCCACTGGAGAAGGGAATGGCAAACCACTTCAGTATTCTTGCTTTGAGAACCCCATGAACAGTATGAGAAGGCAAAATGATAGGATACTGAAAGAGAAACTCCCCAGGTCAGTAGGTGCCCAATATGCTACTGGAGATCAGTGGAGAAATAACTCCAGAAAGAATGGAGGGATGTAGCCAAAGCAAAAACAATACCCAGTTGTGAATGGGACTGGTGATAGAAGCAAGGTCCGATGCTGTAAACAGCAATATTGCATAGGAACCTGGAATGTTAGGTCCATGAATCAAGGCAAATTGGAAGTGGTCAAACAGGAGATGGCAAGAGTGAATGTCGCAAAAACCACTACAATATTGTAAAGTAATTAGCTTTTGACTAATAAAAATAAATGAAAAAAAAAAAAAAAAGAGTGAATGTCGACATTCTAGGAATCAGGGAACTAAAATGGACTGGAATGGGTGAATTTAACTCAGATGACCATTATATCTACCACTTCAGGTAAGAATTCCTTAGAAGAAATGGAGTAGCCATCATAGTCAACAAAAGAGTCCGAAATGCAGTGATTGGGTGCAATCTCAAAAACGACAGAATGATCTCTGTTCATTTCCAAGGCAAACCATTCAATATCACGGTAATCCAAGCCTATGCCCCAGCCAGTAACGCTGAAGAAGCCGAAGTTGAACGGTTCTATGAAGACTTACAAGACCTTTTAGAACTAACACCCAAAAAAGATGTCCTTTTCATTATAGGGGACTGGAATGCAAAAGTAGGAAGTCAAGAAACACCTGGAGTAACAGGCAAATTTAGCCTTGGAGTACGGAATGAAGCAGGGCAAAGTCTAATAGAGTTCTGTCAAGAGAACACACTGGTCATAGCAAACATCCTCTTTCAACAACACAAGGGAAGACTCTACACATGGACATCACCAGATGGCCAACACTGAAATCAGATTGATTATATTCTTTGCAGCCAAAGATGGAGAAGCTCTATACAGTCAGCGAAAACAAGACCTGGAGCTGACTGTGGTTCAGATCATGAACTCCTTATTGCAAAATTCAGACTTAAACTGAAGAGAGTAGGGATAAACACTAGACCATTCAGGTATGACCTGAATCAAATCCCTTATGACTATACAGTGGAAGTGAGAAATAGATTTAAGGGACTAGATCTGATAGACAGCGAGCCTGATGAACTATGGACAGAGGTTCATGACATTGTACAGGAGACAGGGATCAAGACCATCCCCATGGAAAAGAAATGCAAAAAGGCAAAATGGTTGTCTGAGGAGCTCTTACAAAGAGCTGTGAAAAGAAGAGAAGCAAAAAGCAAAGGAGAAAAGGAAAGATATTCCCATTTGAATGCAGAGTTCCAAAGAATAGCCAGGAGAGATAAGAAAGCCTTCCTCGGCAATCAATGCAAAGAAATAGAGGAAAACAACAGAATAGGAAAGACCAGAGATCTCTTCAAGAAAATCAGAGATACCAAGGGAACATTTCATGCAAAGATGGGTTTGATAAAGAACAGAAATGGTATGGACCTAACAGAAGCAGAAGATATTAAGAAGAGGTGGCAAGAATACACAAAAGAACTGTACAAAAAAGATCTTCATGACCCAGATAATCACAATGGTGTGATAACTCATCTAGAGCCAGACTTCTTGGAATGTGAAGTCAAGTGGGCCTTAGAAAGCATCACTACCAACAAAGCTAGTGGAGGTGATGGAATTCCAGTTGAGCTATTTCAAATCCTGAAAGATGATGCTGTGAAAGTGCTGCACTCAATATGCCAGCAAATTTGGAAAACGCAGCAGTGGCCACAGGACTGGAAAAGGTCCGTTTTCATTCCAATCCCTAAGAGAGGCAATCCCAAAGAATGCTCAAACTACTGCACAATTGCACTCATCTCACACGCTAATAAAGTAATGCTCAAAATTCTCCAAGCCAGGCTTCAGCAATACGTGAACTGTGAACTTCCAGATGTTCAAGCTGGTTTTAGAAAAGGCAGAGGAACCAGAGATCAAATTGCCAATATCCGCTGGATTATCAAAAAAGCAAGAGAGTTCCAGAAAAACATCTATTTCTGCTTTATTGACTACTCCAAAGCCTTCGACTGTGTGGATCACAATGAACTGTGGAAAATTCTGAAGGAGATGGGAATACCAGACCACATGACCTTCCTCTCGAGAAATCTGTATGCAGGTCAGGAAGCAACAGTTAGAACTATACATGGAACAACAGACTGGTTCCAAATAGGAAAAGGAGCACGTTAAGGCTGTATACTGTCACCCTGTTTATTTAACTTATTTGCAGAGTACATCATGAGAAACGCTGGGCTGGAAGAAGCACAGCTGGAATCAAGATTGCCGGGAGAAATATCAATAACCTCAGATATGCAGATGACACCACCCTTATGGCAGAGAGTGAAGAGGAACTAAAAAGCCTCTTGATGAAAGTGAAAGAGGAGAGTGAAAAAGTTGGCTTAAAGCTCCACATTCAGAAAACTAAGATCATGGCATCTGGTCCCAACACTTTATGGGAAATAGATGGGGAGACAGTGGAAACAGCGTCAGACTTTATTTTTGGGGGCTCCAAAATCATTGCAGATGGTGATTGTAGCCATGAAATTAAAAGACGCTTACTCCTGCGAAGGAAAGTTATGACCAACCTAGATAGCATATTACAAAGCAGAGACATTACTTTGCCAACAAAGGTCCGTCTGGTCAAGGCTAGGTTTTTCCAGTGGTCACGTATGGATGTGAGAGTTGGACTGTGAAGAAAGCTGAGCACCGAAAAATTGATGCTTTTGAACTGTGGTGTTGGAGAAGACTCTTGAGAGTCCCTTGGGACTGCAAGGAGATCCAACCAGTCCATCCTGAAGGAGATCAGTCCTGGGTGTTCATTGGAAGGACTGATGCTGAAGCTGAAATTCCAATACTTTGGCCACCTCATGTGAAGAGCTGACTCACTGGAAAAGACCCTGATGCTGGGAGGGATTGGCGGCAGGAGGAGAAGGGGACAACAGAGGATGAGATAACTGGGTAACATCACCGACTCGATGGGCATGAGTTTGAGTAAACTCTGGGAGTTTGTGATGGACAGGGAGGCCTGGTGTGCTGCGATTCATGGGGTCACAAAGAGTCGGACATGACTGAGCGACTGAACTGAACTGATAGCACTTACTATAGTTTCTATTATATAGTTTCTTTTTTGTTATTGTTAGTATCTGCAATTATCTTCAAAGTTCTTTAACATTACAATATGATATTCTAAGATGTAAAACTTAGGTTAAGCTCATTGCTGTTGGTTAGTTGCTAAGTCATATCTGACATGACTGAGTGACTAACACAACACATCTGACTCTATTGCAACCCTTTGCACTTTTGCCCACCAGGATCCTGTGTCCATGGGATTTCCTAGATAAGAATCCTGGGGTGGGTTGCCATCTTCTCCAGGGGCTCTTCCGTACCTAGGAAGAGCATTGGCAGTTGGGTTCTTTACCTCTGAGCCACCAGGGAAGCTCTTACACAGGGATTAATTTTGAAAGCTTGCTCATGACATGGTCAGCTAGGATGCTAATTACATACAGCTGAAGGGTCAGATAACAGTATCAGAAAGGACCACACTCCAGATGTAACTGTCACAGGCCCTCCCGTTATCCACATCTCCATCAACAACAGATTGTTTCTAATTAGCATATTTGATATTCAGAAATAGATTTCTGTTTGCATAAAATGTAGCCTTTTGCTTAATGTGGGGGATATTAGAAAATGAACTGCCGGTTGTGAAATTAAGGCATTTAATATACAATTACTTTTTAATAAATAGGGTATACAAATCCAGCAAGCCTTGTGACTGCACCCTCAGGGACTGCACTTTAAAATTCTGGTGTGTAGCTATGAACTCTAGACTCTGTCAGGGTATCCAGGTGACAGAATCTTGCCTCTTGAAACTTGGCATTGCCCTAAAATGAGACTTTCATGTAGTTAGTGGTTAAAGCATTTGAAATGGAAGAGAGTGGAGGCCTTCTTCAGTCTGCGGAAGTCATATGAATTTTATCCTAATACTTGCTTTTCTAACAAAATTTTAGTTGATAAACATCTATTCGTCTGACTTGCTTTTCACATAACCTACTGTCAGGAAATAGCTGACTCTCTCTACCTGAAACTTCTTTCCATAAAAGGCCCTAAGAATTGTGCCTATCAACAGGTCAGTTTGTAGTGTTGGCATCTTGTTTATGGTCTTCCAATTTCCTTAGACAGTAAACTCCTCATTTGGCTTGTAGACAGGCACCTAGAGCAGGGGCTGCTGTGGTACGTGTGTGGAAATAACTAACTTGTGGATCAGTTGGCTGTGCTTTCCAGGGCTCCTTCCTACTCTTCTCCAACCTTCTTGCTGAAAGTAATCAGAGAAGTGGGACTTTTGATGCCATTCAGAGCACAACCCACAGCTTCAGTGGGTTCAGACAAGGAAAACGGACTCTTTCCAGGCTGAGTTATGAATTTTAATCTTGGGCCCTTGGGAAACATGTATTGTGGCCACATGTTTACCCAGACTTCTTTTTAGGAGTGGTTGTGACAGACTGGGTAAGTGGAAATGAGATAGTGCAGTAATAAAAAGACTGGTCTTAGAATCAGTCTACTTTTTTTTTCTTTTAACTAATTTTTTATTAAAGGATAATTGCTTTTACAGAATTTTGTTGTTTTCTGTCAAACCTCACCATGAATCAGCCATAGGTATACAAATATCCCCTCCCTTTTGAAGGGAGGGTGAGATGTATGGAAAAAGTAATGTGGAAACTTACATTGCCATATGTAAAATAAGTGGTCAATGGGAATTTGCTGTATGTCTCAGGAAACTCAAACAGGGGCTCTGTATCAACCTAGGGGGGTGGGGTGGGGAGGGAGATGGGAGGGAGGGTCAAACAGTCCACTTTAACTCTGCTCCTCTACTTACTGGTATGATTGTGGGAAAGTTTCCTCATAAAGTTAGTAGTGACTTACAGGTTTGTTGGGAGAATTAAAGGAGATAATACATGAAAAGTATTTAGAAAAGAGACTGCCATGCCGGTGGTAAGCTCTAGGTGATAATTAGCGTTTCTTATCATCGGTATTATTTATACCAGGAAGCACAGTTGTGAATAAAGTGTTTGGGTACCAGGTGCTCACTTCTCTAAGTAAGGGCTTTCAAACTGGGAAGAACATTGACTCATCTGGAGAGCCTGTTAAATATTTGGATTTTCAACCCTTGCCCCGGGAGACTGATTCGAAGTCTCTGATCTATAGCCAGAGATTCCCCTACAGTGATCCTTCTGTTGAGCGAAGTTGGGGAACACTGCTTTAAGTGAATAAGGAAATGAATTTCTAAGCACCTGCAATCTTTGGTTTAAAGCTGGCTTCTGATTAAGAAATCTGCCTGGGGCAGTCTTTGGTGCCTCAGGGCACCTTTTGGTTGGGAGAACTACTTTTCTGCCTTAAAGAAATAAGAGTTTGGGCTTTGGACTCCAAAACAGTTGAGTTTGAATCTGTTATTGGAGTGTGACCTCCAGCCTTTCTCAACCTCCATTTTCTTATGTGTAAAATATAAACAACAACAGTTCCTCTCTTGTACGATTAAATGAAATTATTTTTCTATCATCTATCTACCTATCACAGTTCTTATACAGAGCAAAGTCTCAGTTGTTGTTTAGTCACTAAGTTGTGTCTTACTCTTTGTGACCCCGTGGACTACAGCATGCCATGCTGCTCTGTCCTCCACTGTCTCCCAGGGTTTGCTCAAATTCATGCATATAAGTTAAATAAGTAGGGTGACAATATACAGCCTTGCTGTCCTCCTTTCCCAATTTCCAGTCAGCTGGTTGTCCCATGTTTGGTTCTAACTGTTGCTTCTTGACCTGCATACAGGTTTCTCAGGGGAAGGTAAGGTGATCTGGTACTCCCATCTCTTTAAGAATTTTCCAGTCTGTTGTGCTTCTAAATCCTAAGTAGGATTAGTCATAATCTGTCTTCCCCTTCCAGTGTGGCTTGAGAAATTCCTCACCCTCCTGTTGATAATAACTGAAAGTTCTGGACAAAACTGAAATATCAATGACCTAAAGCCATGAGAGAATGAACAAAAGCAGGCAGGTTCTGGACAGGAGTAGACACCTTAAAGAAGGGGACTGCATGGACAAATTACTCATTTCAATAGTATTTAGTCTGAGGGCAGGCCAAAGTTGGCATTGAGATGTAACTAAAACTCTGGCCTAAAGAAACAGAGGACAAATTCATGCAACCACAGCTATTGACAAAAAAGAGGAAATCCTGGAGAGTTTGTGAGGTTGAGCCCCAAGTTTGTTTGTTTGTTTTATAAAATCTGCCCAAGTCTGACTACCTGTCAAACCATGCATGGGACAGATACTAGCCAAAATATTAAAGAACTGAACTGAATTTTAAGGTATTGTCAAAGAGGCAGTATTTTCAGTTTGACTCTGAGGTAGAAATTGCTAGGCAGTCAGTGTAGAACTCTGAACCCTCGTCTTGTTTTCAGTAAACATCCCACTCCATTAACCTAAAACTATACCCTTTGTCCCAAAGTCCTGGAATGTGTCCTTGGTCTGATAAATTATTAATACTCAGCTCCAGGGAATTAACACAAATAACCTGTGCTCCATATGTCTAAGGGAAAAACAACTGCTAATCATCAATCTTAAACCCATACAACTGGTCCATTGTATAATGGCCAGGGGGCATGAAAAAGGGTGGTGACTTAATTCGAGGATAAGACATAAAGACATTAAGTTAAGCATCTTGACCTTTAAACTTATTGGTTAAAAATGATGTATTTTAAGGACAGGAGCCAACCAAAAATGTACAGATTAATACTGATAGAGATAGAAAACTACTGTAATGCCTGACTTTTTGGTGACTCTTTACCCCCTCTCAGTGTCTATGCTGAGGGCTTTGTACTTTCCTTCTCTTTAATAAAGCCTATTTGCTTGCTACCTTAAGTATTAGCATGTTCGTGAAGTTCATTCTTCAGCTCCATGAACAAGAACTCAGATTCCTGTTTCGACTCCAATCAAATAATTGCTTGCTAAATAGAAAATTCTGCACTCTTCAGAGGAATATGAAAAAATTTAGTTTAAAAAACATAATACTTACAATGTCAAGGACACAATCCTAAATAAGTTAACATTTAAAGAACTGGAAACATGTAACCCTTTCTAAGAGAAAGGCAAACTCTGAGATGAACTAGATGTTAGAATTAGCAAAATTTTAAAGTAAATGTTTAACTATGCTTAAGGACATAAAGAAAAATATATTTTCAATGAATGAAAATATAGAAAAATCTCAATAGAAGTAAGGAAAAACCATGTGGATATTGTAGAAATGAAAATACAATACCTGAAAAATTTAAAAAGTTACTGAATGGGTTTAGCAATAGAATGTAGATGACGGAGGAGTCAGTTAACTTGAGGTAGATTAATAAAAATGATCAAATCTGAATCATAGAAAGAAAAAGATTGAAAAAATTGAATGGAGTCTCAGGGTCCTATGGAATGATGTAAAAAGTTTAACATATGTAAAACGGAAGGCTCAGAGGCAGAAGAGAAATGAGATAAATCCTACTTCTGATCCTCACGTGAGTAAATATAGATGGGGTAAAGAAGAGGGCATGAAGAAATTTACCAGAACCTCACCCTATAGGAAGAAATTCTTTTGGAATGTCTTCCTCTGCTATCTATTAAAACTGTTCTAAGCTTTCAAAGGGCTTCCCTGGTGGCTTTCAAAATGAAAACAGCATCTCCTATTTGAAATGCTGCTTCTTTTTCAGGTTCTTTCTCCCTCCTCTTCCTCCTGCTTCTTCTTCCTCTCTTCTTCCCTCTCTCTCCCCTGCTCTCTGCCTCCCGCTTCTTGTCAGCAAATGTTTGCTGAGCTATTAATATATTTTCTGGAAAACAAGAACTTTATCTAGTTCTTATCACCGGCCTCATACTGGAAAGTACTTATAAAACTCCTTTCTTGTCTGTAAAGATTTAATGCATTTTGGGGTTGAATTGGGGAGAGATTGGCATGAGCAGCATTTTTCTCTTGCCTAGTAGATGTAATTGAGATCTGAAAGGTCAAAAGCAAAGGATCACCACTGGAGACTCACCCCAGCACCAGATTCCCTTTACCAGTTTGTCTACTCAGAAATGTGTGGACCTGGGTTTCATGCATCATTGGTGTAGATGTTGTAGGTGCTGCTTTGGTTCTTTATAGGATTGATGAGAGGTTGGCATTGTCTTAGCACCCACTCACCTCTTATCTATTGCTGTCAGAAGATTTCTTTACTCTCTGGCAATACGTCCATTTACTGGGCAACTGGAATGGTGTTTTAAAATTTCAGTGGCTCGTAATTGCTGGCCTAACAAAGTCTAAGCTTCTTCTTTTGAGATCTAGGCTCTTTGTAGCTTTTAGACCATGTTAAGCTCTCAGCAACTCATTAATGCCCCAGTTGCTTCATGTCTCCACATTTCTCCTCCCTCTTCCTTATCTGCCTGATGGAGGTTTATCCAGCAATAAAATAACAAATGAACCAGAAACATGTTTAGGTGTGACCTGTGAGAATCAACCCAGACAATCCCAGAGAAAATTAATGATTCTTTCCTTCATGCTACTATATTAAATCAATCTAAACAATTTCCCCCCTACATTCTATCATTTCTGAAATCAGAAGAACTTTATCACTGCTGGTATCTTATGATCACTGGTGGCCAGGCATGCAGCAGTCATAACATAGTTATTTTTTATGCACACACTTAAAGTTGGTTATTATATATGGAAACATGACTGACAACTGTAAACCCTCATTGTCAACACACTATTTAAAGAAGACTTTCAAAGGATCATGAATCTCATTTGTTTGAAATCTTTTATTGACAACTTCTCCATAAAGTCAAGAAAAAAGCATGCAGATACTTGCAGAAAGAGTATCAGCAACTTGAAATAAAATCTGATTTTACATTGAAAGATGTAAACTTGAAAAGCTCTGACTCAAAAAATGACATTGAAAAGACAAATTTTGAATTGGAAGAAATTTCAGTAGTGTATTAATCAACTTATCTCACTTACATTTTCCTTTCAATGTATATACAATATAAGTATACAATATAAAATGGTATGTTTAAAGGTCCTTTCAATAAGTATAAAATAAAGCTTTTATAATAAGAAAGCATTTATATTACTTATAAAGTGATAAGAAAGCATTATTATAATTTAAATGGTAGTAGTTTTTCTTAATGAGTCTTTAAATAATAGTACATTTTTACACTTCATAGTATCTTAGATTTGACAAGATAAAAAATATTTTTGTGTATTCTGTTATTGTACCTGTCTTCCAGATTGTTTCAAATCTACTGAAATCTGTTAGCTGTAAGCTTCTTAAAAGTCAAGTGATGCTTTAATTATACATCATATATTTAAACACATATATGTGATGATATACAGACTATCTCTACCCATCCATCCAATTATCTACCTGCCCCTCTATGTATGCATGAAGTAAGCTATTTGGTATATAGAAGATTTTATAAATTTTTCTGAAAATAAACTAAATTATAAAGGAGATCAAGAGTTGACAAAGCCAGCATTAAAAATATCAAATGGGTCGGAAGCAGTCCTAGGTCAAAAGTATGCATTTCTCCTTGGCTAATCTCCTCCGTCTAGTCAAGGCTATGGTTTTTCCAGTGGTCATGTATGGATGTGAGAGTTGGACTGTGAAGAAAGGTGAGTGCCGAAAAATTGATGCTTTTGAACTGTGGTGTTGGAGAAGACTCTTGAGAGTCCTTTGGAGGGCAAGGAGATCCAACCAGTCCATCCTGAAGGAGATCAGTCCTGGGTGTTCATTGGAAGGACTGATGCTGAAGCTGAAACTCCAATACTTTGGCCACCTCATGCGAAGAGCTGACTCATTTGAAAAGACCCTGATGCTGGGAGGGATTGGGGGCAGGAGGAGAAGGGGATGACAGAGGATGAGATGGCTGGATGGCATCACTGACTTGATGGACATGAGTTTGAGTAAACTTCGAGAGTTGGTGATGGACAGGAAGGCCTGGCGTGCTGTGATTCATGGGGTCGCAAAGAGTCGGACACGACTGAGTGACTGAACTGAACTGAACTGAATCCTCTCATTCACTTTTTGTTTATATTAGCATTGCATTGAAAGTCTATTATCTCCACATTCAGAACACTTGCCTCTAAGACTGACTCTAGGAAGGGTCCAGTAGTGACTATGAAAAAAGTGTAAATAGGACAGGCTATTTGTGAGTGGCTATGTTGGACATGACTGTGCGACCACTTTTCACTTTCATGCATTGGAGAAGGAAATGGCAACCCACTCCAGTGTTCTTGCCTGGAGAATCCCAGGGACGGAGGAGCCTGGTGGGCTGCTGTCTGTGGGGTTGCACAGAGTCGGACACAACTGAAGCGACTTAGCAGCAGCAGCAGCATGTAGCCATGTGGTTGAGATAGATGGTCAGTACCCAGAGTGGTCTAGGACCAGTGAGGAAGAAGGACAGTTCTGAGAGATACTGGGCTTATATATACAGTCTTCAAATACTATTTGCATATTTTCCCTTTCACACATTTTTAAAATGACCTCAAAGACATTATTAATTGCAAAAAGGTGCAATTTCTAGTATTTTCTAAACATTGACATTTGAATATAAAACTATTATATTACTCTTTTAAGTTATCCAGTGGAATCTAAGTATTATAATGATTGAATATCCACTAATTTAAATATATATAATTACGCTCTTAAGTTTGGAAACTTTTTTTGTAATTTTCTTCGTCTCCTTGAACTTAAGTTTCTAATTTTAGAAAGTACAGTATGCCAAAAAGATTCTATCAAGTGACAATTAATTGTACTTACTACTTTAAAATTTATAGGCATCTTATTTATCCAAATCAAATATACACTCAGAAAGGATAGGGAAAATAAATATATTGTGAATTTTACTTCACTTTTGCCACATTATGTATTTGATAAAATACTTTTTTTTGTATACATATATATCTATTTCTTCACATTCTTTTCCCCTATAGGTTACTAAAAATACTTTTGTTTTATCTTGTGGATTAAATAGTTTTTCATCTAAAGCTTGGAGTAGAAAATTTAGCTCATTCATGACCAACATAGGGCTTACTTAGCATATGCATGTTGTTAAACTGTTGAACTTAATCAGACTTACTTTTTCTCAGAAGATGTCTAACTTCATTTTTTTTGGAAAAAAATTAAAACATTTTTTGGTCATTACAGACTCACAGAAAGTTCCAAAACCAGTAGAGAGAGATCTCAGGCACACTTCATCCAGTTTCTCCCAGTGGTTACATTTACATATCAAAATCAGAATTGTTATATTTTTTGTTATAGTCACAAATCTTTAAAGCTCTGCTGTTTTCAGTTTATTTTTCTTTCAGATTGGGTAATTTCTACTGTTTTGTGTTTTAGTCAACTGATTTTTTTCCCCCTGTCCTCTCCAAGTCATTCACTGCTGATTCCATACATTGAGCTTTTAAAATTTCAGCTATTGGTTTTTTCAGTTCTAATGTTTCCATTTGGTTTTTCTTTATATCTTCTATCTCTTTGCTGAAACTTGCTATTTCTTAAAATTTGTTTAAATCATGTTTGTAATTGCTAATTGAAATATATTTATCATGGCTGCTTTAGAATCTCTATCAGATAATTCCACCACCTGTGTCATCTTCATGTTGGGGTATATTGATTTTCTTAACTCGTTTGAGTTAAGATTTTTCTGGTTTGTGGTACGAGTTTTACTGTATTCTGTACATTTTGAGTATTGTGTCATGAGATGCTGGATTTTATTGAAATATTTTGTTTTAGCAGACCTCCTCTGACACCATGCTGGTGGGCAAAGGTGGACACTACTATGAGGTGCAGTAGATGTCTAGGTTCCATGAACACTCTGGGATAGGACGCCTCATCACTGTTGGGCAGGGGTGGTTGTTTAAGCTTCTTTGTTACCTCCAATGGGAGTTCTTTTTTCACTGGGTGATGGTAAACGCCATGGGTTCCTGCTTAGCTTTGTCTGCTACCATGCTGACAGTAGGGAGGTACATCTTGGGAGTGAGGATCTAGCCTCAACTTTTTTCGTAGTATCTGCCTGGAGCAGAAAGCAGGCTTTGGGGATTTTTTTTAACCCTGAACCTTTATGTTTCCGGTTTCTCTGGTGCTCAGTCTAGAATACATAGAAGGCAAACAGAAAAACTAGAGAAATTATCACTGTGCAGTTCCACAGATTGCAAGGTCCCTCACTGGTCTGCCTTCTCTCTTCTTTTCAGAGTCTACTTATTTGCTTTTTATATAATGTCTGGAATTTTTAGTTGTACTTAGTTGGAGGAATATAGAGAAGTGTGCCTACTCCATCTTTTACTAGAATTGTATATCTCTCTGACTTTCTTTTTAAATTAAATAAATGTATCAATAGGTAGATTTTTGAAGTATGTATTAGACACTCTGAAGAAAAAATTGAAATTCATCTTATAAAAATAATTACTAAAATATTAAATTATATTTAAGTTTTTTGATTTAATATGTCTAATTTATCTATTTTGTATTAAGATATACAAACAAAATAATTCAATATATAGTTTCTCATTACTTAATTTGTAACAATGTAGTGTAATGTATAAGTAAAATTATGTCACAAAAATTAGAGATTATTGTAATAGTCATGGCAATACTTAGGTAAATATGTGGGCATGTGCATTATGTTGTATGTATTTGCATGTATCATATTTTGCTGTCTGGTTTTAGCTATAATTAAATTATATTCAGGTACACACATAAGTAAGTAATAACTCCATCATTTTAGTTTAACACTATGATTGAAATTTCTATATTTGAAAAAAAGAGAAAGGTATATAAACTTCTGAAAATCAATCAGTCTGGCAATAGCATAGTTTTTTATTACTAACAGGTAGAAATATTAAACTTTTCATAAGATGAAGATAGAATAAATATTTTAAAATATGACTAGATAAAATAGTTTTAAACTTCCCTGGTGGCTTAGCTGGTAAGAATCTGCCTGCAATGTGGGAGACCTGGGTTCAATCCTTGGTTTGGAAAGATCCCCTGGAGAAGGAAAAGGCTACCCACTCCAGTATTCTGGCTTGGAGAATTCCATGGACTATGTAGTCCATGGGGTCACAAAGAGTCGGACACGACTGAGTGACTTTCACTTTCACTATTTAATAATAGACACCAATTTCTGAAAGAAATCTTATAGAGGTTTATGTGAGGGTTTTATCTAATCCACCTTGCAAAATTTGGAATCCTAAGAAACATTCTGCTTAACGTTTAAGACATCTGTGTCACAAACCCATTCTGTTTTGGCTGATAGTGCATTTTATTGTCTGATGCAAGCTGCATTTTTCCCAGCTTATAACATGTCTTAGGGATGAGCCTTGAGAATAGCTGAAAAAGTGCTTATATTTAAATATATAGGAAGAAGGGACCACTTTCTTGTGTTCAGTATTTCCTGCAGATATTCTTTTTACCTTGCTGTCAACAGATTCTCCCTCATGAATTCCTTCATGAATCCCCCCTCCCTCATGACTCCTTTGATAATAGTCAGGAAATAGAAAAAGTAAAGTCATTAAGCAAAAATTATCAATTTACTCCCCTGTTATTTTACCTTAATTATCATCCATTCAGTTCAGTTCAGTCACTCAGTCGTGTCCAACTCTTTGCAACCCCATGAATCGCAGCACGCCAGGCCTCCCTATCTGCCACCAACTCCCGGAGTTTACTCAAACTCATGTCCATCAAGTCGGTGATGCCATCCAGCCATCTCATCCTCTGTCATCCCTTTCTCCGCCTGCCCTCAATCTTTCCTAGCATCAGGGTCTTTTCAAATGAGTCAACTCTTCGCATGAGGTGGCCAAAGTATTGGGATTTCAGCTTCAGCATCAGTCCTTCCAATGAACACCCAGGACTGATCTCCTTCAGGATGGACTGGTTGGATCTCCTTGCCCTCCAAAGGACTCTCAAGAGTCTTCTCCAACACCACAGTTCAAAAGCATCAATTTTTCGGTGCTCAGCTTTCTTCACAGTCCAACTCTCACATCCATACATGACCACTGGAAAAACCATAGCCTTGACTAGATGGACCTTTGTTGGCAAAGTAATGTCTCTGCTTTGTAATATGCTGTCTAGGTTGGTCATAACTTTCCTTCCAAGGAGTAAGCGTCTTTTAATTTCATGGCTGCAATCACCATCTGCAGTGATTTTGGAGCCCCAAAAAATAAAGTCTGATACTGTTTCCACTGTTTCTCCATCTATTTCCCATGAGGTGATGGGACCAGAAGCCATGGTCTTAGTTTTCTGAATGTTGAGCTTTAAGCCAACTTTTTCACTCTCCTCTTTCACTTTCGTCAAGAGGTTCTTTAGTTCCTCTTCACTTTCTGCCATAAGGGTGGTGTCATCTGCATATCTGAGGTTATTGATATTTCTCCCAGCAATCTTAATTCCAGCTTTTGCTTCTTCCAGCCCAGCGTTTCTCATGATGTACTCTGTATATAAGTTAAATAAGCAGGGTGACAATATACTGCCTTGACATACTCCTTTTCCTATTTGGAACCAGTCTGTTGTTGCAAGTCCAGTTCTAAGTGTTGCTTCCTGACCTGCATACAGATTTTTTGAGAGGCAGGTCATGTGGTCTGGTATGCCCATCTATTTTAGAATTGTCCATAGTTTTCCATAGTACATAGGAAAAGGCTTTGGCATAGTCAATAAAGCAGAAATAGATGTTTTTTTCTGGAACTCTCTTGCTTTTTCGATGATCCAGCAGATGTTGGCAATTTGATCTCAGGGTCCTCTGCCTTTTCTAAAACTAGCTTGAACATCTGGAAGTTCACGGTTCATGTATTGCTGAAGGCTGGCTTGGAGAATTTTGAGCATTACTTTACTAGTGTGTGAGATGAGTGCAATTGTGCAGTAGTTTGAGCATTCTTTGGCATTCCCTTTCCTAGGGATTGGAATGAAAACTGACCTTTTCCAGTCCTGTGGCCACTGCTGAGTTTTCCAAATTTGCTGGCATATTGAGTGCAGCACTTTCACAGCATCATCTTTCAGGATTTGAAATAGCTCAACTGGAATTCCATCACCTCCACTAGCTTTGTTGGTAGTGATGCTTTAAGGCCACTTGACTTCACATTCCAGGATGTCTGGCTCTAGGTGAGTGATCACACCATTGTGATTATCTGTTGTGAAATCTTTTTTGTATAGTTCTTTTGTGTATCTTGCCACCTCTTCTTAATATCTTCTGCTTCTGTTAGGTCCATACTATTTCTGTCCTTTATTGAACCCATCTTTGCATGAAATTTTCCCTTGGTATCTCTAATTTTCTTGAAGAGATCTCTAGTCTTTCCTAGTCTATTGTTTTCCTCTATTTCTTTGCATTGATCGCCGAGGAAGGCTTTCTTATCTCTCCTGGCTATTCTTTGGAACTCTGCATTCAAATGGGAATATCTTTCCTTTTCTCCTTTGCTTTTTGCTTCTCTTCTTTTCACAGCTCTTTGTAAGGCCTCCTCAGACAACCATTTTGCCTTTTTTCATTTCTTTTCCATGGGGATGGTCTTGATCCCTGTCTCCTGTACAATGTCACAAACCTCCGTCCGTAGTTCATCAGGCTCTCTGTCTATCAGATCTAGTCCCTCAAATCTATTTCTCACTTCCACTGTATAGTCATAAGGGATTTGATTTAGGTCATACCTGAATGGTCTAGTGGTTTTCCCTACTTTCTTCAATTTAAGTCTGAATTTTGCAATAAGGAGTTCATGATCTGAGCCACAGTCAGCTCCTGGTCTTGTTTTTGCTGACTCTATAGAGCTTCTCCATCTTTGGCTGCAAAGAATATAATCAGTCTGATTTTGGTGTTGACCATCTGGTGATGTCCATGATTTTGGTGTTGACCATCTGGTGATGTCCATGGTAGAGTCTTCTCTTGTGTTGTTGGAAGAGGGTGTTTGCTATGACCAGTGCGTTCTCTTGGCAGAACTCTATTAGCCTTTGTCCTGCTTCATTCCGTACTCCAAGGCCAAATTTGCCTGTTACTCCAGGTGTTTCTTGACTTCCTACTTTTGCATTCCGGTCCCCTATAATGAAAAGGACATCTTTTTTGGGTGTTAGTTCTAAAAGGTATTGTAGGTCTTTGTAGAACCGTTAGCTCCACCTTATTGTATATGTGCATTTAGAATCTGGTGCACACAAGATTTTGTTTGTGCCCTCCAAGTGTCTCTGATGGGTATGAGGTTTGATTTTAAATGTGATTGCACCTGCCCTACCACCTTGATGCAGCTTCTCCCTGTCCTTGGGCATGGGATGTCTTTCTTTTGGTGGGTTCCTACATCCTCCTCTTGATGGTTGCTCAGCATCTAGCTGCAATTTTGGTGCTCTCTCAGGAGAAGATGAGCAAACGTCCTTCTACTCTGCCATCTTGTGAAACGCCCACTTTCAATGACACCCGTGTGCTGTGAACTGGGGCAACCACCATATCTCTTAGGGTTTTAGTTTTCTCCCAGAATTCTTCATGATACTGGGAAAGGCCAATCTTTCTTAGGCAGGACATCAGAACACTACCTCTCAGAACTCACTGTCTTCCTTTTAAAATGAAAATAATATCGAATGCTTTGCAGGCCGTGGAGCTAGGTCAAAGTGCCCTTCATTTTTAATGCCCACCTTCATTCTTATCAGAAGTACTTAAAAAGAAGAGACGACTGGAAGTCATAAGAACTTAGAGTGTCTTGCAGAGTCATGAATGAAGGTCCTCTCCCCTGATAATCTTTACAATGGGGCTGGGGAGTGAGGCCTTGGCTCACTTTCGGTAAAGTGAGAACGGGGCCATTGGTGAACCCAGGTACGTGCTCAGGCAAATCCTTTTCAGGAAAAGGTGTGAGTGCAGTCTGAGAACCTGGAAATTATTTTCTTGAAACTATAGGGGGATACTTCCCTGATGGTACAGCGGATAAGATTCTGCCTGCCAATGCAGGGGACACAGGCTTGATCCCTGACCAAGAAGATTCTACATGATGCAGAGCACCTAAGCCCAGGCCCCACAACTACTGAGCCTGTGCTCTGGGGCCCATGAGCCACAACTGCTAGAGCCCGTGCCCCCCAAGGCGAGAGGCCAGCACAGTGAGAAGTCCGTGAACTGCAACCAAGAGAGGCCCTGGCTCGCCACAGCCAAAGTCCGTGGGGAGCCACGAAGACCCAGAGCAACCAAAATGAAAGAAAAGGAGAAAGAAAAACTGTAGAGGGCATTCTGGTTCAGGATGGTGACATAGAGGAACTCCAGATCTACAGCTCCGGGTAGGACAGATTCTTCTGGACAAAACCTAAACGCTGGTGACACCACAGGCAAAAGAGAGAAGGCCCCAGTGGAAGCAAGGAGGAGAGGTGGGACCCAGTCCAGTCCTAACGCCCACCCCTCCCATGCTGGGACGGTTAATAACACTGCAGTGCATGTTTGGTAGGAACATGGAGAATGGATCTTTTTTTTTTTTTGGAGAGTGGATCTTGAAATATCTCATCAGAGAAAAAGAAATTGTGTACCTATATGTGGCGATGGGTGTGAACTGATTGTGATGATCATCTTGCAATATATACACATATTGACTCATTTACATTGTACACCTGAAGCTAATGTAATGTTATGTCAATTTTACCTCATTAAAAAAAAAAAAAAAGGAATGCCCAAACATCTATAGGAATTGCCGCAGCCCTTGGAAAGCCCTCCCAGGGCTATGAGCGTCTGCTTTGACTCTGTCTGCTCAGATCAATGCTCTGGCGCGTGTACCTTGGGATGTGAGGGGGAATAAGAGAGCTGATGTGATGTCAGAGTTGTCGGCAGAGTGCCTCTTTAAAGAACTGTTAATTATCAGTGTGTCAGTGATAACCCTGACACAGAAGTTGTGAGAGGACACATGCTGAGTGTGAAGACTTGGAATTGCTTTTTTTCATGTTGGTTAGAATAATCATACATTCTGTTTTTGTGCACTCTTGCTTATTTCTGAAATTTTGACTCTTTTCATTAAAATTATATGGGGTAATCACCTATTGATAGAGGTTTAAAATTAGCTGGAAGGGTACAAGGGTCACTAATTGGATTAATTTATTCAAACAATGAAGCTCTCTCAGGGCTAAAATAGTGCCCTATGCTCCCTTTCTCCTGCAACAAGCCTGATTTTTGTTGATAACATTAGCATTTGTGCATAAAGGAGACAAAAAAAAAAAAAAAAAAACCTCACAAGTTGCTTGTCCAGCAGTTAGAGAAATCCTTAGGATTTTTACACTTACAATGAAGATCTATTGGTTAGGGATTATTAAAATTGTAAAACTCAGAGACTGCAAGCTGATGATGCATAACATCCCTGAGGAGAAAAGAGTGAACTGATATTATCTCTGCATCTAAAGGATAGGGTAGGAATTTTATGTCAGGACCTAGAGGCATTTTATCAGCTTCCCAGTTCTCCTTGACTCCTTTCTTTCAGGCCCCGTGTGGTTAGTTTCTAACTTGTCACTTCTCATCTTTGCAAAGTCTGATGAGAAGCTAATCAAAACATGTGAAGGAGATGTAAGAAGGAAGTTATATGGAGTAAAGTCTGCGCAGCCAAGAGCTAGGGTGGGCCTCACTGAAGTTGCCCATCGCCCATTCACCCGCTTGGCGCTGTATCCAGTTGAAGAGGAGCAGTTGGGGAGCCGTATTTCTTTCTACCTTGGAGGAAGCCTTCTGAATCAGGAAGTGGATGGAGGAGTACTTGCTTCTTTTATTTAGAGTATTCCCAGTCTTCCATTTACAATTTTGCTTGGTTCTTCATGAAAAATTCCTTTGGATAACTTACAATTTATGCCAGAAAAAGAAACTGTGCTTCTTTTCATATGTTATGGTTAATTAAATTGATTCTAATCAGTAAGTTTGCACATTTGAACTTAATTTTGGAGATTTTTTCCAGTAAGCCCATAGTAGTGATGGGCTTTAAATGGAGGGTTTATGGAGATATCTTTTAATGACCTTGATGTAAAGCACCAAGAAAGTTTATAATATTTTTAATGGAGAATGAATAAGCAGGGGAGCAGAACATAAGATAGTTTTTAAGTGTTTAGAGACCTTGAATTTTTGTTTCCTTTGCAAAGTCTATTTGTCACCCGTGACAAGGAGCCTGCAGATTCAAGTGTTTGCAGTTGCCTGTCCCTTCAAAGCTGCTCTCTGTGGGCTCCTGATCTGGTGTGATGCAAGCAGGAGAAGGGATTCTGTTATATCCCCATTGTTTCCCAGAGCCTATGGTATAGACTCAATATATATTCATTGAATGGATGGATCTTTAGTCTTTAGTTCTCAACATATATTGTCCCAAGACAACAAAATATGCTTCATCATTTTGATCATGTGGCCTTTGGCAGGAAAGAGTTTACATGTGACTCTGGGACAAAGTCAAAATGCTCTATAGTGGCCTTCATTTAAAGATGTTTGGTTAGACTTGGTGGGCAAAGACTCAGTTCCACTAAGCCATAGAAACTTAGGCCTCTAGGTGACATTCAATATTCCATCAACATTTCATAATTGTGATTTCCTTGCAACTGGAGGGATATTTTTCAAGGTTGCATAGGCAGGGAGTGGCAGAGATGGAACTCACTGCCAGGACTTCTGACCCCAAGTATAATGCATTTTTAATCCCCTGTGTTGTTTATAATAAGTTGATTATTTTGACCCATCAAAACTAGCATCCTGAATATGCATGTCATTGATTACACACAAAAATGATTAAATGCAAACCAATCACCACTGCTTAAAGCAATGGCAGATACATACCTTGTCCTGTAAAGACCCCATTAAACAAGGATGTTGACAGGGGAACTTGCTCCCTGGGGCTCACAGCCCCTAAATGCCTTTCTTTGATGCTCTTGAAATTCCCACTGGGAACCAGGAATTTCCTGCTACTTTTCACCTCCTTCAAGAGGACCACTAAACTAGGGTGTTCTACTTTCTCTCTGGGCTAGCAGATTCCTAAGGGCAGTGACTATGAGTAGTCTCCTTAAAAATTTCCGTCCATCATAATAACTATCATGTTGATAGCTCAGTTGGTAAAGAATCTGCCTGCAATGCAGGAGACCCCAGTTCGATTCTTCAGTTGGGAAGATTCACTGGAGAAAGGATAGGCTACCCACTCCTGTATTCTTGAGCTTCCCTTGTTGCTCAGCTGGTAAAGAATCTGCCCTGCAATGCAGGAGACCTGGGTTTGATCCCTGGGTTGGGAATATCCCCTGGAGAAGGAAAAGGCTACCCACTCCAGTATTCTGGCCTGGAGAATTCCATAGACTGTATAGTCCATGGGGTCGCAAACAGTCAGACACGACTGAACGACTTTCCCTTCACTGACATACTCAACCCATAGATGCTGAATGAATGAAAGGGCCTAGATAACTTGAGTGACTTGTCTAGATGGAATTAGCATTGAGAAAGTTAAACAAATGTTGCATTATTGAAGCAAAATAAAAACTTAAATAACTCTGCTTTCTTTTTTTGAAATGCCAGCTTCCTTCATTGTTAAGCAGCCTCCTCCAGGCTTGCTGAATTTGACTCTCTGGTTTCATCTGCTGCAATCCTGTGGATCTGGCCTTTCCTGCTCCATCAGTTGTCAAGCCGCTTCTCTTTTAATGCAGCATAACAAACTGTTTTAATAATGCATTTGTTGTACAATGAAGTTCTCTTAAATCTAGTTCTGATAGCGATTTGGAAGCACAATATGCTTATATTTTCAAATCTTGCTGTTGAAGAAAACTGAAATCTGAATATTTCTCTATCATTCTGATAAATTTCCATCATGGACCCTCATGTGAATAGTACAATTTAGCCAATGGCCTCTTATGGATAATAGACCAATGCATCAGAATTAAACAGAGCTGAGTCCATGCATCCTTTAAAATCATCAAATACAAAGTCCTCCTGGTCACATAAATATAAATGAAAGGTTGATTGTATCACAGCCTGCAGGCATACAGTGTGTGTTAGGATAGCTGCATTCCAGCCTACACTATTGATTATTAAACTCAGATGTGAATTTTTCCATCAGGGTCTTCAGAGTTTGGATTCTTTATTTTTCTCTTGGTAGCCACATCTTAAAAAAACTTATGTTTTTTGTTCATGCAGGAGGGCAGAATCTTTCTTAGAGGCCAGGGCAGTGCTTCAGGTCTGGTGGAAGGGAGTGGATTCTCATACTGCCGCGTTCTGGGCTCCTTGTCCTCAGCACAGGACCTCTGTGGCCCTTGCTGGGTTGTCCTGGGAAGCTGCAGGAGAATTCTGCATTACTGCACTGATTCTGTCACAAGCTAGGCTGCAGAGGGCTTTTCTTTGGTCTTTTCCAAGCAAACTCGTAAGTTTTTCAGACTATCCATCATTACTCCTTCAACTCAAGACAAATTTTTCAAAAGGGAAGATCCTTAGGTGGTGTAGGAGGAACAAGGGGTTCACAGAGGTGTTGCAACAGGTACATTCACAGAGAGAGTGGCTCAGAATGTTTTTCTTCCTTACAATCTCAGCAAGGAACACACTGTGGACATCAGTGGCTCCAGAATTTCTACAACATTAAGTTCAGCCACATGAAACTGCTGACATGCAATCATTCTTGATGTTAAAAAAGGTTATTTAGTATGGTTCAACCTAATGGAAAGAGCTTAGGAACAGCAAGTTGGTTGGAGTTGGGAACTTGGGAGGCTTGTAATTGGATTTGCAAATAAAAACAAAACCATTGTTTTAACTATGTATGTTTCTATATATGGATTGCTGAAGGGAAGCACTAACAGATATTAGTGGGGGCCAAAATCCTCTCAGTAGCCACCTCCTGTGCTGGGCTTGATGGAGAGAAGGCAGTTGGGTGAAGGGCTCTGTTATAACCATCAAGAGTTAATACAGGTTCAGATTACTCTTATATACACATTCTTTGCTGTTTATTTCTGGTTCTTCTATTTTTCAACTGGCCAGTGACTTAAAGAAGGGAATTTACCAGAAATTAGAGAATATTCCCCAAATATATCAGCTATAAATAGAGTCAAAATTCAGTGAAGCAGAATCAAGCGTATGAATCATAACTGATTTTACTAGGGTAAGCACTTATGGGAGCAATTTGTCAATATGAAAGAATGTATTTTGAAAATCAAAGAAAACATACTTTAGGTGCTCAATGACAGTGCATTTTATGTAGCACAGAAATCCTGGCCAAACAAACTTTAGGCATATGACATTGATGGGGATGCTCTGCATTTGTGGGGCTCAGTGTGTGTGTGAGTGTAACATGGAAGAGTACAAGGACATTTATAGATGTATCAGCCTCCTTGTGAGCCTCCTTTCTTTATTTCATCTCGCTTAATTTTCCTGCTTCTTAACTTCAGTCTTGACTGTCACGTAGTAGAAGGAAAATGTCATGTGATGAGGCTATATACTCAGTATGAGGCCACCTGATGCCCTCAGGGGAGTGGTTCTGGGATGCTAAAGCTGTTTATTCAACAATTTAAATCCTCTGTGAAACACCAGTGCCCCTAAGAAGGAAGGCACACTGACTTTTCCATCACTTCCAATCTCTACTTCATTACCAAGTCCTGTGTTTCTGATTCCCTTCATGTTTAAAAACTTCTTTTTTTCACCTCTTCTTGCTATAATCTACCACCACTGCCTTAGTTCAGTCACTCATCTTCTTTGTCCTGGACTTCAGCAACCATCTCCCAGTGGTGTCCCTCCCTCCAATATCTGATCTTATCCTCCTCAAATGTACTCTCCAGAGTCTTGACATTCAAAACTGACCAGTTAATCTACTTTGTAAAGCCCTTTCTCCACCGGGTAAAGTCTAGATGCCAATCATTACATACTTTGGTTCCCTCCCCATCACCTTGAGTGGTCCCATCTCTTCCACTGCCCCTTCGCACTGGTGACTTGCCACACAAGCATAGCGCTTCATGCCACCTCCTGTTCCTCTGCCCAGAAGAATCTCTTCTGCCTAGAATTTTGTTGTTCGGTTGCTCAATCATATCTGACTTTTTGTTACCCCACGGACTGCAGCACAGCAGGCTTCCCTGTCCTTCACCATCTCCCAGAGCTTACTCAAACTCATGTCCATTGAGTCAGTGATGCCATCCAACCATCTCATCCTCTGTTGTCCCCTTCTCCTCCTGCCCTCAATCTTTCCCAGCATCAGGGTCTTTTCTAATGAGTTGGCTCTTCACATCAGGTGGTCAAAGTATTGGAGCTTCAACTTCAGCATCAACCCTTCCAATAAATATTCAGGATTTAGTTCTTTTAGATTGACTGGTTTGATCTCCTCGCAGTCCAAGGGACTCTCAAGAGTCTTCTCCAGCACCACAGTTCAGAAGCACCAGTGCTTTGGTGCTCAGCCTTCTTTATGGTCCAACTCTGTCTGTACATGACTACTGGAAACACCATAACTTTGACTAGATAGACCTTTTTCTGCTTAGAATGACTTTCTCCAAACCCGAGCCCACAGTATTTTCACATGGTCACACCCATATTGAGTTGTGCTTGTTTCATTCATTAATTTAGTCATTCTTTCTTTATTTTTCTGCTCAGTTGTCATGGATAGAAGGTTAAGCCACAGGTTTTAGCGACCTTACTTTTATGTCAGGATGAATGCAGTTGGCCCTATGTATCTACAGATTCTGCACCCATAGATTCAACCAATCATAGATTGAAATATTTGGGAAAAAACACCAGAAAGTTCTAAGAAGCAAAGCTTGAATTTTCTGCACACCAGAAACTATTTACATAGCATTTACATTGTAGCTAAAACTATATACAGCATTTACATTGTATGGGGTATTCTAGAAATGATTTAAACTCTACACACTGCTATGCTCATTGCAGTATTATTTACAACAGCCAAGATGTGGAAGCAGCCCAAGTCCTCACCAATGGATGAACAGGTAAAAAATATGTGGTATATACATATATATATTCTATTGTGTATATATATAGATTATAAGTCATAAAAAAGAACAAAATCTTGCCATTTGTGACAAGAGGGATGTAAAGGGTGTTATGCTAAGGGAAATAAGTCAGAGAGAGAAGGACAAACACTGTATGATTTCTTTCCCATGTGGATTCTAAAAAAACAAACAACAAAAAACCTAACTAAACAGAAACAGAGTCATAGGTACAGAGAACAAACAGGTGGTTGTCGGGGTGGGGGTGGGACATGGGAGAAACAGGTGAGGGAAATTAAGCAGTACTATTTTCCAGTTACAAAATGAATGAGTCATGAATATGAAATGTACAATGTCAGGAATATAGTCAATAATTATGTCATATCTTTGTATAGTGACAAATGATAACTAGACTTATTATCATGATTTTGAAATGTACAGAAATTTTGAATTATATTGTGCACTAAGAACTAAAATAATGTTCTAGGTCAGTTGTACTTCAAAACCAAACAAACTCTTGAAAAACAGGTCGGATGTGTATTAGGGGATTAGGGGAAGGGAGATTAGATGAAGTTAGTCAAAAGGTACAACCTTCCAGTTATAAGATAAGTAAGTACTAGAGGTGTAATGTACAACATGATTAATATAATTAACACTGCTGTATGTTATATATGAAAGTTGTTAGGAGAGTAAATCCTAAGAGTTCTCATCAAAGAGGAGAAATTTTTTCTACTTCTTTTATTTTGTATCTCTATGGGATGATGGATGTTCACTAAATTTATTGTGGTAATCATTTCATGATGTATGTAAGTCAAATCATTATACTGTACTGTACACCTCAAAATTATACAGTGCTGTATGTCAATTATATCTTCCAAACACAAACAGAATGAATAAATAAAGTATATGGGAGGCTGCACTTAGATTGTATACAAATACTATAGAATTTTATACAAGTGACTTAGTATTCACAAATTTTATATCCACGAAGTTCTTAGAACCAAACCCCATGGGTACCAAGGAACTATTGTGCTAAATTTCAACAAGTGGGGCTTTGGGGCAGAAGGGGAGCAAGAGAATATTATGACTTAGACTAATTATCTAATATTACTCCTTAGAGATGGTTTGATGGGTTCTTAAGTTAGGGTCCATGGATATCATGTATCAATGTATTTCTTTCTGTGGATGAAGTCCATAGCTTTATTTATAGCCTCAAAGGAATTAAAAACCCAGAAGGATTAAGAGGAGAGTGTATGTATATCTGTGTGTGTGTGTGTGTGTGTGTGCGCATGTGTGCACATTCCAGCTACTTTTTCTTATTCTTAGAAAATTTCCTTCCATTTTAGACCATATCTACTCATATGCTATTTGTAATAAATTGCCTTTTCTTTCAAACATTCGCATTTATGCCTCAATTGAAAAATCCTTGCTGAAATTTTATCTTTATCTTTTTCCATAAAACCATATTATTAGTACAAACAGATGTCTGACAATCAACAGAGAATGTTTAAACCTGGGCTTCAAAGCTTTTGAAAGATGTCAGATTATATAAATAATGATTACTTTTATCACAGATCTATTACTAAAGATCAAAGTCACAAGGTAAAATTTGTTGGCACAAGATAGAAAAGGGTAAAACAACAATAACAATAGCAACACAGATATAAGAAAATATCTAAAGAGGTTGAAAGTATTGTTCTTGAAAATATGTACTTAAGTCAGACACTGTAAACAAACACAGAAATATGTGGACAGATTAAAAACCTATCAAATGCTATCTATGACCCTATATGCGAGACAGCAAAAGAGACACAGATGTAAAGAACAGTCTTTTGGACTCTGTGGGATGATTTGAGAGAATAGCATTGAAACATGTATATTCTCATAGGTGAAGTGGATTGCCAGTCCAGGTTCGATGCATGAGACAGGGTGCTCAGGGCTGGTGCACTGGGATGACCCTGAGGGATGTGATGGGGAGGGGGGTTCAGGATGGGGAACACATGTACACCCATGGTTGATTCATGTGAATGTATGGCAAAACCCACCACAATAAAGTAATTAGCGTCCAATTAAATGAGTTAATTAATTGAAAAAATAAATTAAAATAGAGCTAAAAAAAGGCCTATCAAATGTTCAATTTAAAACACAGTTATTTGATGAGACCATGGATGTTGAAAGAAGGTTTTATTTGAAGGAAAGATTATCTTAAATAGAAACTGAGAAAATTTGTGAAGATTGTGTTAAGGAATTTGAAAACACTTTCTGTGATATCTAAATAAATAATTTTTTAAGTGAAAGAATCAAAGCTTGAACTTTTAAAATAAAGACAAATGAGAAATGTTTCTATGCTAAGGGGGAATAATTTAGTAATAATCTCAAAGGTTTTTTTTTTTTTTTTCCCTCCCCTGTATGTTCTAAGTTATAGTATGCTTGCGAATTGAGTGGAATAAATATTATCCTGGGAAATTTAGGTAGGAATTGGGCTTCTCCCTGTTTGGAAAAGAGTGTAAGTGATTGAAACTCCAAAAATGATAAAGAGCGTGTAAAGTGAAGAAGGAAAAGAAAGAATTAGGAAAAAGGGAAGAATAATAAAAGGTAGGGGGAGAATGAAAAAAGAATAACAACAAAGAGGCTGAAAGAAAGAGGAGGGGGGACGGGGAAGGAAAAGGAGAGGAGGCAAGGAGGACGGAGGAGATGATAAGAGACAGGAGATACAAGACCGCTGGGCTGGAATGCCTTACCTGTGATTGCTGTGTGCCATTCTGAAGAATCTTGAGAATCGTGTTCCCTGACCCTCTACACTGCCTGGTAAAGGGTCAGGAGAGAACTTCTCGGAGGCAAGGTCCCAGTAGTTATGCATTTGTGCAGTGTAAGAAGATTGCCTCTTCACTAGGTCTTAGCTGGGACCAGAATTTACAGAAGAGAGAGTTTATCTCAAAGCAAAAGCTTTGAGTCAATGTGCCCACGCCGTGGGCTTCACCGGCCCTATTGTGTGCCCTGACATCCAGCACCAGATGGCTTGGTAGCTCGGTGGGACGGTCCATGAAGACTCAGTTACCACTCCGGTTGGGTAGCAGCTCTGCGTGCAGCCTGTATGTTATTTTACAAGACGTGGATTCGACTTGAGCCAGTGACCAATATCTGGTGCTGTTTATTCCACAGCCAGAACACAGGAGTCCTGACACCAAAGAAGTGTGGCATATCTCGCTATTATCACCAAATATCCTTAACAGTTTTCACTTATCCTTATGTTACTGAACTTGAGTTCTGGGGCTTGCCACTCCAAAGACAATACTTGAGAGACAAGTGTTGATAGGAATGGAATTGCTTTATTCAGGAGGTCAGCAACTTAAGGAGAATGTGGACTAATGTCCAAAAGTCAACTCCCCACTGCCGACTGGGGGCAAGACCTTTTAAAGGGGAGTTTTATGGGGGTATAAGCAGAGCAAGGGAGCTATGTGCAAAACAGCACAGTCAGCTCCGCCAGTTACCTTGAAATTAGTCCTGCAATGGTCTGGTCAATGTCATCTTCACTGTTATATAAGTTCAGCTAATCTTCAGTTTCAGGATCAGTTTGTTCCCATTTCTTTGAGGCCAGTTCTTGCAATTGTATAAGATGGAGCAACTAATGTCAAAGCTATAGTCTAGTCATCATGTCAGTAACTTCTTCCACCTGGTGGGGGTTTCAGTATCTGCAGAACAGCTCAGAGCATATGACACAGAATATTTATCTATAGCTCTTGAGGAGGAACTAAAGGTCTTTGACTTTGTTTAATAAGTAAACTGTTATTATTTCATCATGTTTGACTGTCTTTCTTTGTTTCTGGATTTTTTCATTTCTTTCACTAAATTTATTTAAAAGAATCATTGCCAGGACTCATGCAGAGGAGCTTCTTCCTGTGTTTTCTTCTAAGAGTTTTATGGTGTCAGGCCTTACATTTAAGTCTGAAACCTGTTTTGAGTTAATTTTTTTGTGAGTGGTATAAGAGAAGCATTTAGGCTTATTCTTTTGCAGGTGAATATCCAATTTTCCCATAGCATCTTTGTTCTTGTTAAATATCCCTTTTGAAAACTCCTCTGTTTCATCACCAACAGAGTTGGCTTTATTGTGTATGATCAAGAGCTCTGTCTGATATTATCCATTGCCCACTTCCTACCTTACAAAACTAATACTTATAAAACTAATAATTTATGAGGGGCTTCCCTGGGGGCTCAGATGGTAAAGAATCAGCCTGCAATGCAGGAGACCCCGGTTTGATCCCTGGGTTGGGAAGATCCCCTGGAGAAGGATATGGCAACCACTCCAGTTTTCTTGCCTGGAGAATCTGTGGACAGAGGAGCCTGGTGGGCTATAGTCCATGGGGTCATAAAGAATTGGGCATGACCGAGTGACTAACACACACACAATAGTTTATGAAACATTCATCTAGGTGATTAGGAAGATTCTTGGATTTTGCAGGCAAATGACTGTTTCTAGATATTATTATGATATCCATTTATATAGATGGGGAAACTGAGGCTCACAGAGTCAAGTAACTTAATATGTGGCAGGTCTGAGGCCTGCCAGTAATGTGTCGCTGTATCCTGTGATTCTTTTAACCATCTGGAAGGGATGGGAGGAGAAATTGTCAGACCTGAGAGTCTGTCACGACTGCATTATGAGTCCATTGTTGTCAGAGTGTATCAATATTCTCTTGAAAGTTTTGTCTATTTTCAGTACACCTGCTGCTCTGATGAGTAAGCCACTTGCCGTCACAGGAGAGATCGTAGGGGACACCAGCAATATGGTTCAGAAATCTCTTCTAAGCATTTCCCATAGTATGTGAATGCAGGCTTTTTTGCTCATCCTTTCTAGGACTGGAAGGAGGAGTTCTGGAAATCAGGAGTCTTCCTCACTGTGTTGTAATGCACTCCCTTAGCTGTGTAATCTGGCCCAGAGCTCCGCACCTCAAAGCCCCCAGGGGCCGTTGTTGGTGCTACTGAGCTTTTAGGGCTTGATTTCCCTGCTCTTTGCTGTCTTAATGTTTTCTCTTAAACTACTTTGCTATTCTTTCCCCTTTATCTCCTCTTCCCCACAGAATGAAAGTTCTGGAAAAATGCTCTTTGCACCTATTGCTTAGATATAATAGCTTTGGGGGATTGGAAAAAACTTTCCTGATATTTCTTAAATAATGTCATACTTAACTTCATTATTTCTAGTTATAAGACTTTCTCCAGGCTAAATAAATGCTCTTTGTAGTGTTTGCGCCTTCCAAATAATTGCAGACATTTCTTTAGTCTTGTGATTATAAATATTTATCCCCATTAACCTTTTTATTTGCACCATACTTGGTGATTCTCAGTTCAGCTTTGTTTTCTATTCTCTGATTTTTTTTTTTCAAATAGAATGTTGTTATTGCACAGTCAGTCACTAAATCATGTTCGACTCTTTGTGACCCCATGCCAAGCTTCCCTGTCCTTCACCTGGAGTTTGCTCATGCCCACTGAGTCAGTGATGCTGTTTAACCTTCTCAAGTTGAATACAGGGCTCCAAATTAGACACGCTATTCCAAGTTCAGATCCATTAGAGTTGGAAGGAAGGGACATGGGATTTCCTTTCTGCATGAGGCAATACTTTTGTATTTAACCTAAAATAGGTCTCCCTTTGGGGTGGGGAATGGTAGCTTTCATGTAACACCACAAGATGTGCATACTCTGTGATTGCTGTCATATTTGTATTACATATTCTGTATCTCTTCCTTTTTTAGTTCCCTGTATTTTTAACCACTGCAGGTTTATTTATTACTGTGTTGTCTTCACTGGTATTAGCAACAGCTCTTAATTTAGTGTCATCTGCAAACTTCATTTAAATACCATTTGCTATCTCTGCTAGATCATTAATAAAGATATCAACCATAAGCATCTTGGAAAGTTGCTACAACTTCTTCATCTTTAGGAAAAGGGGAGGATGTAGAGGAAGTGTTTCCTGACATAAAATATTGCGCTCCTCTCCTTGTTTGATTGACGTCTGAGGCCCTCCCAAATGTCTGCTGAGACGGAGGCCCCTCCGCTAACAGGTACTTGGCTGCATGCTGCTTCTTGTCATGTTTTCACTGTGTTAAATGAGTTTTCTTAAATTAAAAAAAAAAAAAAAAAGCACTGATTTGTGTTAAATCAACAGGAAAAAATGTCAAGTATTTCTAAAAATTTGAAATGTTGATATTTGGGAAGTCAGACAGGCAAAGAGCTGAGGAATAAGAGATTTGCTTCTCAAAAAACTAATTTTGAGCCAAAGAATTCTACTATCTCGGGAGGTGGATATAGATAAAAATGCAGCCTAAAGAAAGAAAGGAACCCATTTACCTGCCCCCAGGTGTGTTTTGGGTGAAATTTATGTATTTTCATCTTTCTCTTTGCTCTGATCTGCTCAGGGCTCCTTACACTATCCACATCTGTCTGCTAGGCTATGTTTGGCTAATGAATACATGCCCTCCAAACTGAATGACAGCCTCTTCATCTTAGACCAGGGCAAACTTTTAGGTGCAGCCATTGCAAAGAGCCTTTGCTCTTTCACATGTCTTGTCATCACTCTCCTTTCTCCTCCCGAAACTCAGACATGGATCATCACTTAGGGGCAGGTTGGTTGACCTCCCCCACTCCCCAAAATCTGACAAAATCTGACTTAGGGCCCAAGCAGAAAAGAAAATGCCAAATCAAAACAGATAGTCCACATCCTGCAGTTCATTGGTTCTGATTTTACACACAGTTCCAGCAAGCTGGTGGCCAGATCGGTAATTCTTTGTGTGTGTTTGCTGTGTTTCCTCGTCTTCTTTTCTAAGCAGGCAGAAATTTTGCAGGGTGGGAAGCAGAGCCTGCTGAAGGGCTAGAGATTTCTCTGTCATTTGTGATGTTAGTGTGGACTTCAGGCTTTCACAATATTTCTGCGAATGTTACTGCAGGAGAGAAGAAAGGTTTACGCAAGACTGGGAAGGTCAAAGCAGAACTGGAGGCCTTGCCTGCAGCAGTCCTGGGACCTGATCCCTATAGGGCTGGGAGAGGGGGTGGGAACTGATGCTGAAAGATCCCAGAGGCTTATGCACGTGTGGCTGCAGAAATACTCCTGGGCTCTGTGAGCCGGGAGAAAGAGGCACTTGGAGGAAGCCTACGCCTGGTGTGCATTGACAACGGATGACCCCGGGGACTCAGGGGAGCCTGACACAGCCTAGGGAGGAGACCAGTGACATCAAAGAGTGCTACTTCTTGCCAGCCAGATGGCATGGATCTTGGAGTTAAAGAGATTTAAATAAAAGAGATAAAATGCTTTTTCTCACCCAAGTTGTGGTCTTAGAGTTCTCTTTGCTCTATTTGATTATCTACTTGCCCAGTGAATAGTAAACTAAAGTGGATAACCGGTTTACTGACAGTCACAGAGGGTCTGCACTACTGGCATAAAGAAAATAAAATCCTTTGATTTGGAGGAAACAGTTCATCAAGGATCCCTGGGGAAGTGGTGATGTGGAAGAGTTTATTGTCCCCAAGTGTCTTTCTTTCAAGTCACAGAGTTCACCACCTCCCACTGTATTTCCGACTCCCTTACAGTTAACTGTGATCATGTGACCAAATTTTGGCTGCTGAGAAACAAGCAGAAGCCACTTTGTTGCACATCCTTAAAAATAAAGTCGCTTGGACTTGTTCCCTTTGCTCCTTCCTTTAGGCTAGAACAGAGACGTGGCTTTGACCCAGCTTTGATCATGCAAGAAAAAAGATAGCCCAGAAGAAGGAGAAGAACCAAGACAGAAGAAATCTGGTTTCCTGAGTGACTTTTAAAGAGAAGCTACTCAACAAGCCTACACTATCCAGATGATTACAGGAGAGAGAAATAAACCTCTGTCTTATGGAAGCCTTTCTATTTTTAGTGACTTTTTGTTACAGGAACTTAACATTTACTTCAACACATATAGCGGATACCAATATTTTTTTGCTGTGTCTGTTATCAAACATGTAAACAATAATGTTAACATCCTCTGTTTGAGAAGTAGAGAGTGAATTATAAAAATTCTGAAGATTGGATGTTTAAGTTTTTTAAACATACCATATGCATAAACATTATTTTTGTCCTTCAATTTTATGCTTAGTATATAATGAGCAGCTCTACCTCCCCTCCCCCCACATCACCAAATATTCTTCAGAAATATTCTTTTTAATGACATGACATCTGGATATGCATAATTTATTAATGAACCTCATGTTGTTAGGTATTTAAATCATTTCCAGGCTTTTAGGTTATTTGTAGTGCTGCCATGAATATTTTGGCACATAAATCTTGGTCTTTCTCTTTTATAATTTCCTAAGGTTGGTGTCTTAGAAGTAGAATATGTGATGTAGATATCATTTTTCCTCTTTTTTCCAGTCCTGGACCATCAAAGATAATCTTCAAACAGTCCTAATACCAAACCTTCTCCCTATGCATCCCCCAAAGAAAATATTTTAAAAGATGTTTTATCCAAATTTGCTTCTAAAATGAAATCCGTTTTCTATAATATGAAGTTCTGGAATCTTCTCAATTACAATTTACCTTTTACAAATTTATGTTTTGATTAAATTTGTATATGAATACTCTGCTCCAGTTCAAATACTCTGTTACTTGAATGAGACTTAATATTTTATGCATCCATGCCCTTTTACTTGAATAGAACACCCCTTTTACCATCTTTCCATGTCACTATATGTTCATTCTTCAAGATGCCCCTTACTATTCCCCTCCTCTATACAGGCTTTCCCGAGCTTCCACCCACATGGGCATCTATTACCATGGGAATGTGGGAGCACGTCCCTTTTCACTACATATTTGTTGCATGCCTGACATGGCACCACTGGGATAACCCTAAATGACTGTCCTCACGTGCTTCCTGGACAATTAGTGTGTATGTATATGTATAAAGGATGTATTTGGAGGTGCCCACAGGCCCAAAAAGCTCGAGGTGCTCACAAATCTCCAGCCAAACTGGTAAACAGATGAGCTCCTGAGCTAAGGGCAGGCAATGCAGAGTGACGGTAACGGTGAGGAGAATGCGGCCCGGCAGAAACGACAACCACAGTGCTGGGTCAGTGCTGGGTCACAGTGCTGGGTCACAGTGCTGGGTCACAGTGCTGGGTCAGTGCTGGGTCACAGTGCTGGGTCACAGTGCTGGGTCAGTGCTGGGTCAGTGCTGGGTCAGTGCTGGGTCTCAGTGCTGGGTCACAGTGCTGGGTCAGTGCTGGGTCACAGTGCTGGGTCAGTGCTGGGTCAGTGCTGGGTCACAGTGCTGGGTCAGTGCTGGGTCAGTGCTGAGTCACAGTGCTGGGTCACAGTGCTGGGTCAGTGCTGGGTCAGTGCTGGGTCTCAGTGCTGGGTCACAGTGCTGGGTCACAGTGCTGGGTCAGTGCTGGGTCAGTGCTGGGTCACAGTGCTGGGTCAGTGCTGGGTCAGTGCTGAGTCGCAGTGCTGGGTCACAGTGCTGGGTCAGTGCTGGGTCAGTGCTGGGTCACAGTGCTGGGTCACAGTGCTGGGTCAGTGCTGGGTCAGTGCTGGGTCAGTGCTGAGTCACAGTGCTGGGTCACAGTGCTGGGTCAGTGCTGGGTCACAGTGCTGGGTCAGTGCTGGGTCAGTGCTGGGTCACAGTGCTGGGTCACCACAATGAGGCGGTGGACCCTAGAGTTCAGGGTCAGGCTGCTCTGGGCCATGTTCAGCTACTTGAGCAGAGGAAACCAGGCAAGACAGCAAATAACTCAGAGCAAAGGATTTATGAAAGGTAGAGTTTAGAGAACTCATCATCTAGAGAGGGAGCACCTCCTAATTAAGCACCTGCCTTAATTCCTAGCACTGCTCTGATTTCCGACATATTTTACATGAGGCTCAGTTGTATTTCCTTTTCTTCTTTGAGATAGGCTTACAATGAATTACAATTTTATTTGCGTTCTCGTTCGTGTGATTTAAAGAAGCTTGAACAGGACAAGTCCAGTTAGGGGTCTGAGTTCTTTAACAGCAGGAAGAATACCCTATACTTTGTTTTCTCTCCTGCAACTTTGTCCTATAAGTTGGTTCGAGCAATTTCCTAAAATATTTTTTATCTCTTCACAATCTCTTATTTCTGTCATTAATGATATCCTCTCCAAAAATGTATCTTTTCATGTATATATTCTTATAACTTCAGCATTTATATGGGTCTGATTGGATTTGAGTCCCAGTTCTATCATTTATTAGCTGTGAGATCTCACTATAAAGTGAGAAGATTACACCAGCAGATTGCTAGAAAGCCAGTTATGCCACTGGGATTAGAAACCATGATTAACCACCAGGGAAAGAAATTTGAGTTAGTGGCCTAACAGTTACATTCATAATTTTCCCACTGAGCAAGTGTCATGCAAGGAATGAAAATATAGCTCCTTAATAAAAACTAAGCTCATCAACAGAGCATATGCAAATATGATGACATTTGGGTTTGGATGATGTAGCACTCTACTCAGATACAATGTGTGTTTGTGTAAAATATTTAAAAGAAAACAAAACAGATGTATGGTAATTGAAACAATGCTACTGGATAAAATTTAAAAAAAAAAGAAAAAAAGGACCCAAGACAGACAATGAGATTTTTAAGGAGATGCCTTACTCTGTTTATTATTAATGTAAATTATTAAGAGATATCTTTATTTGATAGAGAAATAGCAAAAGCTCACATTTCTGGAGTTTTTACTTTATGCTCAGCATTTTACTTACTACACATCTTATAAAAATCAACCCTCAAACAGTTCTATGATATGAATTCTGGAAGTTTCCATCTTACAGAAAAGAAAATTGAGGTATAGGGAGTAAAATGATCTTTCCAAGAATTTGAACATAAATAATCTCTTTGATTATTCATGTCAAACTACATTACTTCATTGATGACTCCCTGCTGACATGTAAAAGTGAAGAAAACAGCAAAATCTTCATATCTTGGCGTTTCTTATTCACACCTGCTAGAGCGTGAGCGCCAGAGCCTTGTAAAGTTCAGTCTAGTTATTTCTAGCAGTGTCCAGAGGATGTTTTATATGTGTTAATGACCAAATTTGATAGGCGACCATGGGTTGCACCAATTACTTGGGGTCAGATAATTGAAAGGACTCGAAGGACTCTAATCAGGTATGCTCATGAACGATTTATGACAAGCAAAGGCTGCATGGTACCAAGATCCAGAAAACGCAAAGCAATAGTGTGGGAGCCTGGAACACCTGGGCACAGCTTTCAGGGTCCTTTTCTCAGTTGTGAAGAATATGTCTGTCTCAGGATCACGGGCCACCAAGGTCACCATGAGGTAATCTGTTCCAGGGAAGACAAGGCACAAGTCTTCTTGGAGGTCTTTCGCGCCTCACTGATGACACAGCCAAAATCAGTCTGAGTGACCAGGTAAACCAGGTGGGGACCGTCACTCTATGCATTGTCATTAAACAAGGCAGACGAGCTGGCACTGGGCATCTCCAGGAGAATTTTGGGTTTTAAACAGCATATCATAAATCATTAGCTAGAACATTTCTCTGCTATCTCGGCCAAGGGGCTGTACCACAGCTCCAGCAACCCTGGAGTTGCCTGCAGATGAGCTACAAATACATCTCGTTGCAACAAAATGTGGATTTATCACTTAAGAAGTTCTCCCTTGCCCTAGCCCAGTGCTCAAACAATAAACTTTCTGTAAAGATGGAAATGTCCTTGATCTGTGATGACCAATACAGTAGCAACTAGTGGCTACTGCACACTCAAAATATGACTAGTGTCACCAAGGAACTGAATTTTATTTTTTATTTTTTTAAATTTATTTTTTATTGAATGATAATTGCTTTAAGAATTTTGCTGTTTTCTGTCAAGCATCAAAATGAATCAGCCATAGGTACACATATACCACCTCCCTTTTGAACCTCCCTCCCATTGCCCTCCCCATCCCACTCCTCTAAGTTGATACAGAGCCCCTGTTTGAGTTTCCTGAGCCCTACAGCAAATTCCCGTTGGCTATCTATTTACATAGGTAATGTGTTTCCGTGTTACTCTCTCCATACATCTCAACCTCTCCTCCCCTCTCCCCATGTCCATAAGCCTGTTCTCTATGTCTACTTCTCCATTGTTGCCCTGTAAGTAAATTCTTCAGAACCATTTTTATAGATTCCATTTACATGTGTTAGAATACGATATTTATCTTTCTCTTTCTGACTTTCTTCACTCTGTATAATAGGTTCTAGGTTCATCCACCTCATCAGAACTGACTCAAATGCATTCCCTTTTATGGCTGAGTAATACTCCATTGTGTGTATGTACCACAACCTCTTTATCCGTTCATCTGTTGATGGACATCTAGGTTGCTTCCATGTTCTAGCTATTGTAAATAATGCTGCAGTGAACAATTGGATACATGTGTCTTTTTCAATTTTGGTTTGCTGGGCTATATGGTGGTTTTATTTCTAGTTTTTAATCCACATTGTCTTCCATAGTGGCTGTATCAATTTACAGTCCCACAAACAGTGCAAGAGGGTTCCATTTTCTCCACACTCTCTCCAGCATTTATTGTTTGTAGACTTTTTGAGGACGGCCATTTTGACAGGTGTGAGGTGATATCTCATTGTAGTTTTGATTTGCATTTCTCTAATAATGAGTGATGTTGAGCATCTTTTCATGTGTTTGTTAGCCATCTGTATGTCTTCTTTGGAGAAATGTCTGTTTAGGTCTTTTTCCCATTTTTTGATTGGGTTGTTTGTTTTTCTGGTATTGAGTTGTATGAGCTTGTATATTTTGGAAATTAATCCTTTGTCAGTTGTTTCATTTACTATTATTTTCTCCCATTCTGAGGGTTGTCTTTTCACCTTGCTTATAGTTTCATTTGCTGTGCAAAAGCTTTTAAGTTTAATCAGGTCCCACTTGTTTACTTTTGTTTTTATTTCTGTTATTCTAGGAGGTGGGTCATAGAGGATCTTGTTTTGCTTTATGTTATTGGGTGTTCTGCCTATGTTTTCCTCTAAGAGTTTTCTAGTTTTTGATCTTACATTTAGGTCTTTAATCCATTTTGAGTTTATCCTTGTGTATGGTGTTAGGAAGTGTCCTAATTTCATTCTTTTATATGTAGCTGTCCAGTTTTCACAGCACCATTTATTGAAGAGGCTGTCTTTGCTCCATTGTATATTTTTGCCTCCTTTGTCAAAAATAAGTTACCCATAGGTGCATGGGTTTATTTCTGGGCTTTGTATCTTGTTCCATTGGTATATATTTACATTTTTGTGCCAGTACCATACTGTCTTGATGACTGTAGCTTTGTAGTATAATCTGAAGTCAGGAAGAATGGAGTCCAGTTCCATTCTTCTTTCTCAAGACTGCTTTGGTTATTTGGGGTCTTTTGTGTTTCCATATGAATTGTGAAACTTTTAGTTCTAGTTCTGTGAAAAATACCATTTGCAATTTGATAGGGATTGCATTGAATCTATAGATTGCATTTGGTAGTATAGTCATTTTCACATTGATTCTTCCTACCCAGGAACATGGAATATCTCTCCATCTGTTTATGTCATCTTTGATTTCTTTCATTAGTGTCTTATAATTGTCTGTGTACATTTCTTTTGTCTCCTTAGGTAAGTTTATTCCCAGATATTTAATTTTCTTTGTTGCAGTGGTGAATGGGATTGTTTCCTTAATTTCTCTTTCTGATTTTTCATTGTTAGTATATAGAAATACAAGTGATTTCTGTGTATTGATTTTGTGTCCTGCAACTTTGCTAAATTCACTGATTAGCTCTAGTAATTTTCTGATACTATCTTTAGGGTTTTCTATGTACAGTATCATGTCATCTGCAAACAGTGAGAGCTTTATCTCTTCTTTTCCAATCTGGATTCCTTTTATTTCTTTTTCTTCTCTGATTTCTTTAGCTAGGACTTCCAGAAATATGAATAATAGTGGGGAAAGTAGACACCCTTGTCTTGTTCCTGATCTTAGGGGGAATGCTTTCAGTTTTTCACTGTTGAGAATAATGTTTGCAGTAGGCTTATCATATATGGCCTTTACTATGTTAAGCTAGTTTCCTTCTAGGCCCATTTTTTGAAGAGTTTTAATCATAAAGAAGTGCTGAATTTTTTCAAAGGCTTTTCCTGCATCTATTGAGATGATCATATGGTTTTCATCTTTGAATTTGTTAATATAGTGTATCACATTGATTGATTTGCATATATTGAAGAATTCTTGCATTCCTAGAATAAACCCAACTTGATCATGGTGTATAAGATTTTTGATGTGTTGCTGAGTTCTGTTTGCTAAAATTTTGTTGAGGATTTTTGCATCTATGTTCATCAGTGATGTTGGTCTGTAGTTTTCTTTTTTTTGTGTGTTGTCTTTGTCTGGTTTTGGTATCAGGGTGATGGTGGCCTTGTATAATGAGTTTGGAAGTATTCCTTTCTCTGCAATTTTTTGAAAGAGTTTTAGAGGGATAGGTATTCGTTCTTCTCTAAATGTTTGATAGAATTCTCCTGTGAGGCCATCTGGTCCTGGGCTTTTGTTTTTTGGGAGATTTTTGATCACAGCTTCAATTTCAGTGCTTATAATTGGGTTGCTCATAATTTCTTTTCTTCCTGGTTCAGTCTTGGGAGATAGAACTTTTCTAAGAATCTGTCCATTTCTTCCAGGTTATCCATTTTATTGCCATATAGTTGTTCACAATAGTCTCTTATAATCTTTGTATTTCTGCATTGTCTGTTGTAACCTCTCCTTTTTCATTTCTACTTTTGTTGATTTGATTCTTCTCTCTTTTTTTCTTGATGAGTCTGGCTAAAGGCTTGTCAATTTTGTTTATCTTCTCAAAGAACCAGCTTTTATTTTTATTAATCTTTACCATTGTTTCTCTCATTTCTTTTTCATTTATTTCTGTTAGGATCTTTATGATTTCTTTCCTTCTACTAATTTTGGGGTTGTTTTGTTCTTCTTTTCCCAGTTGTTTTAGGTGTAAAGTTAGGTTGTCTTTTCGATGTTTTTCTTGCTTCTTGAGGTAGCACTGTATTGCTATAAACTTCCCTCTTAGAACTGGTTCAGGTGCATCCCATAGGTTTTGAGTTGTCGTGTTTTCATTGTCATTTGTTTCTAGAAGTTTTTTGATTTCCCTGTTGATTTCTTCAGTAACCTGTTTGTTATTTAGAAACGTGTTGTTTAATCTCCATGTGTTTGTGTTTCTTACAGTTTTTTTTTAGTCTCATAGTATTGTGGTTGGGGAAGATGCTTGATATGATTTCAATTTTCTTAAATTTACTGAGGTTTGATTTGTGACCCAAGATGTGGTCTATCCTGGAGAACGTTCCATGTGCACTTGAGAAGAAGTTGTATTCTTCTGCATTTGGATGGAATGTCCTGAAGATATCAAAGAGATCCATCTCATCAAATGCATCATTTAAGACTTCTGTTTCTTTATTAATTTTCTGTTTTGGTGATCTGTCCATTGGTGTTAGTGGGGTGTTAAAATCTCCTACTATTACTGTGTTACTGTCAATTTCTTCTTTTATGTATGTTAGTGTTTATCTTATGTATTGAGGTGCTTCTATGTTGGGTGCCTAGATGTTTACAATTGTTATGTCTTCCTCTTGGATTGATTGCTTGATCCTATGTAGTGTCCTTCCTTATCTCTTGTAATCTTCTTTATTTTAAGGCCTATTTTGACTGATATGAGGATTGCTACTCCAGCTTTCTTTTTCTTCCCATTTACATGGAATATATTTTTCTGTCCCTTCACCTTCAGTCTATATGTGTCTTTAGGTCTGAAGTGGGTCTCTTGTAGACAGCATATGTATGGGTCTTGTTTTTGAATCCATTCAACCAGTCTGTGTCTTTTGGTTGGAGCATTTAATCCATTTGCATTTAAAGTAATTATTGATATATATGTTCCTATTGCCATTTTCTTAATTGTTTGGGGTTGATTTTGTAGATCTTTTTCCTTCTCTTGTATTTCTTGACTATATAAGTTCCTTTAACATTTGCTGTAAAGCTGGTTTGGTGGTACCAAATTCTCTTAACTTTTGCTTGTCTGAAAAGCTTTCAATCTCTCCATCAGTTTTGAATGAGATCCTTTCTGGGTACAGAAATCTTGGTTGCAGATTTTTCCCTTTCAGTGCTTCAAATATATCTCCCATTCCCTTCTGGCCTGTGAAGTTTCTGCTGAAAGATCAACTGTTAAGCGTATGGGGTTTCCTTTGTATGTTGCTTGTTTCTTCTCCCTTGCTGCTTTTAATATTCTTTCTTTGTGTTTAGTCTTTGTTAGTTTGATTAGTATGTTTCTTGGTGTGTTTCTCCTGGGGTTTACCCTGTATGGGACTCTTTGTGCTTCTTGAATTTGATTGACTATTTCCTTTTCCATGTTGGGGAAATTTTCAACTCTAATCTCTTCAAAAATTTTCCCATACCCTTTCTTTTTCTCTTCTTCTTCTGGGACCCCTATAATTTGAATGTTGGTGTGTTTGATATTTTCCCAGAGGTCTCTGAGACTATCCTCAGTTCTTTTCATTCTTTTTACTTTAGTCTTCTCTTCAGAAGTTATTTCCACCATTTTCTCTTCCAGCTCACAGATTCATTCTTCTGCTTCAGACATTCTGCTATTGATTCCTTCTAGAGTATTTTTAATTTCAGTAATTGTGTTGTTTGTCTCTGTATGTTTATTCTTTAATTCTTCTAGGTCTTTGTTAATTGATTCTTGCATTTTCTCCATTTTCAAGTTTTTTTTTAATCATCTTTACTATCATTATTCTGAATTATTTTTCAGGTAGGTTGCCTATTTCCTCTTCAATTATTTGGACTTCTGTGTTTTTAGTTTGTTCCTTCGTTTGTGTAATATTTTTCTGCCTTTTCATTTTTTTTTAAACTTCTTGTGTTTGAGGTCTCCTTTTCCCAGGCTTAAAGGTTGGATTCTTTCTTCCTTTTGGTTTCTGCCCTCCTAAGATTGGTCCAGTGGTTTGTGTAAGTTTCCTATAGGGTGAGATTTGTGCTGAGTTTTTGTTTGTTTGTTTGTTTTTCCTCTGATGGGCAAGGCTGAGTGAGGTGGTAATCCTGTCTGCTGATGATTGGGTATGTATTTTTGTTTTGCTTGTTGCTTAGATGAGGAATCCAGCATAGGGTGCTACTGGTGGTTGGGTGATGCCGGGTCTTGTATTCAAGTGGTTTCCTTTGTGTGAGTTCTCACTATCTGATACTCTCTAGGATTAGTTCTCTGGCAGTCTAGGGTCTTGGAGTCAGTGCTCCCACTCCAAAGACTGGACTTGATCTCAATAAGGGTATTGTGACCCATAATCACTGCTGTGCCTTTTCTAATTGCTGTTGCCAGGTCTATGATGTAAATCACCGCAGGTCACAGCTTAAGGGCCAGAACTTTTGGTTTAGATATTTCCATAGCAAGAGTAGAAACTCAGGAGCTGAAATCCTCCATAGGCACCACTGCTGGGGTATGGAAACTTTATCTGCAATTGACAAATCACTGGATAAATTTTTTTTTTTGGATAAATTTTAAATTTTAATTAACTTTTGTTTAAGATCCATTTGTGGATCCTGGTGACCATATCAAACAGTGCAACTGTAGACTGTCCCTGTGCTCGACTCAGCAATCTCTGTTGGACACCATTGTGTCTGCTGGCACCATTGAGGCTTCCACTTGGCACCACCTTTGATCTGGGTACTGCTACCAGAAATGCTGGACTGGATGAAGCACAAGCTGGAATCAAGATTTCTGGGAGAAATATCAATGACCTCAGTTAGGCAGATGACACTAACCTTATGGCAGAAAGCAAAAAGGAACTTGAGTCTCTTGATGAAAGTGAACGAGGAGAGTGAAAGTGTTGGCTTAAAACTCAACATTCAGAAAACTAAGATCATGGCATCTGGTCTCATTACTTCATGGCAAATAGATGGATAAACAGCGGAAACAGTGTTAGACTTTATTTTGGGGGGTTCCAAAATAATTCAGATGGTCATTGTAGTCATGAAATGAAAAGATGCTTGCTCCTAGGAAGAAAAGTAATGACCAACAGACAGCTTATTAAAAAGCAGAGACGTTGCTTTGCCAACAAAGTCCACCTAGTCAAGGCTATGGTTCTTCCATTAGTCAGGTACGGATGTGAGAGTTGGACCATAAAGAAGGCTGAAAGCTAAAGAATTGGTGCTTTTGAGCTGTGGTGTTGGAGAAGACTCTTGAGAGTCCCTTGGACTGCATGGAGATCCAACCAGTCCATCCTAAAGGAAATCTGTCCTGAATATTGATTGGAAGGACTGATGCTGAAGATGAAACTCCAGTACTTTGGACACCTGATGCCAAGAACTGACTCATTGGAAAAGACCCTGATGCTGGGAAAGATTGAAGATGGGAGGAGAAGGGGACAACAGTGGATGAGATGGCTGGATGGCATCACCGACTCAATGGACATGAATTTGAGTAAACTCCAAGAGCTGGTGATGTACAGGGGGGCCTGGCATGCTGTGGTCCATGGGGTCACAAAGAGTCAGACGTGACTAAGTGATTGAACTGAACTGAACCTTTGGGAGGCATTGCTGCTACTTCTGCTAGTATGGCTATGTCCAGTGGCACTGCTGTGCCCTCTGTGGGATATGGTGGAGGATGTACTGAGCCACTCAAAGTGAGTGAGACTTGCTGCTGATTATCTATGCAGATTCCCACTTGCCTAGTATCAGAACTTGCCTCCCACTCTAGACATCAAAGATTCTAGATTCTCATTTCCTTCACCATTTGTATTTATGTCATGAGCACATAACTCCACCTTGGTGAATGTAACCTGAAGAAATGTCTACTTTAGTTGTAAAGATAGATTTCCTCTGTGATAAAAGAGATGCATTCAAGAAAGCAACTCTTTACTTCAAGCAGATATTGAGGCTGTGGCATCCCCACTGCAAGGTGCTGACCCACTCCTCAGACTGATCCAGCAAATGCTGAGGATGAATGAAAAATAGCCATTATTCTTAAAAATTAAATTGAAAGAAGTAGTGACAGTGTTAATTGCTCAGTTGTGTTCTATTCTTTGCAACCCCATGGGTTATAGCTAACCAGGCTCCTCTGTCCATGCAATCCTGCAGGCAAGAATACTGGAGTATGTTCCCATTCTCATCTCCAGAAGATCTTCCTGACTCAGGGATTGAACCTGGGACTCCTGCACTGCAGGTGCATTCTTTACCATCTGAGCCACTAGCAAAGCCCAAAAATTAACTTAGAAAACCAAAATTTTATACACACTCATAGTTTAAAAGGGTCACACTGTTCATCAGTTCAGTTCAATCTCTGAGTTGTATCCAGAACTTTGCAACCCCAGGGACTGCAGCATGCCAGGTTTCCCTGTCCACCAACTCCCGGAGCTTGCTCAAACTCATGTCCATCGAGTTAGTGATGCCATCCAACTATTTCATCCTCTGTCTTCCCCTTCTCCTCCTGCCTTCAGTCTTTCCCAGCATCAGGGTCTTTTCCAAAGAGTCAGTTCTTCACATCAGGTGTCCAAAGTATTGGAGTTTCAGCTTCAGCATCAGTCCTTCCAACAATATTCAGGACTGGTTTCCTTTAGGATGGACTGGTTGGATCTCCTTGCAGTCCAAGAGACTCTTGAGAGTCTTCTCCAACATCACAGTTCAAAAGCATCAATTATTTGACACTCAGCTTTCTTTATAGTCCAACTCTCACATCCATACATGACCACTGGAAAAACCATAACTTTGACTAGACAGACCTTTGTTGGTAAAGTAATGCCTCTGCTTTTTAATATGCTGTCTAGGTTGGTAATAGTTTTTATTCCAAGGAGCAGGCATGTTTTAATTTCATGGCTGCAGTCACCATCTGCAGTGATTTTGGAGCCCAAGAAAATAAAGTCTCTCACTGTTTCCATTGTTTCACCATCTACTTGCCATGAAGTGATGGGATTGAATGCCATGATCTTAGTTTTCTGAATGTTGAGTTTTAAGTGAGCTTTTTCACTCTCCTCTTTCACTTTCTTTTAGAGGCTTTTTAGTTCCTCTTCACTTTCTGCCATAAGGGTGGTGTCATCTGCATATCTGAGGTTATTGATTGCAGCTGTGCATCATCCAGTCTGGCATTTTGTATGATATACTCTGCATATAAGTTAAATAAGCAGGGTGACAATATACAGCCTTAATGTACTCCTTTCCCAATTATGAACCAGACATTATTCTATGTCTGGTTCTAACTATCGCTTCTTGACCTGCAAATACAGATTTCTCAGGAGGCAGGTCAGGTGGTCTGGTATTCTCAGCTCTTTAAGAATTTTCCACAGTTTGCTCTGATCCACACTGTCAAAGGCTTTGGCGTAGTCAACAAAGCAGAAGTAGATGTTTTTCTGAAACTCTCTTGCTTTTTCAATGATCCAATGGATGTTGGCAATTTAATTTCTGGTTCCTCTGCCTTTTCTAAATCCAACTTGAACATCTGGAAGTTCTCAGTTCATGTACTGTTGAAACTTGGAGAATTTTGAACATTACTCTACTAGTGTGTGAGATGAGTGCAATTGTGCGGTAGTTTGAACATTCTTTGGCATTGCCTTTCTTTGGGATTGGAATGAAAACTGACCTTTTCCAGTCCTGTGGCCACTGCTGAGTTTTCCAAATTTCCTTACAAAAGAATTTTTAAATGACTCTTGCTACCCTTAATGCAGAATACTGTGACACAACTTTTGCAGCTTCACATATTATTGTTTGATTTTACACTGTGGGAGGCAATTTTAGTTCTCTTTTTCACAAGTACCCACCTCTCCCACACATTGTGGTCTCTTCCCTCCGTCTCTTCTATACACACTTCTATTATAATTAAAACAATTTTTTAAGTGTTTGTCAAAAATTAAAAAGTTATACTGTTTTTAAAGGTTACTTTCCATTTACAGCCATTGCAAAATATTGGCTAAACCCCTTGTGTTGTGCAATACATCCTTGAACCTATCTTAGACCCAATAGTTTGTACCTCCCACTCCTAAATCCTTATATTGCCTCTCTCTCCCACTGTTTTGTCCTCTGTACCTATGAGTCTGCTTTTTTGTTGTTATTATATTCACATTTGTTGTATTTTTTTAGATTCTCCATATATGATGTCATACAGTATTTCTCTTGCTTTGAGTTATTTCCCTTAGAGTAATGAACTATAAGTCCATCCATGTAATGCTGCAAATGACAAAATTTCATTCTTTTTATGGCTGAAATAGTACAAATATACTCCACTTTTTTTATCCCTTCATCTGTTGATGATGGTGTCTACTTAGGCTGCTTCCACATCTTGGCAATTGTGAATAATTCTGTTATGAACATCAGGGTACTTTTATTTTTTTCAAATTAGTGTGTTTTATCAGATATATACCCAGAAATGGAATTTCTGGATTATATGGTAGTTCTCTTATGTCAAGGAAGTGATGCTTTTTTCTCTTTCTCCAGTGAACCCCTGAACAAACAAATCATGGTGTCCATTTATCTGTTGATTGATATTGAGTTGTTTCCCCTTTGGGGCTATTGTGAGCAAGGCTGCTTGGAGTATTTGTGTAAAGTCTTTGCAGAACTTATGCTGATAAAATTCTGATATCCTCCTGATAAATACTTAAGAGTGGAATTGCTGGGCCATTGGGTGTGTGCGTGTGTGTGCTCACTCACTCAGTCATCTCTGGCTTTTTGAGACCCCATGGACTGTAGCCTGTGAGTTTCCTCTGTTCATGGAGCTTTCCAGGCAAGAATACTGGAGCAGGTTGCCATTTCCTTTTCCAGAGGATCTTCCTGACTCAGGGAATTGAACCCCTGTCTCCTGCATCTCATGCTTTGACAGGTGGATTCTTTACCACTGTGCCACCTCGGGTAAAAATAAAGTCCAATGCTGTAAAGAACAATAATGCATAGGAACCTGGAATGTTAGGTCCATGAATCAGGGTAAATTTGACATGGTCAAGCAGGAGATGGCAAGATGAACATCAAAGTCTTAGGAATCAGTGAGCTAAAATGGATGGGAATGCGTGAATTTAATTCAAATGACCATTATATCTACTACTTTGGGCAAGAATCTCTCCGAAGAAATGGAATAGCCTTCATAGTCATCAAAAAAGTCTGACAAGTAGTACTTGGTTGCAACTTCAAAAATGACAGAAAATAGTTCTTTTCCAAGGCAAACGATTCTCATCACAGTAATCCAAGTCTATGTCCCAACTACTGATGCCAAAGAAGCTGAAGTTGACTGGTTCTATGAAGACCTACAAGACCTTCTATTGGAATGCAAAAGTAGAAGTCAAGTGATACCTGGAGTAACAGGCAAGTTTGACCATTGAGTACAAAATGAAGCAGGGCAAAGGCTAACAGAATTTTGTCAAGAGAACACACTGGTCATAGAAAACACCCTCTTCCAACAACATGAGAGACAACCCTATACATGGACATCACCAAACGGTCAATACTGAAATCTGATTATGCTCCTTGTAGTCAAAGATGGAGATGCTCTATACAGTCAGCAAAAGCAAGACTTAGAGCTGGCTGACTCAGATCATGATCTCCACATTGCAAGGTTCAGGCTTAAACTAAAGAAAGCAGGGAAAACCACTAGGCCAGTCAGATATCACCTAAATCAAATCCCTTATGATTATTCAGTGAAAGTAAAGAATAGATTCAAGGGATTAGATCTGGTAGGCAGAATGCTTGAGTAATTATGGACAGAGGTTTGTAAAATTGTACAGAATGCAGTGACCAAAACCATCACAAAGAAAAAGAAATTTAAGAAGGCAAACTGATTGTCTTAGGAGGCTTTACAAATAGCTGAGAAGAGAGGAGAAACAAAACTCAAGAGAGAAAGGGAAACATATACCTCACTGTACACAGAATTTGAAAGAATAGCAAGGAGAGATAAGAAGGTCTTCTTAAATGAACAATGCAAAGAAATAGAGGAAGATGATAGAGTTGGAAAGACTAGAGATATCTCCAAGAAAATTGAAGACATCAAGGGACTATTTCATGCAAGGATGGGCACATAAAGGACAGAAATGGTAAGGATCTTACAGAAGCAGAAGAGAGAAAAAAGAGATGGCAAGAATTCATAGAACAGTTATACAAAAAAGGTCTTAATGATGGTGTGGTCATGCACCTAGGGCCAGACATCCTGGAGTGTGAAGCCAAGTGGGCCTTAGGAACCATTACTATGAAATAAGCTATGGAGCTGATGAAATTTAAGTTGAGCTATTTCAAATCCTAAAAGATGATGGTGTTAAAGTGCTGCACTTGATATATCAGCAAATTTGGAAAATTTAGCAGTGGCCACAATCCCAAAGAAGGGCAATGCCAAGGAATGTTCAAATTACTGTACACTTGTGCTCATTTCATATGCTAGCAAGGTTATGCTCAAATTCCTTCAAGCTAGGCTTCAGCAGTACATGAACCAAGAACTTTCAGAGGTACAAGCTGGGTATAGAAATGGCAGGGGAACCAAAGATCAAATTGCCAACATTCATTGGATCTTGAAGAAAGCAAGGGAATTCCATAAAAAATATCCACTTCTGCTTCACTGACTATGCTAAAACCTTCGACTGTGTGGATTACAACAAAATTCTTAAAGACATAAGAGTACCAGACAACCTTATCTGTCTCCTGAGAAACCTGTATGTGAGTCAAGAAGCAACAGTTAGTACCAGATGTGTTACAACAACTGACTGGTTCAAAATTAGGAAAGGAGTACATCGTTGTACATTGTTACCCTGCTTATTTAACTTATATGCAAAGTACATCATGGGAAATGCCAGGCTGGATGAAGCACAAGCAGGAATCAAGATTCCTAGGAGAAATATCAACAGCTTCAGATATGAAGATAATACCACCCTAATAGCAGAAAGCAAAGGGCCTCTTGATGAAGGTGAAAGAAGAGAGTGAAAAAGCTGTTTTGAAACTCAGCATTCAAAAAACTAAGATCATGGCATTTGGTCCCATCACTTCATGGCAAATAAAAAGTGGAAAAGTGGAAGCAGTGACAGATTTTCTTTTCTTGGGCTCCAAAATCACTACAGACAGTGATTGTAGCCATGAAATTAAAAGACACTTGCTACTTGGAAAGAAAGCTATGACTAACTTAGATAGCATATTAAAAAGCAGAGACAGCACTTTGCCAATGAAGGTCTGAATAGTCAAAGCTATGATTTTTCTGATACTTATGTATGGATGTGAGAGCTGAAATATAAAGAAAGCTCAGTGTAAAAAAATTGATGCTTTAGCATTATGGCTCTAAAGGACTCTTGAGAGTCTCTAGGACAGCAAGGAGATCAAACCAATCAATCCTAAAGGAAATCAGTTCTGAATATTCTTTGTCAGGACTGGTGCTAAAGCTGAAGCTCCAATACTTTTGTCACCTGATGCAAAGAGCTGAGTCATTGGAAAAGACCCTGATGCTGGGAAAGATTGAAGAAAAAAAGGAGAAGGGGATAGCAGAGGATGAGATGGTTAGATAGCATCTCTGATTCAATGGACATGAGTTTGGACAAACTCCAGGAGATAGATGAGGACAGAGGAGACTGGCACACTGCAGTCCATGGGGTTGCAAAGAGTTGGACAGGATTTAGCAAATGGACAATGGTGGTTCTATTTTTGGTTTCATGAGACACCACCATGCCATTTTCCACAGTGGCCACACCAATTTACCTTCCCAGCAACAGTGTACAACAGTTCCTTTTTCTCCAGATCCTCGACAACATTTGTTATTTGTGTTCTTGGATGATGGCCATTCTCACAGGTGTGAGGTGATATCTCATTGTGCTTTTGATTTGCATTTCCCTGATGATTAGCAATGTGGAGCATCTTTTCATGTGCCTGCTGGCCATCTGCATTCTCTCTTTGTAAAAATGCCTATTCAGTTCTATGCATTTTTTAATTGGGTTTTTTTTTTTGATGTTTAGTTGCATCCACTGTTTATATATGTTGATATTAATCTCTTATCAGTCATATAATTTACAAAAATTTTCTCCCATTCAGGAAATTAACTTTTTGTTTTGTCTATGGTTTCCTTTACTATTTAAAGCTTTTAAATTTAATTAGGCTCTATTTTAATTTTTGCCTTTATTTCTTCTATCATAATTGGATAGGATCAATGCTTATTATGATTCTGAGATCATTATCAGAGTTGCACATACAGTGATCAATGATTACATTTCTTCCTGCACAACTTTCTGTTCCTTTTGGCGTTAATAAGTCATTTTGTTTATTTGGATAGTTTTATGGTCAGGTGTGTCCTTATAACCATAATTGATATTCTCTCAATCACATCTTTGTGAAGCTTCTTCTACCAAAACCTGTGATCTGCTCCAGTCTGGAATGGGTTCCCTTTGTGCTGTATGACTTGCAGGCTTGGTATTTTGCCTTACTGTAATTTGAGATCTAAGAAATTAATTTCTGGATTCGGGATCCTATGTCTTTTACTTTATTGACTTTCTTTCTCATTTTGATGAAGTCCACTGTTGGTTAGCTTCTGGATAAGTGGTCAGTGGGAAATAACACTTTTGAGACCTTATTCTCCTCTCCCTTTTATTTGATAATTTGTCTGCAAATAGAATTCTACATGAAAAATACTTTTCCTTCAAAATTTCACCAACATTGAAATAACGTTATCCAGTCTTCAGACGCAGAGTACACCATCTTTATGGCAAAAAGCCAAGAGGAACTAAAGAGCCTCTTGATGAGCTTGAAAGAAGAGAGTGAGAAAGCTGGCTTAAAACTCAACATTCGATGCTATTCTCTTGAAACATCCCACCCTCGTCTTCTCCCACAGAGTCCAAAAGTCTGTTCTATACATCTGTGTCTCTTTTTCTGTTTTGCATATAGGGTTATTGTTACCATCTTTCTAAATTCCATATATATGTGTTAGTATACTGTATTGGTCTTTATCTTTCTGGCTTACTTCACTCTGTATAATGGGCTCCAGTTTCATCCATCTCATTAGAACTGATTCAAATGAATTCTTTTTAATGGCTGAGTAATATTCCGTGGGGGGGGGGAACACTCAACATTCAAAAAAATAAGATCACGGCATCCAGTCCCATCACTTCATGGCATATAGATAGGGAAACAATGGGAACAGTGAAAGACTTTGTTTTCTTGGGCTCCAAAATCATTGTGGATGGTGACTGCAGCCATGAAATTAAAAGATGCTTGCTCCTTGGAGGAAAAGCTATAATAAACCTAGTCAGTGTATTAAAAAGCAGAAACACCTTTCTTTGCCAACAAAGGTCCATCTAGTCAAACTTACTAAAGAAAGTTGAGTGCCAAAGGATTAATGCTTTTGAACTGTGATGTTGGAGAAGACTCTTGAGAGTCCCTTGGACTGCAAGGAGATCCAACCAGTCCATCCTAAAGGAGATCAGTCCTGGGTGTTCATTGGAAGGACTGATGCTGAAGTTGAGATTCCAATACTTTGCCTATCTGATGCAAAGAGCTGACTCATTGGAAAAGACTCTGAGGATGAGAAAGATTGAAGGCAGGAGGAGAAGGAGATGACAGAAGATGAGATGGCTGGATGGCATCACCGACTCAATGGACATGAGTTTGAGTAAGTTCCAGGAGATGGTGAAGGACAGGGAAGCCTAGTGTGCTGCAGTCCATGAGATCACAAAGAGTCAGACATAGCTAAGTGAATGAACAAAGTCTTCTGTCTATTGATTGCAAAGTCTGATGTCATTTTGATTTTTGATTCATTATTGATTCCTTTTTTTTTTTTTTGGCAGCATGCAGGATCTTGCTTCCCTGACCAGGGATAGAACCAGTGCCTCTTGCAGTGGAAACATGGATTTTTAATGGCTGGACCCCCAGGAAAGTCTCCACACTGCTTGTTTTTAATAGTTTTACTGGAACACAGCCTTGCATATTTATTTGCATATCATCTATATCTGCTGTTACACTGTAGCTGCAAAGTTGCATAGTTTTGACAGAGATTGTATGGCCTGAAGTGTCTAAAACATTTTTTTCCTGACTTTTTATAGAAGAAGCTTACTAACCCATATTATAAGTCCTATGTTGGTTTCCTCTTTAAAGATTTGTAAGATTTTGTCCCCAGTATTCTGATGTATCTTGGCCCATATTCACTCATTGTGTTAAGTACAGTGTCTTTCATTTCTGGTACATTACCTTGAACTATCCCCAGTCTAATTTCTTCTCTTTTAAAAAATTTATTCAGTTCTCTATTATTTGAATCATTCTCTATATTTTCTTTCCTTTTATTTTTTTAAAACTCTTTGCCTTTTTACTGTAACTTCTGAGATATTTCTTTAACTGTTTTCTAAAGTTTCTACCAAGAAACTTCTAAAAGCAAAACTTTTTTGGGTCTGCTAACTTACTTTCAGTAAAAACTCTTTACTCTCCGAGGCTAATTGATGCTACTTTTTGTCTTTGACACTTTTCTCTTCCCTTTGTAACCTCTGTCTTACATGGTTTTGTTTGCTTATTTGGGGCACTTTTTCTGGAGAAATTCTTAATATAAGCTTTCTGCGGCCTTATCTTTTGGACTTGTCAGGTTTTCTAGGGAAGGCTTTTACAGTATCTGGCCTGGGGGCTTAAATGTGGGGTTAAATGGGAGAAAAGGTCTGGGGCCTGGTTCTCAACATTTAATATGTTCATTTTTTTCTAACCCTCCAGGCTTAAGAATTATCTCCCAGCCATCAGCTGAGTCTAGTGCTCCACTCAAGAGACCATCAGGTTTCCCTGGTGCACAGCAGTAAAGGATACTCCACAATGTAAGAGACATGGGTTCAATCCCTGGGTCAGGAATATCCTCTGGTGGAGGAAACAGCAACCCACTTCAGTATTCTTGCCTGGGAAATCCCATGGTCAGAGGAGCCTGGTGGGCTACAGTCTGTGGGGTTGCAAAGAGTTGGATGTGACTGAGCAGCAGCTGCAAAAGACCATTTGTCCTAGCCCTCATCTTCTGCCTAGAGGAGAGAAGGGTGGTTGCTCAGTTGCACACATGGGGAATGGGGTCTGGGAGGGGCTCCATGTTGAAGAAATGGAGCAACTCAGCTTTGGTACCCTTTTGTTCCCCCTGCCATCATGACCCTTTTGAAATCTTGCTTATATTGCAGTAGCTAGATTCCCAGGAACTACATTCCTAGCATTATTTGCTGGCGAACTTCTGGATTCAAGTCTTCCAATAAGAGACATGCCTGCAAGACTGGGAGGTATAATAAAGGTAGAAACCACATCATTGGCTTCTAGCAGTTGTAGGCAATTTTGTGGACTTCAGCAAACATGAGATTTTATAGTTGCCTCAGAATATTTTCTTGAAAATCACCTGCTATGGTGATTCAGACAGCTGTGACCATCCTTGGCAGTTTTCTGCAGTTTCTGCAGCTTCTTGGTTTTCTAAAGGACGGACTGCAAGTCTAAAAAGTAGCCGTGGCTTTCTCTGAACTGGGCTATTCTAATTTTCTCAAGTTTTGAGGCATCTAATTCTCTGTATTGAATCACTTCCTGACTGGTACAGAATCTAAGTGATTCTTGATGGACTTTGAACCAGTCCTGTTTTTAGCCTCACCTCTACTCCATGCCTAGAGGTAACTTGGTACATTGGGTAACTTCTTGACTTCCCCCACTGCAAACTTTCTCAGAGTTGATAAATCAAACACAACTTGCTCACATGCTTTCATACTTTAAAATTTTTGCATCTTTCTTTGTTCTTGGGGGTTTATGCCTTTAATAAAAGAGTCATTCTCTCTTTGTCATTTTACAATGGATTTCATGAGGAAGTGGAGAAATTCAATCCTGCATTCAATTCACTATCTCAGCTTCTCTACCTGAGTCTACCTCAGCTTCTCTATTGACTCCTCAATCATTACAATCTGGACACCGGCCTTCTCTCCAGCCTCATCTTGTACCATTTTCTCATTTACTCCATTTACACTGACCTTCATGATATTCCTTGAACCCACCAAGGTCTTTCTTGCTTCAGGATCTTTAACATACTTTATTACTTTGCCTGGTCCCTCCTCCCCTCCTTGATGAGTCTAACCTTGCACCTGTTTTTTACATCTCTCAGAGAGGCCATCCTTGACACACTCACAGATAAATAAGGTTATCCCCTTCTTTCTCTCATGGAACACAATTCTTTTCCTTTATTGCATTTATATTTTACAGTCATATTTATTTGCTTATTTTTAATGTCTATCTCCCTCACAAGAATATAAACTTTATATCTAGTATACATAATAGGACCTGTATCAATAACTGAATGAAGTGAAGTGGAAATTGCTCAGTTGTGTTTGACCCTTTGTGACTCCCATGGACTGTAGCATACCAGGCTCCTCTGTCCATGGGGATTCTCCAGCCAAGAATACTGGAGTGGGTAGCTTTTCCCTTCTTCAGGGGATCTTCCCAACCCAGGGATCAAACCCAGGTCTCTGGCATTGCAGGTGGATTCTTTACCATCTGAGCCACCAGGGAAAACAAATAATTTGAGTAAAGAAAAATTATTTTTAAGAAAAATTACAGAAAAGGAACATTATATATTACTTGGCCTGATGGCAAAAATATCATTCAAATAAAAAGGACATTCAGTTCAGTTAAGTCACTCAGTCGTGTCCGACTCCGTGAGACCCCATGGCCTGCAGCACGCCAGGCTTCCCTGTCCATCACCAACTCCTGGAGCTTGCTCAAACTCATGTGCATCGAGTTGGTGATATCACACAACCATCTGATCCTCTGTCTTCCCCTTCTCTTCTTGTCTTCAATCTTTCCCAGCATCAGGGTCTTTTCAAATGAGTCAGTTCTTCACTTCAGGTGGCAAAAGTATTGGAGCTTTTCAAAATATTGGAGTATTTCAGCTTCAGCATCAGTCCTTCCAATGAATATTTAGGACTGATTTCCTTTAGGATGGACTGGTTGGATCTGCTTGCAGTCCAAGGGACTCTCAAGAGTCTTCTCCAACACCACAGTTCAAAAGCATCAATTCTTTGGTGCTCAGCTTTCTTCATAGTCCAATTCTCACATTCATACATACTAGAAAAACCATAGCTTTGACTAGATGGATCTTTGTTGGTGGAGTAATGTCTTTGTTTTTTAATATGCTGTTTAGGTTGGTCATAACTTTCCTTCCAAGGAGCAAGTGTCCTTTAATTTCATGGCTGCAGTCACCATCTGCAATGATTTTGGAGCCCAGGAAAATAAAGTTTCTCACTGTTTCCATTGTTTCCCCATCTATTTGCCATGAAGTGATGGGACTGAATGCCATGATCTTAGTTTTCTGAATGTTGAGTTTTAAGCAAGTTTTTAACTCTTCTTCGATTTCTGCCATAAGGGTGGTGTCATCTGCATATCTGAGGTTATTGATATTTCTCCCAGCAGTCTTGATTCCAGCTTGTGCTTCATCCAGCCCAGCATTTCTCATGATGTACTCTGCATATAAGTTAAACAAGCAGGGTGACAATATACAGCCTTGACGTACTCCTTTCCCTATTTTGAACCAGTCTGTTGTTCCATGTCCAGTTCTAACTGTTGCTTCCTGACCTGCATACAGATTTCTCAAGGTCAGGTGGTCTGGTATTCCCACCTCTTGAAGAATTTTCCACAGTTTATTGTGATCCACGCTGTCAAAGGCTTTGGCATAGTCAATAAAGCAGAAGTATATGTTTTGCTGGAACTGTCTTGCTTTTTTGATGATCCAACAGATGTTGGCAACTTGATCTCTGGTTCCCCTGCTTCTTCTAAATTCAACTTGAACATCTAGAAGTTCACGGTTCACATTGAAGCCTGGCTTGGAGAATTTTGAGCATTACTTTGCTAGTGTGTGAGATGAGTGCAGTTGTAATGAAAGGACATTATAGAAGATTAATTTCTTAAAAGATTCACCCTCAAAGTATAAATTTCCCCATCCTGTTTTAATTCTACAAACTATTATCAAGGAAAAAAGGTAACAGGACCAGTTTACAGGCTATATGGCTTAATATCCCTATAAAGCCTTTCTTTCTTCTTTTCCTTTCTTTTTTAACTGAAGAAATTCCTTCATTTTCTTTTTTTATCCCCTTAGGCTTGAGCCTGTTGAAAAAAAAAAAAAGAAACTTACTTAATAGTGTTCAAATGAAAACAAGAAAGAAAAAGGAAAAGTGATGAGAAAATTAATATAATGAAATAATCAGTGCAAATGACATTCCATTGTCCAGGAAAAAACCCTCAATCAACTCTCTTAGAATTATTGAATCTGATGAGTAGTTGTGGCTTAATCTCTAATTGTAAGATCAAGGCACATTGTCAGGAGTACTGCCAACATTAAATAGACATTTACAGTGCTCATTTTAAGGTGGGACTTTAAAGAAATTGAAAACCATTAATCAAAAGCATAAATCACCTACACCAGGTATTAACTGAAAATCCCTAAATCTTGTAAAACTAAAATTTACATTCATTATCAAATAACATTCATCAGCGCTCTTCAAGAATAGGAAAAGTTTAGAGAAAATTTTTTATAATAATTTCAAACTATATCCTTGTCAGATGACTGAGTTTGAAGTGTGTCTACACAGCTAAAGAAGCAAGTTTTTAGAGGTTGGGGATGTAAAGGGAAGACATTTATTTACAGTATTTCTTTAATGAAAATATGTAACAATGTAACGATTGCTTAAGTTCTTCTTTAATGTTTGGGAAACATTTCAACAATATTTTGTGTAAGCATACACATAGCAGTTTACAGTGTTGAAAATGCTTTCCCATGTAGTACTCATTTTGTAATAAGTTTTATTTTTATAATGATTTGTTAACCTCATTAAAATTAAATTGACATGACTGGGCTAAGCAATCATCACGACTTTTTCCAGCTTTGATTCTATTATGTTTTCAAACTGGGGCTTTGCCTAATCACAGGCCCAGTTCAGTGAATCCCTCTCCTCTGTGTGTTTCCGTGTCTGTCTCCATCACTTTGGGGTTCTCCCAGTAGACACATCGAAGGGCATGCTGATTAAATTAGTCAAATTAACTCTTTGCCTGACTCCATCCTCATTAGGCTAATGAGCAGACTCAGGAGTAAGTCTGCGTGTCTCAGTTGTCTTAGGTCAGAAGTACCGTCACTAGGAGCACCAATGAAAATTTGTAATCGTGACACTCTTTAGGAGTTTTTAGCTGGCAGAGCTCATTTTCCATCGTTTCTCAAGAGAGAGCATGTGGCTTCGCTGAATAGAAGCTGCAATGTGTTGGGCGATCTCATTTTCTCTGCTGGAACATTGTAAAAGAAGGGTAATTTTGTTTCCTCTCCCAGGAAAGAATTTCTTGGGTTGGCAAGTGTGAGAGATGTTGAACAAGTATTCATCAAAGGGAGGGGGAATCCTATTACAACCATAGGTGCTGGAAAATGATAGATCTTAATGATGGAGTAGCCGTGCGAATAGCTGCTCCACAGGTTTGTTTTGATGAAGTGTGTGCTCGTATGTAGAGGATGAGAGGAGGGGACTTGGAGATGGATGTGGACGTGGGGGAAAGATGAATTAGTGAGGGAGTTGTAACAACCAGTTTCAAAGGTCGAGTGCCCTCTGATTCTAAAAGGCATGGTTCCCGGTCCAAATGACAGAACAGGGCAATTTATTTGACTAAGTGACATTTCATATACATATGAAGCATGGATCTAACATTTTCAGACTGGCTAAATGATTTTCAGCATTTGGGTACTTTTATAAAACTTAAAACACTGAAAGTTGATAGCAAAGTGGTCTGCACATGGTGGGTGCCAAATTCATGGCTTTGAGTGGTCAGAAGGCCACGGTGAGTTGTGTTTGGATATCGCTGCTGGCTGAGTCCCCACAGGGGCTGGCACTGGCCTGCACAATGTCTTCCTCTGGATGAGCAAATAGTGTGACTGAAGATGCAGCAGTACACCCAGGGATTGTGGGCCCTTTATGATGGAAGTCCTTACTGGTTTTCTAGGAGGAAAATACATTGCTGTCTCTAACCCTAGAGTGAACTGTGAACTTCCAGATGTTCAAGCTGGATTTCGAAAAGGCAGAGGAACCAGAGACCAAATTGCCAATATCCATTGGATCATTGAAGAAGCAAGAAAATACCAGAAAAACATCTACTTCTGCTTTATTGGCTATGCCAAAACCTGAGACTGTGTGGATCACAATAAACTGTGGAAAATTCTTCAAGAGTGGGAATACTGGACCACCTGATCTGCCTCCTGAGAAATCTGTATGCAGGTCAAGAAGCAACAGTTAGAACTGGACATGGAATAACAGACTGGTTCAAAATAGGGAAAGGAGTACGTCAAGGCTGTATATTGTCACCCTGTTTGTTTAACTTCTATGCAGAGTACATCATGAGAAACGCTGGGCTGGAGGAAGCACAAGCTGGAATCAAGACTGCTGGAAGAAATATCAATAACCTCAGATATGCAGATGACACCACCCTTATGGCAGAAAGTGAAGAAGAACTAAAGAGCCTCTTGATGAAAGTGAAAGAGGAGAGTGAAAAAGCTCACTTAAAACTCAACATTCAGAAAACTAAGATCATGGCATCCAGTCCCATCACTTCATGGCAAATAGATGAGGAAGCAATGGAAACAATGAGAAACTTTATTTTTCTGGGCTCCAAAATCATTGCAGATGGTGACTGCAGCCATGAAATTAAAGGACGCTTACTCCTTGGGAAAAAAGTTATGACCAACCTAGACAGCATATTAAAAAGCAGAGACATTACTTTGCCAACAAAGGTCTGCCTAGTCAAAGCTATGGTTTTTCCAGTGGTCATGTATAGATGTGAGTTGGACTATAAAGAAAACTGAGCACCAAAGAATTAATGCTTTTGAACTGTGGTGTTGGAGAAGACTCTTGAGAGCCCCTTGGACTGCAAGGAGATGAAACCAGTCCATCCTAAAGGAGACCAGTCCTGAATATTCATCAGAAGGATTGATGCTAAAGCTGAAACTCCAATACTTTGGCCACCTGATGCAAAGAACTGACTCATTTGAAAAGACCCTGATGATGGTAGAGATTGAATGCTAGAGGAGAAGGGACATCAGAGGATGAGACGGTTGGATGGCAACACTGAATTGATGGACATGAGTTTGAGTAAACCCTGGGAGTTGTTGATGGACAGGGAGGCCTGGTGTGCTGCAGTCCATGGAGTCGCAAAGAGTTGGATATGACTGAGCAACTGAACTGACCTGAACCCTATGAGTATTGGGTGAGGCATAAGTTTCTCTCCACGGGGCTCTCAGGAGAAAACTGTGTCCCCAAGTAACGTAGGTCTGGAAGTAGAAAATGTGCGTATACACAACCAGCAAACATCTAATGTTCTGGAAATTATGTGAAAACTATGCGCCTTCAAAAATGCTGGACAATTTTTTTGAGTTATGGTTTTGTAGTGCACAAACCCCTTTTTTTGGTTCAAGTCTTTTGCATGTGTGGGGGTGCATTTTTAAAGTAATTTTTTTGTTACAGTATTGTGTCTGTTTTATGTTATCATGTTTTGGCCACCAGGCATGTAGACTCTTAGTTCCCTGACCATGGATCACACCAGCACCCCTCTGCTTTGGAAGGCAAAGTCTCAACCACTGGACCACTAGGGAAGCCTCTCAGTTCCAATCTTAATTCAGTACTTCTTGGCTGGATGACATTCTTCTGAACAGCTCAGAATACTAATTGGTAGATCTCAGATCTGTGTTTATGGCTCTGTGGCAGCTGAGAAATTTGTCTGCTGGGAACCATAGCTGATCTGAGCAGAGCCTGACACAACTCCTGTAACAACAAAACCCAAGTTTCTCCACTTCTCCACTTTTCATTCGCCCAGCTCTTGCCAAGATGGTTAGCATTTGCAAATATCTAGATTTATCTTTGTCATCGGGATCAGGAATAACTCAGGGACAAGCACCATGGGAAAAACAAAGGCTTTTGATAATGAGCACTCTTGTCACCACACCGCTTCAGATTTCATCAGCAGGTTTATGTCCTGGCTTCAGCTTCTACCACCTGTCTGTTTTTACTGTCTGTTTCACCATCCATAAAATAGGATAATTGAACTACCTACAGGGCTTCCCAAGTGGCACTAGTTGTAAAGAACCTACCTGCCAATGCAGAAGATGTGGGTTTGATCCCTGGGTCAGGAAGATCCCCTGGAGGAGGGCATGGTAAACCACTAAGGTATTCTCGCCTGGCGAATTCCATGGGCAAATGAGTCTGGTGGGCTACAGTCCATAGGGTACCAAGGAGTTGGACATGACTGAATCGACTTAATATGCAAACACACAGCTGTTTATATCATAAGGTCATGGTAAGAACTGAATGAAGTAATCCATGGAAAATGCTTAATACTCAGCCTAGCACAGAGTAAGTACTCAAGAAATATTAGCTGCAATTACACATGTAGTCCATTGAATCTAGGGCTGGAGTAGTTGCTTGTATCTTGTTTTTTCTAAATTTAAGTATAGTTGGTTTTTACCATGTTGTGGTATTTTAAGGTATACAACAAAGTGACTCAGTTACGGAGTAGTTGCTTAAATCTTAAATATTATAGGGACACAATATTTTTCTTTGATAAAAATGCAACTTTTGTTTAAATTTGATAAAATATTGCTAGTCAAGAGGAAGGCTTACAGCTACTAGGAGCACATGAAATAGAATGATTCCTTGAAGACTGATTTAGACACTGTCACTCTTGCAAAATGAGGATAATGCACTTTCTCTATTTTTCTCCACTGGAGGGAAGGGCTATGCAAGCAAAATGACTTAAGCCGTACAGTCCAACAGAGTTGGGTAATGTAGCTCTCTTAGTGAACACTAGCCTACCCAGTGGGCACAAAGAAATGGACTTGTAAAGTGGTACTGAAATTTCAGAGGCTATAGTGAATATTCCAGATTGAACTGAGCTCAAAGATCCAGAGCAAGCTTGGAGAAATGTGAGAAGTTACTTGGAGTGTTAACTGTGACCACAGCGTGATGTGTTACCTGGGGCCACAGTGAGGCACAGCCCAGGAACCTGGAAAGATCACCTTCCAAGTATTTCTATGAAACAAACACTTAATATATTAGAGCAAAGATATATGATTACCTCACAGAAGCAGAATGCCTCCTAGGGTAAAATGGAAGAGAAAGTACTTATATGGCAAAGGGAAAAAAATAAATGTCTTAATCTGAAAGCTTAAGTCAACAAAAAGGTCAATAATAGGGTAGTCAAAGATGGCAAAGATGGACTATCCATCTCCAGTCCTGTCCAGAAGACTAGTGTCCTGAACCACAAGTCCAAGGCCCTGGCCTGTGCATGCAGGCATCTCGTAGCAGATATTCAGGTTAGGCACAAACTTCTGATTTCATGCCCCTCAGATAATCTTCTGGTGAGCATCACCCTGCCCAGATTTACCCATGGAGAGAGACAGTTTTGTTCTAAGTGAATAGATTGGTGGTCTGAATTCTTAATGTCAGACTCAGGAGTTGTGCTGGTTTGAGTATGCCCCTGAGTTCAGTTACTCAGGAACATACTGAATTTCCAACCTGTGCATCCATGATCCAGACCCTTGGTGATTGTACTAAGGATCTCCCCCTCTATGCGAACCTGTTGGAGGGTAGCTGGCTTTTCCCAGAAAGTATTGCTCTATCTTTTTCAACCTACAGTATGCATTTGACATAACCATAGGGGAAGTCAAGGCCTTTGTCAATGCAGTTAATACTATAATCACCACCATAGAAATACTTGTGGAAGGGATTTAAAACTTGTCTCTGAATTTGAACTTCTTTTCAAAGTCTTCCAAGTACTAAAAAACGAGTCTCTACAATAGGACTTTTAGACTTACAGCAAAATAAAACAAGAGTAAAAGACAAGTCCCCTTTGCAAAATTTGTCTCATCTACTATTTTTAAGTAGGAATATGTTAAGAGACAAAGCTTAGAAAATGATAATATTAATATCCATGCTATAAATTGCTATGAAATCTGAGCTTTGAGGAGATGCAAGAATGATCTCTGGTAGCATTGATCAATAAATCTATCAATGGTTTAAATCTTTTCTAAGGTTTTTTTCCTTCTTTCATATAATTTGATACTCATAACAACCCAGCAGAGTATAGGTAAGTGAATATTAGCAAGTATTAGTATTATTATCTGAAAGTTGAAGAAACTAAGAGATAGGGGATATATAGGGCTTCCCCATACAGGGCATCAGATGGTTGGGTAGTAGAAGAGGAAAGGGGCTCAAGCCTCACCTTGAGTCCTTGGGTATGTCCCCCACTGCACCACACTATTTGTGCATGTCACCTGGGCTATTAACAATAATCAAGGCAGAATTGATTGCAGAACAATCTCCACAGTTAGTAACAGTGAAGACTGCACCCTAATCCACTCATTTCATAATCTATAGGTAGTCATTGCCTAAGAAGCCTCCAGCTTTAAAAATCATTCAGATTAGTTTGTGGGACTGTTCTCAGTTATCATCATCACCTTGACCCTTTATTATATGTTGTTTCCATCACAAATTGTGGTGGATGGAAACAACTCTATATAATCAGGCCCATGTTTCTAAGTCTTTTCAAGATTTTTAGCCAGGGAAGAAAGTCTGTTCATTGTCTTGGGAAAGTTTGATTCCCATAGAGGCATCAAATCTGTAATTCTGGTCTTTTCATTATCACCTCAGATAAAAAAATACCATCTTATCCCTTCCAACACAACTCTCGAAGTGGCTATTTATTCTTTTATAAACCCTTTTTACTTTGCTGCAGTTTCCTTCTGAGACTTCCTGCTTTTCACTGATTCCACTCCGGTCAGTTGAAAATGCTAAACCATTTTTCTTTTTCATCAGATCTATTCTCTTCAAATTCCTCTGCTGCCTTTTGAAACCACATTTAAACTTTGTGGGATTTTTTTCTTCTTCTTCTTTAAGATTCCTATCAAACTGAATTTTTAAAATAATCAAATAATAACTATAATACAACACCTCAATTTTCAGCAACAAATAATTTTGGCAATGAGAAGGAAAAGAAAATTAACCCAATGAATGTATTTCTATACCATGCTGAGAAGAATAACTGTAGGAAACTATTAGATTCTCTTCTGTGAATGTCTTACAGAACCTGGCATTCTGCTATGTTTTCCCCCCAAAGGGTGTGAATTATCTAGTCAGAAATTTCTATAAAGGTAAATGTGAACCAGGTAGTTTTAAATAGAATAAGAAAGGGAGCCAGGGAGGAGAGAGAGAGAGAGATTGGGACGGTTGGAGCAGGAACAAGTGTTCAGCACAAGTTTGCATTATGCAGTTTCTCTGACCAGGCAGGACTTTTCTACATCCATAGCAGCAAGGCACTGTGATACTTTCCCGCTTCTGTAGAACAGCATGTTATGGCTCTGGCTCCTATATTTCATAACTTTGTCCCAAGGAATAGGAACTGGTGTGTAAGGAACAACCACAGAACAGTTCACTGGAGACTTGTAGTCAAATAAAAAAAATTGAATTTTTATTCTTCTATTTTAGAAATGTACCTCTTATTGAACAAAATGACCGAGGCACTTCACAGTGCATTATAAGTATTTCTATAGGCCTTTGTGAGGATATTGCCTCTGGAGACAAGCCAGTGATTTCTATAAATACGGCTCAGGTGAGGACCTGTCAGTCTTGATTCACTGGTATTTTGAGCTGTGTTACTGGAAGTCTGGGGTGGGCAGGGGTTGACTGAGCAAACACCAGTCCACTCTGAACCCACAAGGAATATCAAACCTGATATTCAAATACTCAAAATAGAAGATACTTATGTCAATCTCCCATTTGCAGGAACTGAATGCAATAAGCTTTAGATTTTCAGAATAACTTTATGTAAAATGACATAAATCAGAAATTAAGTTTGAGAATAAGTACAGTTTTTGACAACAGTACATTACAATTAGCATTAAATGTATTGACTGGTCTATGACTCAGCACTGTTGACCAAAGCAATCCTGTCATGTCTGCTCTTCTGTAACTGCTTATTTAGGTGGAAGTTTATGAGGTTTCTATGCTAAGTGTCTTGCTTTAAATCTCTTTTTCTTTCACATCGGTAAATAGCAATAAGTTTTCTTCTTCATAAATACAGAACAGAAAGGGATCACTAGAAAGCCAGTAATATGTCTTTCAAGATTAGCAGATGTTAATAAAATGAAGTAATAAAATTGCTAATTGGATTTGGAAGGTAGAACTGTGGCAAGGAATATTTTTTAGAGGGTTAAAAATAATTACTTTTCTTATTTAAAGGAGGTAGATTAGTATACAACCCTGGTGTTGGGGTCTGGAATGGCTTATTTTCTTTGGAAGGTCTCTATTTGGTGATTTATTGAATCCCATTTTCATTTCTTCCTTGGGACAGAATACTCAGTTTTCTTAGACTTTATTCTCTGTTGCAAATGACAGGGCTTGAAATTATTTGATTTCAATTGATGCCTTTTTCCTTTGGAAAGCTGCAAAAAAAGCAGCAGGCAGCAATTATTTATGCATTTTATTTCATTGTTAGTGCCCATATACCTTCCAACTCTTAATTGCTACAAATAAGCATTTGATATTTGCCAACCTTCACAATGATACATTGGTCATTATCAACTACTACTGCCTTTTCATAGGTGTGTGTATCCACACATATATGTCTTTGCAGAAAAGAATATTCTGTATATGCTATTGGAAGAATTTTAAATAAAACTGGCTATAACTTTGATTTTTCAGTTAGAATACAAGGAAATACATTTTTAGTTTTGGCCTATTGTCAACATAATTTGAGGTCTAGAAAATTATAAGCCTTTCATTAATATACTTATTGGAAGAGAAATTCCTTTCTGAATATTTAGTAGGTTAAAGATTCCTGGACAGTGAATGAGTCTTACATGCTTTTTTTTTTTTTTTTTTTTTTGCCACAATATCTAGTAAGAGTTCTGTAATTTGTAATCTTCTTGATTCAAAAGACTATTGAAGGTAGATTGCCACTGAAAACACATGGAGAGTAGAATTGCTAAAGATAAAGGGAAAGAATTAAAATGTGATAGGCAGGAAGAGAATTATACTCCAAGCCTGGGCTAATACTGAATTCTGCAATTTTAGCTCTAAGCTTCTTGAGACAAGAAATAAAACATGATGGATAAATATTTTTCATTATTGAATGCAAGAACGTAAATCATTTTGACAAGAGCAACAAGCTTTTATTGGTTAAAAAATAGTCTGAAATAGATTCATCATATGGATCTGTAGAAGGAGACTACTGAGCTGCATGAAGTCTATCTTAAAGAGAATTTTTTAAAAGCAGAAATGTTCTTGGTATGATTATTTCTTATACAGATACATGAACAAAAATAAACCTGCTTGCCTACCATGAAAATGTAGCTCAGCAGTCACCTTGGACAAAAATGTTGCATACAAAGACTGTCATATCCTCAAAATTAGATGGCTGCTTGGAGCTACATAAACAAGAGCTGGAAAGAGTTCAGCATCATAACAGTAGCAACAAAAATACGCTCAGGCAAAAGCTGCCCTAAACAAAAGCCTCACCTTGGCAAGCAGCTGAGGGATGTTGCTCAGACAGGGCAGAGCCCTTCCTAAGAAACCGCGGCTTCCTGGCTGGGAAGGCCCCCCCCAACCCCCAATCCTAAGCGTTTCCGGTCGTTTTGTGTAAGAATTCTGCCCAGGGTGACATTTGTTGGCTTCCACATACATCCCTCATACACCCTGATCCAGACACCAAGTGAAGGCCCTCTTCCCTCCGTGTCTCCCGCATACAACCCCCTCTGCTAAACGCCTCCCCTCCAAGGCCATCTTCTCCGCCACGCTGGTCAAATCTAACTACTGGCAGGCCTAGGGTGCCAACGTGCGTGCGCAGAACGTGCGTGCGCAGAACGTGCGTGCGCAGAACGTGCGTGCGCAGAACGTGCGTGCGCAGAACGTGCGTGCGCAGAACGTGCGAAGTCTCCTCAGTCGTGTCCCCCTCTTGGTGACGCTACGGACTGTAACCAGCCAGGCTCCTGTCCATGGAATGTTCCACAGGAGTGGGTGACCGTGCTCTCCTCCAGGGGATTTTCTCAACCCAGGTCTGTCACGTCTCCGCGTTGCCCGTTGGGTTCTTTACCACTAGCTCCACCCGGGAAGCCCCGTCAGTCTTCTTCTCTGTTTAAGTATGCGTCCTTTACAGACTCGTCCTTGACAGCCCAAATCCAAGATAGCTGCTCCTAGATCAGTGATTCTTATCCCTGGCTACATGCTAGAATCACCTGGGATGCATCTGAAACATTCTGCTTTCACAAATTAAAGCTAGAACATTCTGCTTTGCCGAGTGAGGCACAGATAGAGTTTTTAAAGTTCCTCAGGTGATACTACTAAGCAGGTTAACGCTATGATACCACATGACACGGTATACCGTAATTTCCAAATGATCTCTTATTCTCTGAACTTCCCTAGCATGACACTCACCACCAGTTCAATTCAAATACTAATTTACTGAGCCTTTTCTTTGTGTATAGGATCATTTAGTGCCTAGTTAGTAAAACAGGCCAGATGTCTATGTTTATGGAGCTTACAGATGCAAAGGGAGACAATACTGAGCAAATTGTTTAAAGTGTGATGAATAATCAAAGAGGAGCAGTACGGGGTAGGATGGTTCGGTGTAACAAAATAGTAATCTAGTAGAGTAGATTGAATGACCATTAGCAATTCTTGACATCCACCCCATAATGACCAGACTATGGAACTTGGCAGTGCCCTTCCACAGAAGTCACATCCCGTTGCATTGGCATTGAGGTTGCGTTGACATTGTCCATTGCTTTGGTCAGTGGAAAGTTAATGGATGTCAAGGAGCAGAGGATGTTAATGCATTTGACATTTTGTGCTTCAGTGATCCACCTCGAGGAGAGCATGTTCTGAGAAGTCTGTGCTGCAGAATGAACACAAATGACTTAGACCTGAACCTAACTCACAACAGCGAGCCAGTTCCAGCCAACCTTTGGCCTGACAGAACATATGCTGAGGCCTGGCCTCAGATTAAGCAAACTACAGAGAACTAGGAGACCTGTGGGCAGAACACATACTTGCGGTTGTAAGCCTCCATGTTTTGGGGTAGCATCACAGTGGAAATAGCTAAATAACATACCAGTCTAGGGTTCAGACCATGTTGCATTTGGCAAAATAAACCATGTTTACTTACTCCTTCTTGTATTTCCTGTCCCTGCCACACTGTAATACATAACAGATGCTCAAAAAATATGTGTTGAAGGAATGGAAATATGGTTTCTGGCCTCAGTGATCTCCTAGGCTAGTGTGTGAGACAGGTCTTTGAGTAAATAGTTACAATGAGATGCGATAAATGCAGTAATGGAAGAGCTATGACTACATGGAGGTGGAAAATCTTCAAGTGTGGTGTTACTGACATCAAGGGCAAGTGTCAAAAACCAAGCACTCAGATTTGAACATAATAAGAACCCACTTATTTTACCATCAGTAGCTTACGTTAAGTTTCCTGGTGCAAGATGGTCTACTTTCAAAATCACATAAATAGATTTATAGTTTCTGCCATGACTCAGTGAAATGTATATGTTTAAAGATTTTCAACATATACAGTGAATAAAATTATATATATGTTTATCTATCTATATATATAGATATAAAATCTACATTGCGTGCAAGGAAAAGCTTAGAGGTGGGGTCTACTGAAATGAAATGTTAAGAGTTGTAGACTGCTTAAATATTCTGAAAAAGCAAGTTGTTACTTTATAAAGGTATATTATATTTATTTATCTTACAAATGAGAACTTAGGAGAAATTGGACAGAGGGATAGGGGGCCGGAGCTGGGGGCAGAGGGGAAGATCAAAATACAGGGTGTGCCTACTCCCTATTTCTTACTTCACATTAAAAGTAAAGGTTCTCCCTGAATAACTAGTGATCAAAAATTCTGTCTTCTGACCTTGCCCTTTGAGAGTTCATTGACCCTTAACTTGGTCAAGGTTAAAAATGACTGTCATTCTTGACTGGGTATTGCAGAGAGACAGATGTTTAAAAAAGGGTATCCATAGGGAAGAAATATTAATAGCAATATATTCCCAAGAGCAGAACCTCTCAGCATTTGCTGGGTCAACTGGCTGGCTTCTTTCTGCTACCTCCTCTGCAGTCTTTTGGCTCCTCTTTGTCTTCTTCACTAAGCCAGTTACTCTTGTTTATACACTTTCTAGCTTCCAAAAACTGTCCCGAAATCTCTAATCTCCTGAGGTCTCTTCTTGCATGCTCTTTTTCCTTGTGGATTAATGTCCTTTTACCGATATTTTAGCCAGGTTTGAGAAAGCAGAGGGCTAAAGTGCTTTGTAGTCTATCTGCCACTTTTCAAATCAGAAATTTAAAATATTTTTCATTAAACTAGAAGTCAGAAACAACCTACATTTCCTGAGATAAGGAAGTTGTTGAATATATTAGGTGCTACACGCATGTCAAAATAACATGTATGCACTCAAAATCATGTATTGAAGATTATTTAATAAGAAGAAATACTCAGAAAATAATTATGAAAGTCAGAATATAAAATTCTCTTTACAGTATGACCTCAATTCTTTGACTGACATATCAAAATAATATTAGTATATCTGGATGAGGAGAGTGTAGCAAACTTATTTCAGTTATTTCAAGACATTCTACTTTTTGAATGTTACTTTTATAATCAGAAAAAATAATTTTTAAAAACATATACCAATGTTTCTTCATATCTATTTTTTTTTAGCTAATCTCTCCAATCTTGACTGTGAATAATTTTACCTGTTGGTGAATAAAGCAATCACAATCTGATTATTTTGCCATCCAATTATCAGATTGATTGATTACATATTTTTTCAAAGTCTAAATTTCCCAAAATCTAGATACTTAAGCTTCCAGGATTCCATTTCTTCAGGGACATTTTGCTGCTTTCTACTACTTTCCAGGTAAATATAAAAAGTGAGTGTGGTTTTAGAGAGAAAGGTCTTCAAAATGAAGCATTACTAACACAAACATACCTTTTCAGTCATTTGCCTTTTGCATTCAGCTTTGCACAACTGGATATGAAAAATATTCCCATTTCATCTATATTAAATGTTGTAAATTACACTGTCAACAGTCCCTTAGGTCTACCTAACAGTCCACTAATAATTTCAAGCAGCATGACCAAGGAAGGAAGTTGCACTCCTAAACAAAGCAAGAGGTTCTGCTTAAAGCCTCATCATGGGACATTTCATATATTCTGAATCTCTATGCAGTGATTTGCTCACTTCTAGGTTTTCAGATTGCAAGGAAGTCTTCTAGATTATAGAGGTGAGAGTACTAACATTTTCATCTAGGTTGTTAAATTTCTTAGCTCAAGTGAGAGGGTATGTACATCTATAGTCAATTACCTTAAATGTCTTGATGGTTCTTCTTTTTTAAAGAGTCTCTTGCCCTTGAATGAAAACCCAAGCTCCTTGCCATGTTCTTCAAGAATATTGTGCAGTCTGTAATTGTTGTTCAGTCACTAAGTCATGTCCAGCTCTTTGTGACCCTACTGACTGCAGCATGCCAGGATTCCCTGTCCTTCATTAGCTCCCAGAATTTGCTCAAACTCATGTGCACTGAGTTGATGATTGCATTTAACCATCTCATCCGCTGTCGTCCCCTTCTCCTCCTGCCTTCAATCTTGCCAAGCATCAGGGCCTTTTCCAATGAGTCAGTTCTTCCAGTCAGGTGGCCAAAGTATTGTAACTTCAGCTTTAGCCTCAGTCCTTCAATGAATATCCAGGATTTCTTTTAGGATTGACTGGTTTGATCTCCTTGCTCTTGAGAGCTGAAGAGACTCTCCAACATCACAGTTCAAAACCATCAGTTCTTCAGCACTCAGCCTTCTTTATGGTCCAACTCTCACATCCATAAATAACTACTGGAAAAACCAGAGCTTTGACTATACGGACCTTTGTTGGCAAAGTGATGTCTCTGCTTTTTAATACACTGTCTAGATTAGTCATAGCTTTCCTTCTAAGGAGCAAATGTCTTTTAATCAGTCTGTAAAGGTAATGTTAAAAAATGAACAGGGTTAGTGAGGGTCTTGGAGGTGAGAGATGGGAACTGTGGGGAATACAGAGAGCCTGCAGAGCTTGGCTTTCTTGAGGAAGGGCAGGAAAGCCACTGTGGCTGAAGCACAGGGAGGGATGGAGCGTCACGTGGTCTTCAGCAGTATGGTAGCCCTGCACTGTACCCGGGGGCGTGTGTTCCAAAACCCCTGCAGTAAGCCTAAAACCGAGGCTAACACAGTGCCCCGAGCTTGCTGTTTCTTCCTACAGCTCAGATGCACCCAGCAAGGGGACGATCTAGGTCCGGAAAGGACTGGGCGGGATTGGCCACAGATTTCACCACGCTACTCAGAAGACAGGAAATTGTATTTATTTCCAGAATTTTCCATTTAATACTTTCAAACAACTGTAGATTACGGGTAACCAATTCTACAGGAAATGAAATATGGACTATACCGTACTGTTCTAGACTGATCCAGATCTCTGACTTAGCCATATAACCTCCTCCCTAAAGAGTTGATCCCATACCCTGTGCTCCCAACAGCCAACATCATGGCTCTCCCATCCTACTGTGTCCCCAGCAGGTCGGCACTACAGCAGGGGCATTGGGGTGTGCCCTCCTCCCACGGTGGAACCCCTGCAGCAACCTTCCTTGCTGGCAGAAAATAGCCTTAGAGTCAGAGTTACTTCTTACCCACAGAATCACCCTGCTCCCAACTTAGAAAAGAGAGAAATTTTGAGATAACCAGAAAATAACTTAAGAAAGTAACTTTACTCAGTTCAGGTCATATGCAATCCGACCTGTGAGAAATTCATGTATTTTGCCACACAGGGATAGGATCAAGTATGTGAGATATGGGGAAAAGACTAATGTTGGTCTCATCTCGTTAACTTCATCTGTGAAGCCCAGAAGAATGCTTGGTACATGCATTGCTAAAGTAATGTGTGTGATATGCATAAATAAATGGCTAATTCTAGGGCTGGAATAGGAAGATACAAGATGAGCCTGGACCATCTTGTTATGCCAGAAGTAAAGAAGTGACCCAGAAAAATGTGTGGATGTAACAAAAGCACACAAGCCAGCTCGAAGAGGCTTTTGCTGGCCAAGTCTGAGACAAGTTTAAGCATCACAGTAATCAAGAGTAGTAACCCATTGGATAAAATAGGAATATATGAACCTATGCTGATCATAATTAGATGGTAAAATACTTGAGAAAAGAGAGAGGTCTTCCTCAAAGAATAATTCAGACAGATAACTGTGGATGGAAGAGTAGAATTAGAAATTCACCAGTTTTCAATTGCCATAAAAAGATTGGTTTGGAGCAAGAATCATTCCTGGAGACTAAATCCAGGGGAAGAGGGTGAGGAAGAGCAGGAGTTTTATATATTCTTAATATGACTACCTCCAGATTACTTATTAGTTGTAATGATAAATTCAAAGCAGTGACATGATTTTGATTAAATACAATCTAAATGGAATATGTGATCTTAAGCTGGATCCTGTGTTGGAGGTTACAAAAAATGATAAAAAACTTTATTAGAACAACTGACAATATTGGAATATGGACTGCTTTAGATAAAAAGCATCATATCTATGTTAAATTTTCTGAAGTTGTACCAATAATGCATAAAATGATAGCTTTATTCTTACCAAATCTATACTGAAATGTTAAGGGATAAAGGGGCATGATAGATGCTATCTATTTGAAAGAAATTCAGACAGGAAATGTTAGAACACATGCATACAGAGAAAGGAGAAGATACAACAAATATTGCAGATGTTAAAATTTGTTTCTCTGTGTAAAAGGTATTATGCTTTGTATTATTTTGGCATCTTTTCTATGAGTTTGAAATTATTTCCAAATAAAAAGTTAAAGATATAATATAGCAAATACACAAAACAAAATAAGGTCAGAGAGGGTACAAGCTGAATACTGCTGCTGGTCAAATATTGGGAGGAATTTTGACCAGAGGAAATGAGAGGGCAAGGAGGTCTTTAAGTCAGGAAACAAACAAACAAAAACAATAATAAAAAAACCTTTACAGGAGCAGAGATATGGAGGAGGAAAGTAAAGGCAAAGGGAGAAGAGAGTCCTGTTTGGCTGAGGTACACAAAATTATAGAGATAAATTAGTAATACTAATTTGAATATACATTTGTGAGCCTATCTTGAATGTCCAAGTACAGATTATCAACTCAAATCCAAACAATTATAAGTAATACATCCTGACTTCATATGTGATAAATTACTGTAAGGACCATAAAGGAAGATTAATTTTTTTTAAATTTTGTTTTAAAGGTATAGTCTATTAACAATGTTGTGATAGGAACAGTGAATGGACTCAGCCATACGTATACAAGTAATCATTCTCCCCTGAACTTCCCTCCCAGCCAGGCTGCCACATAACATTGAGTAGAGTTCCCTGTGCTATACAGTAGGTCCTTGTTGGTTATCCATTTGAAATAGGGCAGTGTGTGCATGTCCATCCCAAACTCCCTAACTCTCCCTTCTCCCTATCTTTCCCGTCCCTGCAGCCATCAATTCATTCTCTAAGTCTGAAGACTGTTTCTGTTTAGTAAGTTCATTTGTATATTTTCTTTTTAGAGTCCATATATAATGACTGTCACAGGATATTTTTCCTTCTCTGTCTGACTTCATTCAGTATGACAATCTCTATCTAGGTCCATCTATGTTGGGAAGATTTTTCAAAGTATGATTTCAGAGAAGAAAAGATTATTTCTAGCTCTTTCTAAATCTAAACAAACACTAAGCAAACAAATAATTCCCCATGTGCTGCTCACATATTTAGTTATAAAATAAAATCCCAAATAATGCTGCTCAGAAAATGGTAAACAAGTGAGAGAGAAGACAAGTTATTACAGTGAACATTGGCCCCAATTCAAATTCCCTCAGAATTTTCAGTTTATTCAACCATTTATAAATTGATGAAAAATTATTTGAAAGATTTGCATTTTCTGATCATCAGCAGCTCTTTTCTTTCCTCAAGTTTCTTAAGCCCGCACAATCAACCCTTTCAGATGAAATACGGATTCTCCTGTCCGGGCTCCCCTCCCTGAGCTGGGAACTACTGTGGAGCAAGCAAAATGCCCTGAACCAGCTGCTCTCTGCTCTTCTGCTTTCTGGGCAAAGAACACATTCTGCCTGGTCCTTGTGGGAGTTATCAATGGACTCAGGGAGAGTGATTCACAAGATCAAAGGCAGCTGTGAGGTCAAGGGGGCCCAGCTGGCCCAGAGGCTCAGCCCCCAGGAGGAGGTAATTGGTAGTTCTGTGCTTCAATGGAGTGGAGTGGGTAAAAGCTGGATTAGAGAAGGTCAAAGAGAGAATTGAAGGAAAGAAATTTACAGGAACAGGTGTGGGCTTCTGGCTAAGAGAAATTATTTAAGCAAAAGAACAAGGTCAAAGGAGAGAGAACCAAAGCCTAAGGAGTCAGCAGGAGCTGCACTCTCCTGGGACGTGGCTCAGAGCCTGGGCCCTGTGAGCACAAGGGAGCTGGCAGTGCCACCCGAGGAAGGAGCTGGAAATCCAGGTTAATGGAAAGCTACTGCTTATGAAACAGAGTTAGAGAAGCCAGACCCAGAGAAACGGAATCCAACAGAGTGTAATAAGAAGGGCATTTAAATCCATATGTCAGAGTGGTTAATGGATTAGAAGCTGTGAAAAGTATAAGTGGGACAAGGATAAAAGAGGAAAGAGTTTTACTAAAGAAAAAGGAACAGAGAGAGGCTTCCAGGAAGAAATACTTTATGTTAAAACAGTGGCTAAGCCAACGAAAAGAACTCAGCACAATGTTTTTACATAGGTGCCTAAAAGATGCGTTATTTAAAAAGTTTTAACCATAAAATATTTGCTTCATAAAACTCTACATTTAAAATACATACAAAATATAAGACAAAAACAATAGAATGAACACTCGCAACCCTGCTGCTCTATGTACAAACTAGCACACCAACACCCCGCAGAACGGAAGCCTGGGCCCCCTCCCCGCGCCCCTGCACAGAGCTCGTGTGGAGTCATGCACGTGGGGCTTATCCTTTCCTTTGTAAAAATATTTTCCCACATATGTGTACATCCCAAAGCATTACATTGGTTGGTCTTCTCTCTTTTTGAGCTTTATAAATATGGTAACACGGTCCCACTGGATGTAGTTTTAAACGCTTTTATCACTGATGTTCATTTCTTGTATTAGTCAAGGTTCTCCACAGAGGCAGATCCTGTGGGAGATATATATTTAATTTTATTTATTTTGAGGCACTGACTCATATGATAATAGGGACTGGCAAATATGAAATTTGTATACTAAGCTGGCAGGCTGGAGATGGAAACTCAGGCAGGGTTTCCATGTCACAGACTTGAGGCAGAATTCTTCTTCAGGAAAACCTCAATCTTTGCTCTTAAGTCCTTCAACTGATTATATGTGGCCCACCCACATCATAGGCCACTCATGGACCCACATCATGGGCCCATTACTTTGCCAACAAAGGCCCATCTAGTCAAAGCTATGGTTTTTCCAGTAGTCATGTATGGATATAAGAGGTAGACCATAAATAAGGCTGAGTGCTGAAGAATTGATGTTTTCAAACTATGGTATTGGAGAAGATTCTTGAGAGTCCCTGGACTGCAAGGAGATCAAACCAGCCAATCCTAAAGGAAATCAGTCCTGAATATTCATTGGAAGGACTGACGCTGAAGCTGAAACTCCAGTACTTTGGCCACCTGATGCGAAGAGTCAACTCATTGGAAAAGACCCTGATGCTGGGAAAGATTGAAGGCAGGAAAAGAGGATGACAGAGGAAGAGATGATTCAATGGCATCACCGACTCAACGGACATGAGTTTGAGCAAACTCTAGGAGGTGATGAAGGACAGGGAAGGCTGGTGTGTTGCGGTTCATGGGGTCACAAAGAGGCAGACATGACTGAGCGGCTGAACAACAACCCACATCATGGTGGATAATCTGCTTTACTTAAAGTCTACTGATTATACATCTCAAATCACATCTGAAAAGTATCTCCACAGCAACATCTAGGCTAGTGTTTGACCAAACCACCAGGCACCATAGCTTGACCAACTTGACATATAAAATGAACCATGACATGTTTCTAAGATTCACCCTTGTTTTGTGTAGCTTTAGTTCATTTCAGCTCACTCACCACTCTTCCACATTCTCTTATCAATTAACACTTAAGTGTTTCCATTTCTCTGGTGTTGTGAACAAAGCTCCAATAAACATTCAGGTGCATGTCCCCTTGTGCATGTATTCAGTAGTTCTTAAAGAGGGTAGGAATGGGATTGCTGGGTTGTAGACTACACTAATTCAACTTTAAAAGCTAGTGCCAAATTGTTTGCTAAGGTGATTGCATCAACTTACATTCTTTCAAAACATTTAAATACTTGGAGGTTTTTTTTTCAATATTTGAGTTCCAAAAGTAGGTGTAGATATGTGAAGAGTTGACTTCATTTGATGATTTGATCCTTATCCATGCTTTCTTCCCTTGTATCTCCACAACTACCCCTCAATTATTTAGAAGCTGAAATGAGAAGTGAGGCAACCTTTATGAAGAGCTTTAAAGACAGACATAGTAAGCCACTCTTTCGTGCAGCAGGTATTTTCTGTGCATCTGCTATGTACCCAGCACTGTGCCTGTGCTAGGCATTGGGCAGGATATATAATGATGGATGATGCTCTATCCATTGGAGAAGGAAATGGCAACCCACTCCAGTATTCTTGCCTGGAGAATCCCGTAGACAGAGGAGCCTGGTGGGCTGCTGTCCATGGGGTCGCACAGAGTCAGACACGACTGAAGCGACTTAGCAGCAGCTCTATCCATGCCTTCATAACTAAGGGTCTAGAAGGGACTAGATATACCAATAGACAATTGTAATAGTGCTAGGATTGAGTAAGTATACGTATCAGCATACAGTAGGGGTACTTATTTATAGTCTAGAGAATTGTAGGACATTTCATAGGTATTTAATCACTTATGGTGACTAATAATATATAGGCATTGGTAGTCATGGGTAGGTATGTAGTTTTATGGTCATTAAATATTTGAGTTGCTATATAGTGTCTGTTGGAGATTGTACTAAGCCTACCTCCCTGGAGTAATATAAGACTTTTTACATATACAGAGAATTTCAGTGAAGCAAAATTTTGATTTTCCATAGTGAGAAATCACTACCCTTAGGGTGGGAGAGACCAGTATTATGGAACCCAAATTGCCCTGGTCATGCCAAAGCCATCTTTGAGCATTTCTTTTGGAAGCTTCTCCTTATCTCTTTGAGCAAGGAAGAAAGGAAGCTGTGGAAGTGAGTTTTTTTCTTGATCCTAACATGAGCATGGCTTGAACTAAAAGTTCAGAAAGAGCGCAAAGAGACTTTTCATTCTCTCCAGTGATGGCACAAGGGTTATTGCTTTCCATCTGCTTGAGTTGTAAGATGTCATTCACCTAAGTCTGCCAAATGATACAGTTTATTTCTAAATGATACTCTTCTTAGAATAAGGAGCATTTATTTCTAGGGTAGTGGCTCTTAGCCTGTTGTTTCTTTGCTACATATTTGTTAACAAGTGTGTTTATTAAGAATGCAAGCTCTTTTCTTTGCATAATTCATTTTCTGTAGCTACTCTTCCTAATCAGGTCATTGCATTCTGTAATAAGCGTCTTTATAGGAATGCATGACTATAAAAATAGGCTGAAATTCAATACACAGAAACAGTGAGCTTCAGACCAGCTAGCAGAAAGATTTATTTTAGCAATATAGCTCTGTGGAGGCTGCTGCCTGGTACTTTTTATCCAGCTTACAACATTTTATCTCCTTATGTTGGTCAGAGTTAGTCCTAAGAGTAGGATTCATCTTTAGGAAATCTTCAGTGTCAATAAACTATACTGGCCTTCCAGAAGGCTCCAGCCCCATACATTTTGAGGAGTAAGGGGCACCATCCCAGTAATATATCCATTCCTTCTGACTCTACACTAGAGCTGCCTCTTTGTTCAATTTGTCCGTCCTCTCCTAGTAACAGTAGAGTCATAGCACTTGCAGTGGGTGGAGCACAGAGATGGAAGCAGGGCCATTAAAATGCACTAATCTTTGGGCTATGTCAAAACCTTGACTGTGTGGATCACAATAAACTATAGAAAATTCTGAAGCATACCAGACCACCTGACCTGCCTCTTGAGAAACCTATATGCCGGTCAGGAAGCACCAGTTAGAACTGGACATGGACCAACAGACTGGTTCCAAATAGGAAAAGGAGTACGTCAAGGCTGTATATTGTCACTCTGCTTATTTAACTTATATGCAGAGTACATCATGAGAAACGCTGGGCTGGATGAAGCACAAGCTGGAATCAAGATTGCCGGGAGAAATATCAGTAACCTCAGATATGTAGATGACACCACCCTTATGGCAGAAAGTGAAGAGGAACTAAAGAGCCTCTTGATGAAAGTGAAACAGGAGAGTGAAAAAGTTGGCTTAAAGCTCAACATACAGAAAACTAAGATCATGGCATCTGGTCCCATGGGAAATAGATGGGGAAACAGTTGGAAGCAGTGTCAGACTTTATTTGTGGGGGCGCCAAAATCACTGCAGATGGTGATTGCAGCCATGAAATTAAAAGATGCTTACTCCTTGGAAGGAAAGTTATGACCAACCTAGAAAGCATATTAAAAAGCAGAGACATTACTTTGCCAACAGAGGTCTGTCTAGTCAGGCTATGGTTTTTCCAGTGGTCATGTATGGATGTGAGAGTTGGACTGTGAAGAAAGCTGAGCACTGAAAAATTGATGCTTTTGAACTGTGGTGTTGGAGAAGACTCTTGAGAGTCCCTTGGACTGCAAGGAGATCCAACCAGTCCATCCTAAAGGAGATCAGTCCTGGGTGTTCATTGGAAGGACTGATGCTGAAGCTGAAACTCCAATATTTTGGCCACCTCATGTGAAGAGTTGACTCATTGGAAAAGACCCTGATGCTGGGAGGGGTTGGGGGCAGGAGGAAAAGGGGACCACAGAGGATGAGATGGCTGGATGGCATCAGCAACTCGATGGACATGAGTTTGAATAAACTCCGGGAGTTTGTGATGGACAGGGAGGCCTGGCATGCTGTGATTCATGGGGTTGCAAAGAGTTGGACACAAATGAGCGACTGAACTGAACTGAACTGAATCTTTCCTCCACATTCACAGCGCCCTCCCCCATCCGTGCCACTGCTTTTCTGAATGCAAATGCAGCTAAACAGCCGCTGTGGGGCCTTCCCCAAGTTCCCTCCCCCATATCTTCTGCTTTAGCTCCTCTCTGAAGTACCTAGATAATAGTATCTGATGCACAAATCTGGAACTGTTTTACAAATGCTAAAATCCCCCACCAAATGGAAGCAATTAACTACTCTACTGATGACCATGAGTACATGGCCCCAGGTCTCCTGGTGCCTGAGGATTTATAATGACAATCCCTGTGACACCATCATCAAACAGTCAGAGAATTGTGTATGAGCTGATCACATACCCTGGGATGTCCTTCCCTTATCTTGCCTTTAAAAATGCTTTGCTGAAACCCATCCTGGAGTCTGGGCTTTTTGAGCACTAGTTGTTCTGGACTCCTTGTGTGGTGCCTTAAACACTGCACTTTCCTTCACCATAACCCAGGATCAACAGATGGACTATACTGTGTGCAGTGAGTGGACCCTCATTTGGTTGGCTAACGCTAATAGCCAGTTTTATGATGCCTCTTCACAAAATTCCCTTGTCCTCAGTGAGGGATTAGAGACTTTTTTGAGAAATAACTCTTGCAGATAAAGAGATCTCCAGATACTGACATTTTTTTTTTTCCCCCCAAAAGCCTTGCTTTCTTCAGAACTAAACATCACCCAGTTTAGCTCGTGGGTGGAGAAGTCATGCCAGTGTGCACCATGCTCCACTGATGGACAAGTCATACTCGGGAACACTGAATTTCTAACCAGCAACTTTGGAGCTGCCAGCCTTAAATGTGAATGTTCAGCCAAGGATCACTATATGTTTGAGGAATGCACCCACCATTAAAGAGAAAAACAAACAAACAAGTAAAAACATTCCCATAAAACACAGAGACAATGCAGAAGAAAACAAACAAAAATCTATATTTAATATCTTCAAAGCAATAAAAGATACTATATCTATAAAACAAACACAAGAGGCTATAAAAAACAACAACAACAGTGGATTAGAAAGAGCCCTTAAAATTAGAAATATGGTACCAGAATACACAATTCAATAAAAGGACTAGAGGATGAAATTGAGGAATTCAGAAAACAGAACCAAAGGGGACAGAAAATAGAAGAAGGAAAAGAAAATTAGAAAATCAATCCAGAAAGTCTAATATCAAACCAGTAAGAGAGACATAAAAACAAAGATGAGGAAATTATAAGAGAAATAATAAAAGATTTTCCAGACATGAGAATACTTAAAAAAAAAAAAAAAAAGGATCTTCCCTGTTTTCCTTCTTGGGAGGCAGCTGGAAGATGAGCTCAGGCAAAATAGAGAGTAAACAGAGGAAGCCCCCGAAAAGTGGGTATCCATGTAGAACAGCAAGGAGATCAAACCAGTCCATCCTAAAGGAAATCAACCTTGAAGATTCATTGGTAGGACTGATGCTGAAGCTCCAATGCTTTGGCCACCTGATGTGAAGAACTGACCCATTGGAAAAGATTCTGTGGGAAAGATTGAAGGCAGGAGGAGAAGGGGACGACAGAGGGTGAGATGGTTGGATGGCATCACTGACTCAATGGACATGGGTTTGGGTGGACTCCGGGAATTGGTGATGGACAGGGAGGCCTGGCGTGCTGAAGTCCATGGGGCCCCAAAGAGTCGGACATGACTAAGTGACTGAAAAATAACAACATCAACAATCTAAAACAAGAAGGAAGAAAGGAAAGCCTTAGATGTGCTTGGGAGGAGGAGCTGATGACTTGATCTAGATCGACATCTAGTTAAAAATTGGAAGAATATTAGGGACAATTACAGACAAAAAGAGAAACAATTAACTTTAGGAAAAAATAATCTACAAGAAAGGAAATGTAACTGTAAGACACTTGTTGACTCAGTACAGTATTTATGTAGCTATAATAACAGAAAATAACAATTATGAGATAACATTGAGAGGAAGAAGGAATGGGAAGCAAGGATGAATGGGGTGAGGATGAGGCAGCAGCATTGAAGTCTCAGCCACAGTGTGTGTATGTATGTGCACTCAGTCACTCAGTCATGTCCAACTCTTTGGGACCCCATGGACTGTAGCCCACCAGGCTCCTGGGTCCATGGGATTCTCCAGGCAAGAATACTGGAGTGGGTTGCCATTTCCTTCTCCAGGGGATCTTTGCAACCCAGGAGTCGAACCTGGGCCTCCTGCATTGCAGGTGGATTCTTTACCTTCTGACGGAGAAGGCAATGGCACCCCACTCCAGTATTCTTGCCTGGAAAATCCCATGGAGGGAGGAGCCTGGTAGGCTGCAGTCCATGGGGTCGCGAAGAGTCGGACATGACTGAGAGACTTCACTTTCACTTTTCACTTTTATGCATTGGAGAAGGAAATGGCAACCCACTCCAGTGTTCTTGCCTGGAGAATCCCAGGGATGGGGTTGCCCAGAGTTGGACACGACTGAAGTGACTTAGCAGTAGCAGTAGTAGAGCCCCCAGGGAAGCCCCTCAGACACCATAATAAGATTATATGTTATGTCTACAATGAATAAATCAAAAAGTAGCAGGATAAGCATATTTTTTAAAATATGGAGTTATGCATACAGAAGAAAGCTATCAAAAGTGTGGAAAGAGATGGCATCCATGGAATGGACTCTGAGATGGGAAATACGAGGGCAGGAGCTGCTATGTTCAGCTTAAATCTTATAACCTGCTTCATGTTTAAACTGTGTGCATGCATTCCATTGATGGAAACAAAAATTAACTTTCAAAATAATGCAATAGGGGTTCTTTTATATAAATTTCTATGCATAGCTCTAATTTTTTCCTTAGGACCAATCACTAGAAATGAAATGACTGGATCAAAGGATTTGATCATTTTCAGGTCATATCTATATCAATATATCTGTATGTTTATATCTAGATATATATATATATAATCTTATCTAGATATTCATACTTCAGTTTTCTCCCTGACTCCCTGGCAATTCAGATCTTGCCTGTTTCCTCACATCCCCATCACTGTGGAGTGTCCCCATCATTGTGGGGTGTCGCCATTAAAAAGTTTTTGCCTGTCTGATGAGTGAAACTATTTTAAAATTTGTTTAAAAATTATTTTAGGCTCAATATTTTAATTTATTTTAATTTTCAGTAGTGCCTTATATATAAACCACATAATAACATCTACGGTAAATGATCCAAACCTATGTAAGCACAGATTAAATGAAGAAGATAACCTTTCAAGCCCTTTCTGGTCTCCACTCCCCTGCTCAAGAGCGACCAACCTTAACAGGTTTTAGTTTATAGATAAAACATATATACAAATACTTATTTTTTATATAAAAGGACTCATACAACCCTTGTTTTACAAATTGCTTTCTACGCTTAAGAACACAAATTGAGAATTTCCTCAAGTCATGGTTTTAAATATTTGCTTGTATGCATTTTTAACAATGTGTTGTGATCCATCCGCCAAGACAGGGTGGACCTCTACCTCAACTGTGGTCGTGATGACATTACACAGCAGCAAGAGGGTGTGAAAATGCTTATTACTCACATAATGAGGCTCTCTGAGAAGAATAAAGTAGGCCCCCAAGCTGGTCTGAAAGAGGTTTAAGAAAGCAGCGAAGGGAGGTTTCAGGCTGGTTACGGAGCTGTAGTGGGCAGGGGTGGGGCGAGGCCTCCCACTGCGCTCGTGTCTCGCGTGGTTTGAACTGAGCGCGGACAGAGAGCGCCTGCCGGGCGGGGCCGGCTCAGGCGATGCGGCATGGAGCGCGCCTTCTTCTCTTTACACAGTGTTGCCTGTTCCTCCAGAACTTGGTGTACACAGGTCCTCTTCACTCTGGGAAAATAATCCTCTGACTTGCCAGGAGTGGATGGAGCTGAGGGACAGACTGAGCGATGACTGCGTTTCCTGTTGGGTTAGTAACTGCCGAGGCGCCGGCCCAGCGCCCATGGCAGTGATGGCCATGACGAGGCAGGCCGGTCTGACAGCTCTGGGCGCCCCCTCGAGTCTCCATCTCGGGGACTCCTCGGCTCGGGCCTCGTTTTCCCGCCGGGCAGGACTAAACCACTGCACCAGGACCAGTCCACCTCTCTGAAGGTCCGTGTTGCCAGCCTGGTTGTGCCCAGCTGTCTCCAGTGGCCGGATGTTGTTCCGGGCTCACTTCCTCTTTGCCTCTGGAGGCCTTTCTCTGTCTCTTTCAGGGAAGTGAGTTATCCTGCACTTTGGCCCTCCCCTCTCAGAGCTCTGTTTGCAAAGAGATAAAGGGTAGAAGGAGGCCTAACATTTTCTCAATCTCAGAACCACAGGACTGACTATTGTCTACTCAGCAAGTGTGAAGGGCCAACTGAGAATAACCAGAAAGTGTGCTGACTGAGGTCTAATCACTGAATTTTGGGTGAAAGCTTGAAAACGGCCTGTTGATAGTACATAATAACCAGAACGATTATTCTCTCCCTTGTGGAGAATTCTAATTAATAGGGAAATGCAAAAGAAAAGGGTGAGCTGAGAACAGAAGGTCTCAGGCATCAAGAGCTTGACTCTCCCAGCAGCATTTAGAGCCCTAGGAAGTGTTTAAGCCCAATTTGACATTTCAGATGGAGCAGATTAAAGTCCAGGGTTTTCTCCACCTGGCATAATCCTAGCCTGTGGAAGGCACAGTTAATAATTATTCCCCCAAGCCTAGAGAGCATTCCACAATAGACTCTCTGATCTTGGCAAGCCCAGGGTGGGTCGTGGCCAGCGTTTTCAAAGCTGGCACACAAAGGTCTGGCCGACTCTGGGTGAGAAAGTCTTCAGCGTGAAGTGTTCTTGCTCCCTTGTTCCCGGCCACTTTCCCACCACCTCTGCATCACTAATCTCTCAATTCCACTGTGCTCTTGGCACTTGAGAGTGACTTTGTGCTCAGAGGAACAGGTGGGCATGTGGAGGAAAAGGAGGGAGACTTGTAATGGCTAAGTGTATTGGAAGAGATGGGCCAAAGGTCCACAGTGGTCTGTCCCACCAGCATGCTGGAAACTTGAATTGCTGACAAGCTGAGGGGTAAGGATTTGGTCCCTCACTAATGACAACACTGCAGGGTCACTCAGGAGGGAAGAAGTTACAGTCCAAGGCAAACCCACATACAGATATTGGGCAACTGAGACATGAGGGGACTCTGACGGCCACGCTGACAGAATGGTAGATAATATTCCCAGAGGAAGGTGCTATAAGGCAGAATTCCTGCCACTTAGTCACTGTTATCAAACCACAGGCCTGGGACTCTGTAATGGTCCATTGGTTAAGAATCTGCCTTCCAGTGCAGGGGAGGTAGGCGGGTTTTGTCAGGGGAGTGTAATCTCCTCAGTTCTGTCTCGTCTCAACAAAAATTTGAAGCGACGAATATTAAAGCTCTCAGTGCGTCACTGCTCTCGGACAGTGTTAGAGCTCCCTCAGTTTTATTTAGAAAATAAAGGAAAGTACATCCTCGAGGTGTGAGGGCATGCTGACCCAAAAGAAGTCATGAAGGAGAGACAGCGAGCGAGCGAGCGTGAGAGAGAGCGCATGCATGCGGGAGAGAGAGAGCCCCCCCCACCCCCCCACCCCCCCCAGCCGCCCTTTGGCTCCTCTTTTTATATGTTTTTTCCTCCCCCTGGGCCTGCCCTATGTAAATTGGGCCAGCCAGGAGTGCTGGAGGTCCTTACTCCAGTCCTAGGACCTTCCTTTGTTCTATTTTTGTGGGCTTTCCCCTTCCTTGTCTTTTAACCACTGCCATTCTGGACTCCTTTTCCCTATTCTAACTACCTAACAGTTTGATCCCTGGTTGGGGAGCTATGATCCCACACGCCACAGGACAGCTGAGCCCTGACGCCACAATGAAGACCCAGCACAGCCAAAGTTCAAAGAAAAAACAAAACCCAAAGGCCCCATCTTTGCTTTGTCATCTGTAATTGGTGCACCTTTGCTCACTTCCTTTTCCTGGAGGTAAGTCTTACCTCTAATTTCCCAGAGGTAAGACTGAGGAGATGACTAACTGTTCCAGTTTCTTCCTGGAGATTTTATATTTAAATCACAAATACCATCAGGTAAGATAATATACATAATCACAGCACTGTGCAGGGAACACAGTGCTCACCTAACTGGTGCCACCCTCTACCTAGAGATGTGTGTTCCAGCCCTTCTCCTTCACCCATTTTCATTTTCCTTTCCCCTCATGCCCCTCCTGCACTGCCTTTCCCTCTCCTTTCCTCTCACTATCTTGGTATTTTGTTAGCTATCTCTGCACAGATACTGTCTCTCCTATGTTGGATCGGAAGCTCTTGAGAACAGGACCTGTGTTTCTGGGTTGTTCTCTCCACTCTTATTGATTGGCACGGGGCCTCCCCAGTGGATTCACTTAAACACACCAGAAAGTGACCTGTAATACAGCATCTCACCCCTAGTGGAGGTTACCCCTCTATGGGAATTGCCTGACTCACTCCATCTTCAATCATTTTAAAGCAGGGCAGGGCTGGTCCCAGAGCCCCTAAGTATCACTGAAAGTGTCAACTGTCACCACTGTGTGCAGCCCCCATGGATAAGGTATGAAGGCAGAGAGAAGCGGAGGGAGGCAGAGGCACTGCTAGGCAGTTACAGCTCATTTCCTGTATTTGATGGACTTCAAAACTGACCAAAGCCGTCTTGAGGAAGCTTTGGACCAAAAGGATGAGAGGAGGATGATTTGCTTGGGAACTTAGAAGACTTTCTCAAACCATGGCCTTTCTAGTGAAGGGATGAACACCTATATTTGATACAAGCTTGGAGAAAAGCTTGGGCCAAAGTAGCTGAGGGAGAGGCAGAACTTTTCTTCCTTTTTCTGAGAAAGGAATGTAAAAGTGAAATGCTGCTAGGAGGTATGGTTCTTCTCTCGAGAAGGAACCACTGGTCACTGGTCACTTTTCATGGGCCCTAGTATGTGGGTATGGGTCATCCGCCTGCTTCAATGCTCTTCATCAGAGTCTCTGTCCCGTCATTCCCCATCTATCGTAAGTACCCACTCTGCCCCTCCAGAGGCATGTTTACCACCCAGACCTTCAGACTCCAGGACCCCACCAGGGCTCTGCAGCAGGCTCGGGTTATCTTCCCTGGCCTTAGTTGTTACCTCTGAATATCATCTGTCTTCTGTGCCATTCATTCAGGTCCTGATTGCTGACTTGAAATCCATGCTTTCTTGGGCCATTTCAGGGGCCAGCCTCTGCAGTCTAATGCATTCTTTCTATTTAGGAAGATTCTCCTAGGAACCTAATGGTTTAAATCCAAAGAAGAACTTCTAATGGTGAGGATTTGAGGCATAAAAACAGACTGGGGGCGGGGGGGTGGGTCCATCTGAGTGGGGAAGGAGACAAAGCTTGAGCCTTGGTGTCCCATTGGTCAGGTTGGAACAAAGCTTCAGACTTCACTTGTAACATTCAGCTACCATTTCGGAGATATGCTCTAGTACATGCTGAAAATCATTTCCTGGCTTGGACATCAGGAAATCTGAGTCCCAGGTCCAGGTTACTGCTCGGCAGCTGTGATATTAGGAGACTCTGGGTCTGTGTTTCTCATCTGTGAAATGAACGTGAAGGATGAGGTCATCTGCAAAGCTCCTTTCAGCTGTGATTCCATGACTTTCTGATATGGAACTTTGTATGACTTGATTTAAACATGGTAGTAGGAGATTATTAAATGATACTTAGGGAGACAGAGTGACTATGAAATGCCAGGGTAAATTTGGTCATTTTGTTGTCTCAGTGTGAAAAGCAACTCTGAAGGCAGTCCTTCCCTAAGCAGCTCTAATTTGTGTGGAATTTCCATTGCTGAACTAGAAACACTCAGTGCGAACACTTTCAATTAAGTTAAATGACTTCATGTTCTGTTAAGTTCAGCCTGGCTAGGAATTTCATGACTTTTCCCTGACTTCATTACAATAATGCTTAGCACTAGGTTCACATGTGTGATGTCTACTTGATAGTATTTTCATAATTGTGCAGCTATCATCAAATTTTGTTGATTCATGGCTGGATGAGGAATGACAGTGAATAGCATAATTGTGAGACTTCACAAGGTGCTGACATTTGTGCTTAAGCACAGAAGAATTCAGCAGGTAAGACTACTACAGTGGGAGTGTGATTGTGAGGGCTTCGTGGGAAAGTTCACGAATTCAAATGTAATTAAGCATGAATTAAACATGATGAGCTGCAGGGCTGATTCTAGCAGTGCTGAAGATACATTATGGAAATCCTTTTTGGAAATATGACCAGCTCCTTTTTAAACATATGTCAGATGCCTAACATATGGTCTCCTAAGGCCTCCAGCATACCTTGGGTGATCCAGGGCAGTCAGCGTATGCTTGGCACTGTGGAAGGTCTAGCTGATCAAGCCAGGAAGCCAAGAACATGATGGGCAATTGACCCATCCTTGTCAGATTCTCACTTCTCCTTTAGAACAAGTATTATAAATTCAAAGAGAAGTTTGAGGCTTTGTAGGATATAGTGTTGTGTCCTGACTTTTCATGCTGGTGCAAGAAGCAACAAATCATGAATGTAGGCTAGTGTCTATTTTCAAACAGTTTACAGGAATGATAACAAAGTGAAGAGATAAATTTCATAAGCCACACTCACTAATGAATCAGTTGACAACTCGATACCTTGTGTAGTTTGAGGGACAGAGGAAACCTGGAAAACAACACCCTTATAACTGTCTCTCATCCCCTGACGTCTTTTGCATCCATGTCCCCCAGTTTCCTTTGTACCCTTCTCTCAGTCTCAAAGAGAAGAAATAAACAAGGAATCTGAAAGGCAGAACTGCATGTTCAAACCTCACAACTGATTGCTATGGGGGCACTGATGTGCTTTTGGGGTCACCTTCCTTATATGTAAAATTAGGATAATTACATTACCACCTCACAAGGCTCCTAAGTGAAAGTGATGTGATGACTACAAAAGTCCTTCATCTATATCTGTCTATGTTTCTGTCACCTAAATAGAAGATAGACTTCTGATTGGCTCTGTTTTCTGATCATATCCCTAGTGGACTATGGTAGATAATGATCGAATTGATGAGAATAACAACATCAGTGACCATATATTATATTTACTTTATGTGAAGCACCATACTAAACATCTTATATTTGCTTCATATATTTATGGAGAGACTTTAATTGTATGACATGATCCTCTCTGAATCCTAGAACTGTAAAGTGTGAGAAGGCTAAAAATGTCTAAAATATAATAGCCAGTTTCTCTTTTAACGTCTCTAGCTGTAATTACTGAAGTGAAATATGTTTCTCCATTTTTGGGCAGTGGTTTGTGGTCTTCATATCAGAAGTTGTGGCTGCATCCTGCCCCAGTGAAAGGTTTGGGAACATCAAGTTTTTTTTTTTTTTTTAAATCATATCTAATAGTTGTACAAAGTAAGTGTCCTTTATCCAGCGCTTTATTTTTTTCCCCCCAAACCCAGATACACAGAGTGACCTTTGTTCAGTTTGAAAGAGAGAAGTTTGGAACTTGAGAAGCTCACTGTTCACAAATAGTGGAGGGCACAGATCACAAAACAGCTTGCAGGCCCAGTTTACCCAAATAACATCCTTATTAATAGGGGTAGTAATTGTGTTCTTCAGGTTGGATGGAGGAGTCTGGAGCTAAGGAGGTCGGGATTGTTATTTGAAATTCCTCTGTATAAGTGTTGGATGATGGCCGATAGATAAGATCTTAGAAGTAATATGTAACGCTGAGAAGAGAAAAGGAGAAGAGAAGTCAGCAGGAGAGACCACAAAGGAATGGAGAGATAGGGGGCTGGCGTCATAGGAACTGAGAGAAGAGAAGTTGGCCCATAGTATCAGATGCTGGGAGTGAAATACAGGCAGGAAAGTGTTCATGGGGTTGTTGATTTGGTGAGAGCTGTTTCAGTTGTGCCAGGTGAATGCCTGCATGCTAAGTCGCTTCGGTTGTGTGTAACCCTATGGTCTGTAGCCCACGAGATTCCTCCATCCATGGGATTCTCCAGGCAAGAGTAATGAGGTGGGTTGCCATGCCCTCCTCCAGGGGATCTTCCCAATCCAGGGATTGAACCCTCATCTCTTATGTCTCCTGCATTGGCAGCAGATTCTTTATCACTAGTGCCACCTGGGAAACCTGCCAGGTGAATAGCAGGTGACGAAATAGAAATCGTTAGGTATAAAAAAGACTTTTAAGCCACCGGTGAAAGTAGGGAAGGAAAGGGTTAAAAGGATAACAATTATTTTAAACAGGGAGAGACTTATCTGTTAACAGTGAGTGGCACAGAAGTTGAAGACCCAGGAGATGAAAGAAGGATGCATTTGATGGAGTGGGTTCTCTGAGGACTTGGATAAAATGTGATCCTGAGTGCACAGGTGGGGTTTGGCTCTGGCAACTGAAGAACCATTTCTTCTGCGGTGGAAAGGAAGAGAGCAAAGATCCAGACAGCTTTTCAGGTCAACAAGTAGGGATAGGAGGTTGAGGTATTTCTTACTCTATGACTTTCAGTTACCCCAGTAGAACAGTAAGTGCAGTTGGCTGAGAGTCAAGCTGGAAATAGAATTTGATGGCAGAAGAGAGTGTGCAATAGAGCCTGCTCATGTGTTAACATTTTTGGATGGATCTGGTGAAAAGTGACTGGGCGTGCAGGGGCTCAGATGAGGGAGGGGGTCATTCATTAGGAACTGTGCCATTCTACACAGGAGAATTCTCTCCTGAGTTCTATGATCATCTGATCAGGTATGTGAATGGAAGGGTAGATGGGTGAATTGATCCAGGGTTGGAGGCTTTCCTGGCAGGTTCATTCAAGAGACAAAGATCACAAGATGACTCATTAAGAGCCTGCAAGTAGAGTCTCAGTAAGATTCAAGGACAAGTGAGTGTGCTGAGGGAGGGAGTCAGCCTGGTCAGCTTTACCCTCTTTGTTTTTCAGTTCTCTCCCTTCCCCTATTCACGAACCATTTGCTTGGCTGTGGACCTTGATTCCATTTGCCTGGTTCCTAGTGTCCCTTTTCTTTGCACTGCATCTTTCACAGTCCACCTCAGGCACCATCTGATGCCCAGAAACCCTGCCACCTGGAGATGACTTGTGCCAGCCAGGCCCCTGGGACCAGATCCCTGCATGCCGCTCCATTCCACAGCAGGTGGGCCTTCAGTGCACACCTTGGGCCCAGTATTTGCCTCCTGGATCCTTCTAGGAGGTGCTGTGTCTCCTCTCCAGATGGGTTACTCTCCTGCCTCCATGTTCCAAGGTCAAGATGTTTTCTGGGAGCTAGAAAAGAGAGGATTAGAAAGCACTACCCTCACTTTTATCTTATTGAAATATGTCACCTGAACATGGCAGAAAGAAGAAAAATTACCATTGAAACAGTTAGTTCCCTGCTTTTTGAGACTGAAAAGATGATTGCACATGATTAGGTCATAGAAAAGTGGCTGATAAATGGTCATATATTCAAATATTGGCCATATATTCAGTTTTTCTGGAATAATTCCAAGAAATCAGCCTGTTCCTGCTCTCCATCTTGACCATGTTTTTACTGGATGTGAGAGGGTCAAAGCTAGAGCTGGCCTTGGATTTTACTGATGTCAACAGGCTGCTGGCTCTCTGCCCTGGAGCGGTCTGCTGTTCTCTGCTTGGTATGCAAGTCATACCTGAAAGCCCTCCTGTGAATCGGCTGCGGGCCTTCCATCTGTTTGCAGCTCAGCGGAACTTCAGGTATCACAATAGGAGATTCACATGCACTGACAGGATTTTTATTTCACCTGCTGTTGATGGTTGATAAAGAAGACAAAAGTGAAAGTGCCATATATTCAGGCTATTCCTTTTCTATCCAGTATTCACTGAATAAATATTTATTGACCACCTACTAAGTGCCAGACACGTCCTCTCCTTGGTGCTAAGAAGGCTGTAGGGAATTCAAATGGACATAATTCTGACTAGTACAGTTGGGGAGGGTTAGAAGGACAGTAACTAAATAATTTTTTAAGTAAATGTAGAACTTCAGCTATAATCAGTGTTAAGGAGAAAAAGTGTATTATGTTTTGAGAACAGGTGAGACGTCCTTGTCTCACTTGGTGAGGTTAGGGAGGATTTCTTAGAGGAAGTGACATCTGAGTTGAGATGCGACTGATGGGTAGGAACTCACTAGGTGTAGAGTGGGAGGAATGGGTTAAGGCCCCAAGCAGAAAGGAACCAAAGGATGGTTGTGGGCTTGCATTCAGAGAATGTGGTGAAGTGTGGGTCAAGATGAGCCTTCAGAAGGAAAAAAAAAACCTTTACCATTCTTTTAGAGAGGAGTTATAAGTTAATATTTAAGAAAGATCACTCACTGCAGTAAAGAGAATGGATTCAAGGTGGGAAAAATGATTATTGGATAACAGTTAAGGGATAATTTCAGTGGCCCAGCTAATCAATAAAAATAGGCTGGATTAGGAATGTAGCAGCAGAGAATTCACACTGCGTTTTGGAGACAGAACTAGTAGGATGTACTAATGGATTAACATGCTTCGGGCAGAGGGAAAGTGAGGAGAGACAAATGATTTCCAGAACATAGCTTTGCAACTGTGGTGATGGTGGTGACAGTTAGTGTTCAATCAGAAGGTTAAAGGAGAAGCCATTTTGGTCTGTTAGGGCCCCAAATTAATACAATAATATGGGTTTTTTTTTTTTTTCCATTTCATATAAAGTTCAGAACTCCTAAATCATTATTTTTAGTTTTTTAAAATTTGTAGATAAGGTGTTTGTAAAAAGCGTATTTGTGGATCTTTTGAAATTGTCATTTGAAATTATCATTGACTACATCCTTTACATGTAGTCAAAGCTGAACAACTGCATTAACAGCAAGAGGCGTAATGTATATTTAGAAATATGGAAGACAAAAACACAATAGGAAGTGGGAATTTAAGGGTCCCGATGGAAGAGAGGGAAAGAGAGAGAGAGAGAGAGTGTGTGTGTGTGTGTGTGTGTGTTTATGTAGGAGTATATGTGGGCAGATTATAGTCTATAGATGAGCTTATTTCCTTAGCTACCACATCTATAAATTTGCTACAATCTTCCCCCACCTTGGTGTGTCATGAGTATAGTAGATCTTATCCTCCTATGTAATGATAAATTGAGACAAATTTTCTCCTTCTTGGTTTTATGGCTATTTCTGGAATAATGTTTTTTGTTTAAGTTATTATAAATAATCATTCAGTTTCAATGCTGAATATTCCAGCTCTTTTTCCCCCTCTGGTTCATTGCTATTGCTATTTTGTGTTAGATGGGGCACTGGGTCCAATTATAGCTTTGCATTTAATTACAAACTTTGCATATGTGTGCATTAATTAGAAGATTTTATTGCTTTGTATTTTATGGCTGGAGGTTGTGAACTATAGCAATCCAATATACCACTTAAGGGGATAATACAAATTTAGAATAATAAAAAGAAATTTATAATGATCATCTCAGGCATCCAAAGTATTGTATAGAAAAATAATAAAGCATAAATGCAATATACACAAGACGCAAGCCCATTCTCCATTCTTTAATTAAGAGGTTTAATCTTGTAAAGAAGACATTTAAAGATCTAGAACAACATATATATGACACTTGTTTATGCTGAGGATCTAAAAGTAGGACCTTAAGAGTGTGTTTAAATGTGCCTGCCCATTAGAAGAAAGGGGTCATGATGTTAAAACCCAATGTTCTAAGGTCATTTGTATGTGAAAAAAGTAGTCCCATGCCTATAAGAAGGGACACAGATTGCTTGAATAAGCCTTCAGTCAAGAGGCCTGCTGCTAGAAAAGAGTGAACCTCAGTAAATTTGCAAAAAACTATTTTGACTGGATATTGTAAGACCAAAGACAAAGTAACACTATACAAATGCTGTAATCTAGTTAGTGAATATGCTTCTCACAGGGCCTGTGTTAGAAATCCTGAAACATTTGATTATGTACTAGAGTTGTACAAATGAGACTGCATATCCACTTACATGGCAAATAATAAAGTAGACACTCCCCTTCATGGATCACAGCCTGGCTGTGGTGAAGGTGTTTACATAACCCTATGAAGCAAAGAGCCATGCCTAAGGCTGGTGAGTCATAGTAAGGAGTTCTGACAAAACATGACCCACTGGAGGAGGGAATGGCACTAACTCCAGTGTTCCTGCTGTGAGAACCCCATGAGCAGTATGAAAGGCAAAAAGATGGCACCAGTAGATGAGCCCCCCAAGTCTGAAGGTGTCTACTGTGCTCCTGAGGAAGAGTGGGGAACAACTATGAATAGCTGCAGAAAGAATGAAGCAGCTGGGCCAAAACGAAATGATAAGTTGTGGATGTATCTGGTGATGAAAGTAAAGTCCAGTGCTGTAAAGAACAATATTGCATAGGAACCTGGAATGTTAGGTCCATGAATCAAGGTAAATTGTAAATTGGTCAAGCAGGAGATGCAAGAGTGAGCATCGGCATCTTAAGAATCAGTGAACTAAAATGGATGGGAATGGACAAATTTAATTCAGATGACCATTATATTTACTACTGTGGGCAAGAATCCCTTAATAGAAGTGGAGTAGTCCTCACAGTCAACAAAAGAGTCCAAAATGCATTACTTGGGTGCAATCTCAAAAATGAAAGAATGATCTTGATTTGTTTCCAAGACAAACCATTCAACATCACAGTAATCCAAGTCTATCCCCCAATCACTGATGCCAAAAAAGCTGAAGTTGGACAGTTCTATGAAGACCTACAAGACCTTCTAGAACTAACACCAAAAAAGGATGTCCGTTTCATCACAGGGAATTGGAATGCAGAAGTAGGAAGTCAAGCAATATCTGGAGTAACAGGCATTTTTGGCCTTGGAGTACAGAATGAAGCAGGGCAAAGGCTAACAGAGTTTTGTCAAGAGAATACACTGGTCATAGCAAACACCCTCTTCCAACAACACGAGAGACCATTCTACACATGGACATCACCAAATGGTCAATATTGAAATCAGGTTGATTATATTCTTTGCAACTGAAGATGGAGAAGCTTTATACAGTCAACAAAAATAAGACCTAGAGCTGACTGTGGCTCAGATCATCAGCTCCTAATTGCAAAATTCACACTTAAATTGAAGAAAGTAGGGAAATCACTAGGCCATTCAGGTATGACCTAAATCAAATCCATTATGATTATACAATGAAGGTGAATAGATTTAAGGGATTAGATCTGATAGAGTGCTTGAAGAAATATGGACAGAAGTTTATAACATTGTATAGGAGGCAGTGATCAAAATCACCTCAAAGAAAAAGAAAGACAAGAAGACAAAGTGGTTGTCTGAGGAGGCTTTACAAACAGCTGAGAAAAGAAGAGAATGGAAAGGCAAGCAAGAAAGGGAAAGGCATACTTAACTAAATGCAGAATTCCAGAGAATAGTAAGGAGAAATAAAAAGGCCTTCTTAAATAAACAATACAAAGAGGTAGAGGAAAACAACAGAATAGGAAAGACCAAAGATCTCTCCAAGGAAATTGGAGTTATCAAGGGAATATTTCATGCAAGAGTGGGCATGATAAAAGACAGAAATGGTAAGGATCTAACAAAAACAGAAGGGATTGAGAAAAGTTGAAGAAAAATACACAGAACTATACAAAAAAGGTCTTAATGACCCAGATAACCAAGATGGTGTGGTCATTTCTGCAGAGCCAGTCATCCTGGGGTGTGAAGTCAATGGGCCTTAGGAAGCATCACTATGAACAAAGCTAGTGGAGGGGATGGAGTTCCAGCCGAGCTGTTTCAAATCCTGAAGATGACGCTGCTCAAGCACTGACTCAGTGTGCCAGCAAACCTGGAAAACTCAGCAGTGGCCAAGGACTAGGAAAGGCCAGTTTTCTTTCCAATCCCAAAGAAAGACAATGCCAAAAGATGTTCAAATTACCATACAGTTGCTCTCATTTCACATGCTAGTAAGGTTATCCTCCAAATCCTTCAAGCTAGGCTCCAGCAGTACATGAACTGAGAACTTCCAGATGTACAATCTGGATTTAGAAAAGGCAGAGAAGCCAGAGATCATATTTGCCAATATTCATTGAATCATAGAGAAAGTGAGGAAATTCCAGAAAAATATCTGCTTCATTGACTACACTAAATGCTGGGCTGGATGAATCCCAAGCTGTAATCAAGACTGCTAGGAGAAGTATCAACAACTTCAGATATGCAGATGACACTACTCTAATGGCAGAAAGTGAAGAGGACTAAAGAACCTCTTGATGAGTATGAAAGAAGAGAGTGAAAAGGCTGGCTTAAAATTCAACGTTCAAAAAACTAAGGTCAGGGCATCTGGTCCCACCACTTCATGGCAAATAGAAGGGGGAAAAGTGGAAGCAGTGACAGATTTTATTTTCTTGGGCTCCAGAATCACTGCAGACAGTGACTGCAACCATGAAATCAAAAGATGCTTGCTCCTTGGAAAGAAAGCTATGACAAACCTAGACAACATATTATAAAGCAGAGACATCAATTTGCTGCCACAGGTTTGTAAAGTAAAAGCTATGATTTTTTCAGTATGCATGTAGGGATGTGACAGTTGGTCTGTAAAGAAAGCTGAACACTGAAGATTGATGCTTTTGAGCTAGAGAAGACGCTTGAGAATCCCTAGGACAGCAAGGAGATCAAGCCAGTCAATAATTAAGGGAATCAAGACTGAATACTCATTGGAAGGACTGATGCTGAGGCTGAAGCTCCAATACTTTGGCCACCTGATGTGAAGAGTCAGCTCTTTGGAAAAGATCCTGATGCTGGGAAAGATTGAGGTCAGGAGGAGAAGGCAGCAACAGAGGAAGAGATGGTTGGATGGCATCACTGACTCAATGGACATGAGTTTGAGCAAATTTCAGGAGACAGTGAATGATAAGGGAGCCCTGTGTGTTACAGTCCATGGGGTTGCAGAGAGTCAGAAACAACTTAGCAACTTAACAACAACAACAAAGGTAGGCAATAAACCAGGTTTCTCAATATTGGAGGAAGAGGGAAGGCTAATCCATGGTGTTGGCCTGAAATCAGCATCAGTATAAATTCCTTGACTTTGATATATACAAGCAGAGAGATGGATACCAAAATAAATGTGTATCCTTGGGGTAGAATACACACAGGTACCCTAGCTCTCTCTGCTGAGAGGGCCTAAGAAGCAATGATACTACAATAGTGCTGAGTATACTGGGTGCCCAGATACTGGTTTCCAAACACCATTCTTCAATAAAAGGAACCAGGGTTTCATAAAGAAGAGGTTGATTCCAGAAGTTGGGCAAGGAAAAACAAGATTAACCAGGATCATCTTGTGGTATAAGGAAGTGCTAGAAAAAAGGAGGCATGCTTGCTGTAAGGGTGCAGTCAACCTGAAGGACCTCTTAACGTCTAAAGCTGGAGTGATTTGAGCAAGAAAATAAATAATAAAGACACTGGTTATAATTAAGACTTTCTCAGAAGAGCTGGCTCTAGAGACCATAAGGAATTTCAAGAAGGAGCTTGAGAACCCAGGGGAGGAAGTTGGGTGCAGTTGTCTTTGGTTTGGTTGGAAAGTGGGAAGGGAAGTTAATTTCCTGAAGGAGCAGAACCTGGAAGATAGCAGCAGCTAAGTGGGGTAAGAGCTTCCCCAGTGGCTCAGTGGTAAAGAATCTGCTTGCAATGCTGGAGATGCAGGAGATTAGAATTTGAGCCCTGGGTAGGGAAGATCACATGGAGGAGGGCATGGCAACCCATTCCAGTATTCTTGCCTCAAAAATTCCATGGACAGAGAAGACTGGTGGCTACAGTTCATAGGGTCACAAAGACTCAGAACCAACTGAAGCGACTGAGCATGCATGCACACAGAAGAGGTAAAAGGCTTTGAGCTCCGAGGGAAGTCAGTATGATTTAGGTCCAAGTGGGAAGAAAGCTCTGGAGTCTAGGCTAGGTTGGGTCATAGCAGCTGTTGCAGGATTGTCCCATTCCGTGATTCTGGATGAACAAACAGATCATGTAGTCCCCTTGTTTCCTTTGCAAGGATAGAGAAATCTTTTGGGAAAGAGAGTGGGAAAGCATTTCCAGGACTGTCATCCATATCTCTCCATGGTGAATATACTGGCTCCTCTCCAAGGGAGGGGCCTCTGGAAGAGAGACCTGGTGTCCCCCTACCTTGGGATTCTCAAGAACTCCAAGAAAAGGTGTGATGAGGAATAGTATGAGCTATTCCGCATGTGAGGAACATGGTCACCTGCTGCCTTTCTCCAAGATCTGCTCAGGCTTCCCTCAGTGGAGTAGTGTGAATGGCCAGACCTCAGCCAAATGGCTTTTCTTAGTTCCTTTTATTGTCTCAACTGCTTTAGAATATTCTAATTATTTCCAGGATAAGCTCCCTTCTTATTTCTATGTAAGCTTTAGGTAGACAGCTTCCTCAGAGTTACATGGGTAAATTGTATAAAGTGTTACAAATATTAAAGTAGCAAAGGGTTAAATAAAGGTCAGTGGTCTTGACAGCCTCAGCAACCTTCCCTTCTACTCTGAGTGAATGGATCTGTGAAGAGAAGCTTCTGTAAGTCTGGTTCACCTTGGAAGAGTACCTGAAGCCAGAGAATCCCTCTGAGAGTCGCAGTGACCAAAGTCTATCTTTTCATGGTTCTCCAGGCCAGTAGGGGGTGATGATTGTGAGGAACCCAATGGGATTAGGAGTTAGGTTGTCTGTTACCTACCTAACATTCATTCTCCCCATCTACCCTTAACATAAGCCCACCTTTGTTCAGAACCCGGTCCTCCCCACTGCAGCCCAAGGAGGTAGCAGATCGTACCTCCAGTTCCAAGGGCCTGATTGGTACAAGGGGTATCACATTTATTTAACAAATATCAAGGCCAAACCTAGATTATGGGCCAAGCCTTATTTTAGTTGAGTAAGAAAGTTCCAGATTCCATACACAATGAAGTTGATGTCATAGTTTATGTGGAAAGAAATGCACAAACAACAGAACAAAACACATGGTGATAAAAACTAAGGAGAATGGGGCCTCGGCAGGGCCAAAGGGGAATGCAGGAAGATGGTGTTGGGCAGTACTTGTTATTTGAAAGGGTGTTTGGGGAAGGGCTTGATGATGAGATACATTCTCCTTCCCTTGTCTTGCTTTAAAATGATGTCAGTTCTGCTAATGAAACCAGGGGGAAGTCTACTGGGAAAACTGTAGAAAAATGTTTTCTCACAATAAAGATAGAGACGCAGGAAGAGGCACTGTCTCTCCTTTCTCTGGATGTTGTAATTGGATGTGATGCCAGGAAGTGCAGCAGAAACCTTGTTCCATCTTGATGACACCAAGAATGGCAGGGTGAAGAGAGAGAGAACAAAATTCAAACCTTGATTCTTCTTCTGAGCTACAGAATTAACTAACCCTGAAGTCTGATCTGTGTCTGTGCTTTTTGTAATGTGAAGTAGTAATTTTTCATATTGTGTATGCCAGTTTAAATCAGGGTTTCTTTTACTTGCAGTTGAAGTCATCCTAACTGATACAAAATGGATTCTGCTAGCTCTAATTAACTGCAATAAACCAGTCTGCAAAATTTTAAGTAGAGAGGGGTAGGAAATTGTGACATTGCTTATAACATGGGCTTTTTTTTTTTTTTTTGCACACAATCTCAGATGTAAGTTTAGTAGAGTTTGAAGCAGTTGGCTAGAAAAAAGACTTCCTGTTAGAGCTGTCTTGCCCAAGACAATGACATAAGGGAATCCAGACAGCATTCTTGGAAACCTCATATTCAGGGAATCATGGTCCACCTGCCCTAATTTCCAACAAGGTGTGGCTAAGAGCTGCAGACATGGAGGAGTACATAGATGTGGGTGAAGACTAGTCCAGAATAAATAAACGCCATAGGGGCATTGGAGTGGCGGTGATGGTGGTTAAGTGGGAAAGTGACCACACAGGGTTTGGAGTGAGCCTTTCAAAAATTCCCATTGTGACCGAGAGCTGGTAGGAACTACTGTCTCTGATTACATTGCCACAAGCTGCTGCCCATGGTGGGCAGAGCAACAGATTCTACTTTTGTCCAAGATGTCTACATCCGAACCCCTGGAACCTGTGAGAATCTATGCTATGTGAACAAAAAAAATTTCTGCCGACATGATTGTTAGTTCAGTCACTCAGTAGTTTCCTACTCTTTGCGACCCCATGGACTGAAGCAAGCCAGGTCTCCCTGTCCATCACCAACTCACAGAGCTTGCTCAAACTCATTTCTATCAAGTTGGTGATGCCATCCAACTATTTCATCCTCTGTTGCCACCTTCTCCTCCTGCCTTCAATCTTTCCCAGCATCAGTGTCTTTCCCAATGAGTCAGTTCTTTGCATCAGGTGGCCAAACTATTGGAGTTTCAGCTTCAGCATCCATTCTTCCAATGAATATTCTGGACTGATTTCCTTTAGGATGGACTGGTTGGATATCCTTGCTGTCTAACAGACTCTCAGGAGTATTCTCCAACACCACAGTTCAAAAGCATCAATTCTTTGGTGCTCAGCTTTCTTTATACTCCAACTCTCACATCCATTCATGACTATGGAGAAACCGTAGCTTTGACTAGACAGACATTTGTCAGCAAAGTAATGTCTCTGCTTTTTAATATGCTGTCTAGATTGGTTATAACTTTCCTTCCAAGTAGCAAGCATCTTTTAATTTCATGGCTGCAGTCACCATCTGCAGTGATTTTGGAGCCCAAGAAAATAAATTTTCTCACTGTTTCCATTGCTTTCCCATCTATTTGCCATGAAGTAATGGGACTGGATGCCATGATCTTAGTTTTCTGAATGTTGAGTTTTAAGCCAATTTTTTCACTCTCCTCTTTTGCTTTCATCACTTTAGTTCTTCTCCGCTTTCTGCCTTAAGGGTGATGTCATCTGCATATCTGAGGTTATTGATATTTCTCCCGGCAATCTTGATTCCAGCTTGTGCTTCATCCAGCCTGGTATTTCGTGTGATGTACTCTGCATATAATTTAAATAAGCACGGTGACAATATACAGCCTTGACGTACTCCTTTTTCTATTTGGAACCAGTCTGTTGTTCCATGTCCAGTTCTAACTATTGCTTCCTGACCTGCATACAGATTTATCAGGAGGCAAGTCAGGTGGTCTGGTATTCCCATCTCTTGAAGAATTTTCCTTTAGCCTGTTTTGATCCACACTGTCAAAGGCTTTGGCGTAGTCAATAAAGCAGATGTTTTTCTGGAACTCTCTTGCTTTTTTGATGATCTAACAGATGTTGGCAATTTGATCTCTGGTTCCTCTGCCTCTTCTAAATCCAGCTTGAACATCTAGAAGTTCACGGTTCACATTTAAGCCTGGCTTGGAGAAATTTGAGCATTACTTTGTTAGTGTGTGAGATGAGTGCAACTGAGCATTCTTTGGCATTGCCTTTCTTTGGGATTGGAATGAAAACTCTTTTTCCAGTCCTGTGGTCACTGCTGAGTTTTCCAAATTTGCTGGCATATTGAGTGCAGCACTTTAACAGCATGGACTTTTAGGGTTTGAAATGGCTCAACTGGAATTCCATCACCTCCATTAGCTTTGTTCGTAGTAATGTTTCCCAAGGCCCACTTGACTTCATATTCCAGCATGTCTCTCATTCCAGCATGGCTTATAGGTGAGTGAAACTATCTGGGTCATTAAGATCTTTCTTTTTTTTTTTTTTTTTTTTAATTTTTTTATTAGTTGGAGGCTAATTACTTCACAACATTTCAGTGGGTTTTGTCATACATTGATATGAATCAGCCATAGATTTACACTTATTCCCCATCCCGATCCCCCCTCCCACCTCCCTCTCCACCCGATTCCTCTGGGTCTTCCCAGTGCACCAGGCCCGAGCACTTGTCTCATGCATCCCACCTGGGCTGGTGATCTGTTTCACCATAGATAGTATACATGCTGTTCTTTTGAAACATCCCACCCTCGCCTTCTCCCACAGAGTCCAAAAGTCTGTTCTGTACATCTGTGTCTCTTTTTCTGTTTTGCATATAGGGTTATCGTTACCATCTTTCTAAATTCCATATATATGTGTTAGTATGCTGTAATGTTCTTTATCTTTCTGGCTTACTTCACTCTGTATAATGGGCTCCAGTTTCATCCATCTCATTAGAACTGATTCAAATGAATTCTTTTTAATGGCTGAGTAATATTCCATGGTGTATATGTACCACAGCTTCCTTATCCATTCATCTGCTGATGGGCATCTAGGTTGCTTCCATGTCCTGGCTATTATAAACAGTGCTGCGATGAACATTGGGGTGCACGTGTCTCTTTCAGATCTGGTTTCCTCAGTGTGTATGCCCAGAAGTGGGATTGCTGGGTCATATGGCAGTTCTATTTCCAGTTTTTTAAGAATCTCCACACTGTTCTCCATAGTGGCTGTACTAGTTTGCATTCCCACCAACAGTGTAAGAGGGTTCCCTTTTCTCCACACCCTCTCCAGCATTTATTGCTTGTAGACTTTTGGATAGCAGCCATCCTGACTGGTGTGTAATGGTACCTCATTGTGGTTTTGATTTGCATTTCTCTAATAATGAGTGATGTTGAGCATCTTTTCATGTGTTTGTTAGCCATCTGTATGTCTTCTTTGGAGAAATGTCTGTTTAGTTCTCTGGCCCATTTTTTGATTGGGTCATTTATTTTTCTGGAATTGAGCTGCAGGAGTTGCTTGTATATTTTTGAGATTAATCCTTTGTCTGTTTCTTCATTTGCTATTATTTTCTCCCAATCTGAGGGCTGTCTTTTCACCTTACTTATAGTTTCCTTTGTAGTGCAAAAGCTTTTAAGTTTCATTAGGTCCCATTTGTTTATTTTTGCTTCATTAAGATCTTTCTGTACAGTTCTTCTGTATTCTTGCCACCTCTTCTTAATATCTTCTGTTTCTGTTAGGGCCATACCATTTCTGTCCTTATTGAGCCCATCTTTGCATCAAATGTTCCCTTGGTATCTCTAATTTTCTTGAAGATATTTCTAGCTTTCCTAGTCTATTGTTTTCCTCTTTTTCTTTGCATTGATCACCAAGGAAAGCTTTCTTATCTCTGTTTGCTATTCTTTGAAACTCTGTATTCAGATGGATATATCTTTCCTTTTCTCCTTTGCCTTTAGCTTCTCTTCTTTTCTCAGCTATTTATAAGGCCTCCTCAGACCACCATTTTGGCTTTTTGCATTTCCTTTTCTTGGGGTTGGTCTTGATCACTGCCTCCTCTACAATGTCAAAAACCTCCATCTATGGTTTTTCCGGCACTCCGTCTATCAGATCTAATCCCTTGAATCTATTTGTCATTTCCACTGTATCATCATAAGGAATTTAATTTAGATCATACCTGAATGGTCTAGTGGTCTTCCCTACTTTCTTCAATTTAAGTCTGAATTTTGCACTGAGGAGTTCATGATCTGAGCCATAGTCAGCTCCTGGTCTTGTTTTTGCTGACTGTATAGAGCTTCTCCATCTTTGGTTGCAAAGAATATAATCAATCTGATTTCGGTGTTGACCATCTGGTGATGTCCATGTGTAGAGTCTTCTCTTGTGTTGTTGGAAGAGGGTGTTGCTATCACCAGTGTATTCTCTTGGCAAAACTCTATTAGCCTTTGCCCTGCTTCATTCCGTACTCCAAGGCTGAATTTGCCTGTTACTCTAGGTGTTTCTTGACTTCCTACTTTTGCTTTCCAGTCCCCTATAATGAAAAGGACTTCTTTTTTCTTTTTGGTGTTAGTTCTAGAAGGTCTTGTAGGTCTTCATAGAACCATTCAACTTCAGCTTCTTCAGCATTACTGGTTGGGGCACAGACTTGGATTACTGTGATATTGAATGGTTTGCCTTGGAAATGAACAGAGATCATTCTGTCATTTTTGAGACTGTATCCAAGTACTGCATTTTGGACTCTTTTGTTGACTATGAGGGCTATTCCATTTCTTCTAAGGGAGTCTTGACTGCAGTAGTAAATATAATGGTCATCTGAGTTAAATTCATCCATTCCAATTCATTTTAGTTCACTGATACTAAAAAGTCAATGTTCGTTCTTGCCATCTCCTGTTTGACCAGTTCCAGTTTACCCTGATTCATGGACCTAACATTCCAGGTTCCTATGCAATATTGTTCTTTACAGCATCAGAATTTAGTTCCATCACCAGTCACTTCCACAACTGGGTGTTGTTTGCTTTGGCTCCATCTCTTCATTCTTTCTGGAGTTAGTTCTCTACTAATGTCCAGTAGCATATTGGGCACCTACCAACCAGGGGAGTTCATCTTTCAGTGTCATATCTTTATGCCTTTTCATACTGTTCATGGGGTTCTCAAGGCAAGAATGCTGAAGTGGTTTGCCATTCCCTTCTCCAGTGGACCGCGTTCTGTCAGACCTCCCCACCATGACCCATCCGTCTTGGTTGGCCCTATGTGTCATGGCTCATAGTTTCATTAAATTAGACAAGGTTGTGGTCCATGGGATCAGTTTGACTAGTTTTCTGTGACTGTGGTTTTCATTCTGTCTGCCCACTGAGTGATAAGTATAAGAGGCTTATGGAAGCTTCCTGATGGGAGAGACTGACTTGAGGGGAAACTGGGTCTTGTTCTGATGCGCAGGGCCATGCTCAGTAAATCTTTAATCTAATTTTCTGTTGATGGGCCAGGCTGTGTTCCCTCCCTGTTGTTTGATCTGAGACCAAACTATAGTGGAGGTGATGAAGATGATTGAGTTCTCCTTCTGAAGTCCTATACTTGCACTGCCGCATTCAATGCCGCCAACCCTGCAGCAGGCCACTGTTGACCCACACCTCCACTGGAGACTCCTGGACACTCACAGACAAGTCTGTCTCAGTGTCTTTTGGGCTCACTGCTCCTTTCTCTTGGGTCCTGGTTTGTACAAGGTTCTGTTTGTGCCCTCCAAGAGTCTATTTCCCCAGTCCTGTTTAAGTTCTGATAACTCTATGGTGAGGTTAGTGGTGACCTCCTGCAAGAAGGCTTAAGCCACACCCAGAGTCCCTGCCCTGCAGCAGGTCACTGCTGACCCGTACCTCCACAGAAGACACTCAGACACTCAAAGGCAGGTCTGACGCAGTCTCTGTGGGGTCTCCTGGTGTGCACAAGGTTTTGTTTGAGCCCTCCAAGTGTTTCTGGCCGGTATGGGGTTTGATTCTAAATGCGATTTCACCCCTCCTACCATCTTCCTGGGGATCCTCCTTTGCCCTTGTATGTGGGGGATCTTTTTTTGGTAGGGTCCAACATTCTCCTGTCAATGGTGGTTCAGCAGCGAGTTGTAATTTTGGAATTCTTACAGGGGAAGATGAGCGTATGTCCTTCTACTCTGCCATCTTGATTAGGACAATCAGATGTGATTGATTGTAGATGTAATAAAAATGTGTTACAGATGCAATAAAAATTATGGAGATGGGAGATTGTCCTGGATGATCTGGGTGCATGTGTGCTAAGTCACTTCAGTCATGTCTGACTGCCACTATATGGACCGTAGCCTGCCAGTTTCCTCTGTCCATAGGATTCTCCAGGCAAGAATACTGGAGTGGGTTGCTATGTCCTTCTTAGATTATCAGGGTGGATCCAATCTTATCCTATGGACATTAAAGAGTGGAAATTTTCCAGCTGGGGTCAGAGAAATGTGATGGATGAAAATGCAGGGTGGAGTCTAACTCTGAGAGGGATTCAACCCATCTTCCTGGCTTTGACAATGAAGAAAGGGAGCCAGGAGCTAAGACATGTGGGTGGCCTCTGGAAGCTGCGAATGGCCCTTAGCTGACAGTCAGCAAGGCCGCAAGGATGTCATTCCTATAGCAGTGAGGAACTGAATTCTGCCAACAGTCTGAATGAGCTGGAAAAGAGTCTCCCCTGGAGGTGCCAGTAAATGAGCACAGCTCTGCGGACACCTCGATTGAACCTGGAGCCCCATGTCAAGCTTCTGATCCACACAACTGTGAGATAATCAAAGCGTGTGACTGTGAGCTTCTAAATGTGTGGCAATTTGTTTTTGTCATCACAGCAACAGAAAATGAATACAGCCAATGAGTAGAGAGCTGCGTCCTGGCTGGATGAGCATGGACTGAACCACTGGGGCTTGTGGAGGGAGAGGGAAGTGCAACTTTGCAGCAGTGCCAGAGGCAAGGGGGTCAGTCTGAGTGATGGGGTAGAGGACACGGAAGCTGCTAATGACAGAGCAGGTATCTAGTCTGTGTAACAAACTACCCCCAAACCAAGTGGCTGTGAACACCAGCAGGTGCCTGTGGGTCAGTGGTTAGCAGGGTCAGCTCCTTGGTTCTCCTGCTCACGTCAGCTGCATCCTCCTGCACTGCTGGGCGGCTGCTGGCCAGTGAGGTGGCTGCGTCTGGGGTTGACATGCTTGCTGGGATGATGACGTGACTGGCCATGTGTTTCTGATCATCCGGCAGATTAACACAGACTTGCTCACAGGGTCACTGGCAGGGGTCTCAAGAGCAGCAAGAACCACTTTTCCAGTCTCTGCTTATGTCGTATTTTTCTTGTCTCACTGGCCTGGGGGAGTCACATGCTTGGCCCAGAGTCAGCATATTAGTCTGCTCAGGCTACCTCCCCAAAGCACCACAGACTGGGTGCTTTCAAGACAGAAATGTATGTTCTCACAGTTTGGGAGCCTGCACCTTCAAGGTCTAGGTGCTGGCAGGCTTGGTCTTTTCTGAGGCCTCTCTCCTTGGCTTGCAAATGGCCTCCCTCTTGCTGCCTCTTCACTTGGTCTTTTCTCTGCATGTGCTCCCCGAGGGTCCTTTCTTCACACAAGGAAACCAATCAGTTTGGATCAGGGCACCACCTTAACATAATCATTTTAACTCAGTCACCTCTAGAGGCCTGATCTCCCAATATGATTAGATTCCAGGTACTGAGGTTTGGAAAAGACACAATTCAACTTGTAACAGTCAATATGGCAGGAGACTGCTCAGAAACAAGGCTAGTGGAAGGCTTGAACAGATGGGGGGTATGGGGAATTAACTCTAACAATCTATCACAGGTTACCAAAATGTGGGTGAGAAGCGGAAAATTCACAGTATTTCCCAGGGTCAATTTTGTTTATGATAACAGTGTCTTAGAGAAGGCAGTCTGCAAACTATGGCTGGGGGCTCAATCTGGCCCCCTCAATCTTTTTTTTTTTTATTGGAGTATAATTGCTTACAATGCTGTGCTAGTCTCTGCTGTAGAGCGGTGTGAGTCAGCTATATGTGTACACATATCCCCTCCTCCTTAAACCTCCCATTCCAAATTATTTTTGTAAATAAAGTTTTATTGTAAACCAGCCACACTCACTCATTTGTGTCTGGTCTGTGTTGTAACTGGCTTCCTGCCACAATGGCAGAGTAAGTAGCTGTGATAGAGACTGTGGGTGCTCAGTTGCTAAGTCGTGTCCAACTCTTTGCAATACTGTGAACTGTAGCCCACCAGGCTCTTTTTGCCCACAGAATTTTCCAGCTAAGAATACCGGAGTGGGTTGCCATTTCCTTCTCCAGGATAGACACTGTACAGCCTGCTAACTTTTAACCTATTCGCCACCTGCCCTTTCACAGAACATGTTTGCTGACTTGACTGTTGGAGAAGTCTAAGAAAACCATGAGTTGAGTAGAAGGGTGAAAGAACCAGACAACCAACCAGCAGTCCAAAGAAGGTGAAGGCACAATTTCCTTTGCTGACTTCTGAAGAACAAATTACCAGGGAAGCAACAGGTCTGGAACTGTTACAAGGAGAGGTCTTAATGCGCCGCTTGTGAAGTTGGCAGGAAGGCTTTCTTGGAGCTGTTTCACAATGCCTCGGCCACCCACCCATCTGCTGCCCACACGCTGTCGTCCTTTCAAGTGTTATCTAGAGATATCTACTTGTCAACCGCAGAGAACAAAGCAGGAGTCTTGGCCTTGACAGGGATTTCCCCTCCTGTGATATTTCACACTAAGCCTCATTCACACCCAATGTGAAGGCAGGGCTGCTTTTAAAACCCATTTCACATTTTAAAACCAATTCTGTTAAGCATGACTTCAGCTGTCACTTCTTGTTATTTTTGGAGAAGTTTGATGCTCATAGGTTTGAGACATCCCATCCATTTGTTCAATGGACTTCTGATAACTGTCCCTGCCCACTGGCTATGAAGTCAACACCAATTATGCAGCTGACTGCCTTCACGATAGAGCATTTGAGAACAGGCCACGATGTCTGGTTGTGCCTTACTACATTGGGCCATGTCGTACTGAAAGGCCTTGAAAACTGGTGCCATTTTACAGGGGGAACTGAGGAACGCATGAAAGCTCAGAGTAGGCGGAGGGCTGTCTGCACTGCAGACGTGGTCTGCAACCCCGTTGGGATCAAGAGAAGTAGGCTTTTCAAACCCTTGCTACATGAGCCTTGTTATTGCCAAAATAGACCACTTGAGATGGAAGTACAGATGAATTTGCTGCTGATGACAGCTCACCAGGACCCTGTTCTCCATTCAGGTACATTGATATGCATATTTGCTCTACTGGAAAAAAAAAATCATCTCCTCTTCTACCCTGGGACGCTGCTTCTGTAGGATCGGAATCTGCTATTTTATACCCACCTGCTGCTCCAATATAAGCAGCGCGATAGGCATCACGCTATGAAAAGCTCTGAGGAGCACTGTTGCCGTGCGAATTGCTTCCTTGCTCGGCTCTGCTTGGTGATTGCAAGATGGATTGCCAGATTAGCACAGGCACAAGGAGTTTGTGTAAGGAACAGGGAGGGTGATTTTTCCTTGCTTCTCCCAGCAGCTATTTCTTACCAGTCCCTTTGCTTACTATAAAAAGCAAGGTATTTGTTAATGTCATCTCTTGGTGGAAATTCAAAGGGCAGAATCACTGACTCAAGCCCAGAGTGAAATTCCTGTGTTTCTTCCTGCCCTCAGACTGCCAGACAAGGACTCCTGGGCAACTGGAAACAGAGGCCACTGGCCTATGCCCCTGCCGGCTCGTGGAAGCTTCCAACATGGTGGTTTTCTGTCCTTTGCTGTTTTATGTCATGCGCTAGCTAACTCAACATAGCTCCCGTTCCCCAGTGCAGAATGTTGTTTCCAAACACAAAAAGCAAGCCGATGAAACAGGTAGAAGCACTGCAGCCTGGAGGCGAGGAGCCTGATTCCCCTCCAGAAGACTGGTGTCGCCTGTGTGGGTAATCTATGTTAACATCTTGTCTTCAAGACGTTGACCTCACTTTGATTCAGACGTTCAAGAAAAGAATTCATTTCTTCTCCATTTCAAAGCTGTTTATCTAGCTTAGAAAATAGCTGCTTTAAACAGAAGCCTTTACACTTGTCTGGGTAAATTCAGTTCCAGTTTTTGCTTTGGCCACAAGTCAAAGATAACAGCTGTGCGTGTGTGGGTTCACTGCACTCTACGTGCCTGCTGGCTGCATCACCAACTAGAGGGAATAACCAATAATTAGAACATTTTGGGTCATCCGGGAAAGAACAAAGTTTTCTCATGTCTGGAAAGGTGATGTGACCTCCCTCTGATTTTCCCGAATGAGGATCTGTCTGTGACTACAGGGGGAGCTGAATATACAAGCCTGGGCTCATGGCCGGCCACCGTGTTCTCCCCTTCCTAAAACATCACCTGATAAATGGAGGCTCAGAACTATATTTAATGTTTGTCAGCTCAACTTTAGCTCTGCAACAGGCCTGAGCAGTGGTAACAAGCAAAAGTCCTCGTGTATTCTTAGCACATCAGCATTTCTGATCATAATGATTTGTGACTCAGACCTTGAAAGCTGTGGGGTCTCTTCCTAGTTGAATCAATACAAGTTTACATAAATATATGTTTCTGTTTTCCTTTTGTTCTTGCTTCAGCATTCATGTTTCCTCGTGGGCAACAACAGACTCTGCTAAGGTGGGGAAAAGAGAAAAGGAGCAGATGGAGAGATGATTCAGAAGAAATTATTTGGTTGGGTTCTCACTTCTTTCTTGATTATGACTTTTTTGTTTATTTCATTTATGAGAGGTAACATGTTAGAATTTTTATTTGGAAAGGTAAAATGTGTCCCATGTATTTAAAGAATACGCTCATTCATTTCTTACACCTGATTACAAGCTAAAGCCATTCCCACATGAGCTGCTGTGTGTTGGGCTGTTTGGTGCGTAGTACTTCTTATGGCAGTGCTAGGTATCCCAAAGTGTGAATCCAACAGGGAAGAAGAAACTGGTTTGCCCCAGACACAAAGAGCCAGGCGATCATTCCCTCTGCCTTCAAAATCTCACCCCGTCCAGGAGACAATGTTGGCAAGAGATATGGTGGTAATTTTTTCCTTGATTTTATGCCAAGTATGGGAGAAACTTCCACTTCCACTCAAATAATCAGAAGGATGGGGAGAGACGACCTTTTTGAAGACTTACCTGTGGGATGGTCCCTGTTACCAGCGCAGGTTCTCTCTGCTGCAGGATGCGCCCTGGGCACACGGAGGCTGCAGCTCTCGTGACTGCCCTGTTTGTGGAACATACAACGCTAACTGGCGTTGCTGTGCCATCTGAAGTCCACAGGACTGCCTCTGCTCAGGGTCGGGCAGGAGCGGGGTGTGTCCACATTTATCGTGTTGGTTAGAGGCAACTCTGGGCACATTTGTGCTCTTGGTATCAGTTTGAACCCCAAATTCTCTATGTCAGTCATCCCTGACTTCCCTAGCCTGCAACCCCATTTCAATAAGAGAGGAAAAGAGTGGTTAATGTAGATACATTTTCTGTGTCTGGGTTCATTTGGGTGAAACCCAGTTACCTAGAGATATTTGTGTGGACTACACACATATCTCAATGACATTTTATACTCAAGAGGGAAAAAAGGAACTAATTAAAAGTGATATGCATATATTGTATCCACTCTATTTAACCAGCACATGACCGTTGAGATAGGTTGTTGAGATGTAACCAAGATCGGGATTGATATTACCGGTTGGGAACAAGAAATCCTGCCTAAAAACCATGATATGAAAATACCAATAGCTAGCCCTGATTGCTGAAATTATACACTCAGAGCACAGAGGATACCACCAAGTCATTTACAGGCTCTGTGTCCTGAGGGCTGTGCTGAGAGCAGAGAACTCCAAAGAAGCCAGGACTCTTTAAATTTTTATCCCACGATAGAATGTGTAAGTTCAACGGGAGGAGACTGAGAACCACTCGTCCTCCTGAAACGGGACATGCATAGGCTGCCATGCTTCTGGGCCCCGTATCCCGTATACCTGGAGTGTCCCCCCAGGATTGAAGAAACAAAGGGAGGTGGATTCACTGAATCTCAGAGATGCCCTTGCTTACAAATGATTTCTGCATGAAAATTTAGAATCTGGGGAAAGACAAGAAAGCATGCAGCAGGGATTTTTTTCCTCCTCAGCCCTTCTAGCCGTGGACTGATTGGTGTGAGAAATTAGCTGTCCTGCTGAGGAGTGAGGTGTCACAACGTAACTGGTCCTTCATGAGCCTCTGTGTCTGATGCACTGATCTTTAAATCAGGGGCCCTTCCGGCAGTTTTCCTTGTGACCTTCCTCGGGTTGGCACACGGCGGGTGTGGTAAACAGATGGCTGGTCTCCATCCACTAATATGTAAAATCTGATAATTTTTTATGCTGGTGCTTTTTCTCTTTTATTCCTGAAAGTGATTTTATCTCCTTCACTTCTGTTAATGCCACATGTATACTCATTTCATGATAAAAGAAGACCTCCATAATGTCTCCTTCTGCTGTGTGGACTTAAGTGAATTTAGTGACTTCAGCTGCAATGCAGGAGACACAGTTTCAATCCCTGGGTCAGGAAGATCCCTTGGCAAAGGAAATGGCAATCTACTTCAGCATTCTTACCTGGAAAACCATAGACAGTGGCCTGGTGGTCTACAAGCCTTAGGGTCATGAAGAGTCAGACATGACTTAGCAAGAGAGTCACGCAAAGTGACTTCAGCAGGACTAATCTCCAAACACACAGGCATAAATTATTATTAAATTTTCTAGGGATCTAAAGAGAAAAGCATAGATGTTTCTATTAAAGAAACAGAAGGCACTTTTCCAATGTATCTGAAGTTAGATATTATTAATGATCATTACGATCCCATCCTCATTTTATTCCTACATTGAAGTCTTTCTCTCTGCCCTGTCAACATCATGAGAAGTAAACAGTTGGGGAAGGAATAAGTCAGTATACATGATATGGGCAGTAGTGTTTTACTGCTAGAGCTGATCTGCTGCTTCGCATTAGGATTTTACCTTTTATTAGCCCCTTAGTGTTTAATAAGTGCTGTCTTGTGCTTAAGGAAAGAAGGAAGGAAATGAGTTGTTTAAATGACCTACTATGTGTCAGGCACTATGCTAGCTGCTTTTTATTTGTTATCTCTGTTAATACAACAGCCTTGTGAGGTGGGTAGTGGTTTTATTTTACAGGTGAGAGAACCAAGTAAAATAGAGTGAAGTGAGGGAAAGGGAGAGAAAGACAGGAGCTGGAGTTCCAGTTCTTAGTCATGTGGGCTCTGCTTCACTAGACTTTCTAACCCTGGAATTCCAGTGGGCCCACATGGCATTTGAAAGGGGCAGAGCAGAGTTGTTCCAGCTCGGAGATTGCAGGTATACTTTGGATTGGAGGTGGAACAGGATTTCTTACCCCCAAATACTCCTCTTTGGTGTAAAGATTATTTTAGGCTGATCATTTTTAAGAAAGAGCAGACCATGGAAAAACTCTGAAGACTAAGTAGCAGTTACCCTTTTGTAAGAGATATTTACATGCATAAGGACATTTCTAAGTATGTTTTCCTTTACCAGGAGAAGGATGGTCAAATCTCTAGAAATTCTTATCAATGGAGAATGCATGGAATCAAAGTGGCATAAGCACCACGCCCCCTGTTTACTGCTCCTTACCTGGTAAACACCCACACCTGCCCGTCCCCCTACTCCCCAGCATCTTTGTCTTTAGCTGGAGATGGTCTTTAAGGTGGTGTCTTTTGTCATTTTGGAGAGCTGCTCAGTTTTCCTGAATATCTCCCAAGTGTACAAGACGTATATATGATATTAAATATGTGTTTGCATTTCCCCTGCTAATCTTCCGTCATGGGAGTTCTCAGTCAAGAACCTGAAGAGTAGAGGGAAGATGTCCTCCTTCTTCAGGAATGAGCTATTTCTGAGCCCCAACAGGAAACCTGCTGGTGCCAGTGTAGGGTGTGGGTGTGCCAATTTTGGTCTCATGGTGACATAGCCCTGCCCACTCCAAAGCTTGCACATATTGTATAAATAATAACCCACACTTACTAAGCATATACTCTGGGCCAGACACTGGCTTAACAGTTCATCCTCAGAACCCTATAAGGTAGATGCTAATATTACATTTTACAGAAGGGAAAACTGAGGCAGCTGCTGAGTAGCATAGAGATTAAGGCCCCTATCAAAGGTCACAAAGCTTGTCAGCAGTGGAAGTGGGGTTTGCTCCGAGGCAGGCTGGCTTTCAAGTGATGCTCTTCATCACTTCTGCTTCTGCCTTTCAACCAGGCCCTCAGCCTGTCATTGGTGAGGCTGATTTTTGGGCTTGAGGCCGCTGTTTCTGTGCCTCTTCCCTTTCTTAGAGGGCAGGGAAGTCTCAGTTGTCACATTTTCTAGGAAGTGAGTATAAACGCTTGCATTCCATCTTTTTAATGTAGCAAAGAAAAAAATAGATCAGGCACATTTAGACAGGTGACTACATACCCTGCTATGGAGATAATCAAAGGGTAGTTCACAGAACTACAGTAAAAGCCTGGGTTTATAGCTCCACTCCTCCATATAACTAGCTGGCTGTATACAGAGACACTCCAAGTCCTTGGCTTGTCAGCTATAAAACATGTTTAATTTCTAGCTCATTGCATGGTTGTGAGAATCAATGAAGATGTTGTGTAGAAAGTGCTCATCAAAGTGCCTGGCTGTAGTAAGCTTTTAATGAAAGATACTTTTATTAATTAAGATTATTAAAGCCCTGGTTGACTAAAAAAACCTAGCTGAGACTATTGCATCTTAACTCTACAGATGTTTTGAAGGCAGTATGATGTGGAGTATCCTCAATCAGCTTGGCCGGGGGGGACCTCTTTCTTATTGAACACTTTGCTACACAGGAGCACTGTGCTAAGTGCATTTTACATACTCTCTAATATTTACAAGCAAATGTCTTATGGGTCTCGTCCATCTTTAGGCTTACTTCACTTTTCCAGACCGGGAAGGGGCAGAGGTGAGATTTGAAGGCAAGCTTCAAACCCTCACTATTATATTTTGCTTGCGGTCTGAAGTAGCAGCAAGGTAACTCCTTATTGGAATCCAAGTCTTGGGGGCAGACCAATTAGACTCAAATTCTTTTTTTTTTTCCAAACGGAAGTATAGTTGTGTTAACTACTGCCGTATAGTAAAGTGATTCAGTTATACATATAGATGCGTGTGTGCCTGCTAAGTTGCTTCAGTTCTGTCTGACTCTTGGTGACCCTGTGGACTGTAGCCTACCAGGCTCCTCTGTCCATGGGATTCTCCAGGCAAGAACACTGGAGTGGGTTGCCATGCCCTCCTCCAGGGGATCTTCCCCACCCAGGGATTGAACCTGGGTCTCTTATGTCTCCTGCACTGGCAGGTGGGTTCTTTACCACAAGTGCCATCTGGGAAGCCGCATACATATATTATACATATATAATGCATATAACCATATGTGTGTGTAGAATATATATATACACATTCTTTTTGGAATATTCTTTGCCATTTTGGTTTATCACACGATACTCTTCTCTCAGTGTCATCATTGTGTCTTGCTGCTTTTGTTCAGTCACTGAGTCGTGTCCGAATCCTTGTGACCCCGTGGGCTGCAGCGCGCCAGGCTTCCCTGTCCTTCACTTCTCCCGGAGTTTGCTCAAACTCATGTCCATGAGTTGGTGATGCGATTTGACTGAATCATCCTCTGCCACCCCTTCTCCTTTTGCCTTCAATCTTTCCCAGCCTCAGGGTCTTTTCTAAGGAGTCAGCTCTTCACGTCAGATGGACAAAATATTGGAGCTTCAGCTTCAGTCCTTCCAATGAATATTCAGGACTGATTTCCTTTAGGATGGACTGGTTTGATCTCCTTGCAGTCCAAGGGACTCTTCAGAGTCTTCTCCAACATCACAGTTCAAAAGCATCAATTCCGTACACAACTACTGCAAAAACTATAGCTTTGACTATACAAATAGGATCTTTCTCAGCAAAGTAATATCTTTGCTTTTTAATATGCTGTCTAGGTTTGTCAAAGCTTTCCTTCCAAGGAGCAGATGTCTTTTAAGCTTATTGGTTATCTGTATTTCTTCTTTGGAGAAATATCTATTTAGGTCTTCTGCCCATTTTTGGATTGGGTTGTTTGTTTTTCTGTTGCTGAGTTGTATGAGCTATTTGCATATTTTGGAAATTAAAGCCTTGCCAGTCACATTGTTTGCAAATATTTTCTCCTATCTCTTAGGTTATTTTATTGATTTTTTTTTTTTTTGCTTCATTTATGGTTTCTTTTGCTGTGCAAAAAGTTGTAAGTTTGACCAGGTTTCATTTGTTTATTTTTGTTTTAAGTTTTATTGCCTTTGGCAACTGACCTGGGAAAATATTGATATGATTATGTTAGACAATGTCTTGCCTATGTTCTCTTCTAGAAGTTTTATGGTGTCATGTCTTATGTTTAAGTCTTTAAGCCATTTTGAGTTTATTTTTGTATATGGTGAGAGAGTGTATCCTAACTTCACTGATTTACATGTGTTTTATAACTTAGACTCAAATTCTTGATAGCTAAGGGAACCTAACTCCTCTGACCTTTCCGAGTCTGTTTTTTCAACTAGAAAATGCAATAAAATGATGAATCCTGCAGCACTGTTTCTCAAGAAACAAATGAAAGAATTATCCGGGTCTGGCATGGGTGTTAAATAGGCCTGATTTGAACAAGACCTTCATTTCCCGAGTATGACATGCTTGAAGCCAGATGGCTGGGGCGTCTGTTGTTGCCCTACATCAGGGAAGCTGAGAAATGGGTTTACTCAGGAAAATGAAGGTACTTCAGGGAAAAGGTGCTCAGTGGGCAAAACAGCAGGAGCAGGGTTCTCCCCAAATCATTTTTCACATTGCAAGATATGACTAAGAATATTCTACATATAGAAGGCAATGTTGTCAATGATCAGCTATGTCTTTCAAGAGGTAAATATGTTGCTCTTATGATGCGTGTGCATGCATGCGCGGTTACTTAAGTCGTGTCTGACTCTTTATGACCCTATAGACAGTAGCCCGCCAGGCTCCTCTGTCCATGGGATTTTCCAGCCAAGAAGACTGGAGTGGGTTGCTATGCCCCACTCCAGGGATCTTCCTGACCCAGGGATCAAACCTGTGTCTCCTGGCATCTCCTGCAATACAGGCAGATTCTTTACCCACTGAGCCATGTGAGACTGTAAATTAGCTTCTTCTAGTTCAGCAGTTAGAATCACGTGGTCATGAAACAAAGGATGGGCTAGATCTTGAAAGAACAAGTTCAAGGTTAAAAAAAGTGACTTTAGGGCAAGTGAAAACTTGGATACATTTGTAAAATATCACCCAAAGAGCCTGAGTTTTCTATTTGTTCAGCTTTTTTGATGCCATTACATGTATCATTTTGACAATAAGCATAAAAGGGTGATTTGAGAAGGTGAACAATTTGCTTCCTTGCAAGGAATTTTGCTGGTTGGATTTCAAATATGTAGGAAAGGATTATTCATGTAATATTTAAAATAAAAATTGTAAGAGTGACTAAGGCAGTAATGAAAAAAATCACAATTCTCTAAATGTCACTTCATTCAGTAGCGTACATTGTCTGCATTTCTTCTCAGCGAGTGGGAAAATGAAAAATGTCATGTACACACAAGGTTGACAAATTGATTTTTCTTTGTGAGTACACATCTCTACTTTAAGGATCAGAAAAAAAATATTTGTACTTCACAGGTTTAATGGTGAATTTATACCATTTGGCCCATTTAAAAATTGCTAAGAAGAGCACAGAGTAAGACATCAGTATTTCTGTGATGTTTCAATATTTACTGGCAATGCTTTCTTAAGTATTACCTGCTCCAATGAAGCCAAATTCAGAAGGTAAATTGTAATTTTCAGGCATTATTATTTACTTTCAGCATTTCTGGACAGAAAATGTAAAATGTTAAAAATACTTCAAAATGACTTGATATATAATTTTTGCTCTTTCAAAAATGGCTTGATATGTAATTTTTGTTCTTTCTTCACTCAGAATTCCCAAATCCACGTAAGATTTTTGCTCTAAACTCTGCTCCTGTGAGAACCCACAGCCCTCAAAATAAATATCAAATATATAATTTTCCCCCTGAGGCCATCTGTAAGATGATTTCCCAAAGGAACAAAAAAATTGCTTTTAAACAAAGGATAAACATGGAGTTTTGAAAACTCTGATTAAACTTCTTTGAAAGTTTTAAGCTGAGGCGAAAGGGGATGAGTGAGGCTGAAATAGAATTCATCTTGCCACAGCATCATAGAGCATTTGGTCTCTTGCCCATGGTGATTTATTAGGGGACCAAGTTCATGTCATTGTGCCTGATCTTCAGAAACCTGGCTCCAAATCCTGATGTTACTCACAATTGAAAATGAGGCTGGTGGTCAGATCCCAGCCTCGTCTGACAGGATTGTCAGCCTGCACTCAGGAGAATGGCCGTCTGGACAAACAGGGAGTGTGAACTTGCAGGTCAGGGACTCAAGTGGGTGTCAGCTGGGTTTTTATCTGCAGTGAGCCTGGGAGGTGTGTGCCTTGGCTCCTGACCCTTCTCAGTGGGAAGCTTATTAAGCTGCCTGACAAAGTAGGCTGACACAGTCCTAATGTCCTCCGAAGGAAGCTTTTGTTCTTTCTTCTTCTTTTTCTTTTTTTTGGGGAGGTCGAAGCTTAAGAGAATGACTAATTATTAAAATTTTGGAAAAGAAATAGCTCTGGGACTTGGAATATCTGTGTAAAATCTTAAAGGCAGCCAATTTTGCTTCCTGGCATTTGCTTGCCTCGTACAGCTTATAAATAGCTTCCATGTGGTTGCTGCTTCAGTACAGACCTCTGATAAGACCACGGGGAAATTAGTTTTGTAGAAGTCTGTCAGTCTGGGGATAATGGGGATGCCTAAGTGAAATTTTTAGGAAAGATTTTTTTACAAGAATTTCCTTCTAGAGAAGGAAGGTTATTTGCTAACTTTTGAGGAGACCAATAGGAAAAACAGAAGATTTAAGATGATCAATTTTATAATCTGAGATTAGACAAAAAAACCAATTAATGTCATTAATTTCAATGTTGAATTTAAGAGAAGAGTGATAAAAAAAGATAGGACTATAGTTTAAGGATTTGTTATCCTGGAATCTCTATTCCCATACAATGAGGCCACCTCTTACTTTTGGATGATTATATATTTCCTATAAGAGGGAGATGATGGACTTCACCATGCCCAGTATCTTAGGAAAATGCATGCCATTCATTCAGTGGTGGAAAGGGAACATGGAGCTGTCTGATTTAAATATAATCCTAGTGGATCTTTTTTGGTAGAGAGCAAGATGATCTCTTTCCCCCAGAGAAAGGTCATGTCATCCACAGAAAAGCAGGTATTATCTGGAATAAATTATGGTTCACCACCTATCTTGATACACATTGAATGGAGAAGGGGCTCATGATATTGACTTTTATTTACCATAACCTTTCAAAACATTTACTAAGGGCCAAGCACTATTCTAAAGACCACATAAATATTAACTCACTTACTCCTCATGACTATCCTAGGATTTAGATGCTATCAGTTCAGTTCAGTCGCTCAGTCGTGTCTGACTCTTTGCAACCCCATAAACCACAGCACGCCAGGCCTCCCTGTTCATTACCAACTCTCGGAGTTTACTCAAACTCATGTCCATTGAGTCAGTGATGCCATCCAACCATCTCATTCTCTGTTGTCCCCTTCTCCTCCTGCCGTCAGTCTTTCCCAGCACCAGGGTCTTTTCAAATGAGTCAGTTCTTTGCATCAGGTGGCCAAAGTACTGGAGTTTCAGCTTCAGCATCAGCCCTTCCAATGAACACCCAGGACTGATTTCCTTTAGGATGGACTGGTTGGATCTCCTTGTAGTCCAAGGGACTCTCAAGAGTCTTCTCCAACACAACAGTTCAAAAGCATCAATTTTTTGGCGCTCAGCTTTCTTTATAGTCCAACTCTCACATCCATACATGACCACTGGAAAAACCTAGCCTTGACTAGACGGGTCTTTGTTGACTAAGTAATGTCTCTGCTTTTTAATATGCTGTCTAGGTTAGTCATAACTTTCCTTCCAAGGAATAAGTGTCTCTTAATTTCATGGCTGCAATCACCATCTGCAGTGATTTTGGAGCCCCCCAAAATAAAGTCTGTCACTATTTCCACTGTTTCCCCATCTATTTGCTATGAAGTGATGGGACCGGATGCCATGATCTTAGTTTTCTGAATGTTAAGATTTAAGCCAACTTTTTCACTCTCCTCTTTCACTTTCATCAAGAGGCTCTTTAGTTCTTCGCTTTCTGCCATGAGGGTGGTGTCATCTGCATATCTGAGGTTATTGATATTTCTCCCAGCAATCTTGATTCCAGCTTGTGCTTCCTCCAGCCCAGCATTTCGCATGATGTACTCTGCATATAAGTTAAATAAGCAGGGTGACAATATACAGCCTTGACGTACTCCTTTTCCTATTTGGAACCAGTCTGTTGTTCCATGTCCAGTTCTAACTGTTGCTTCCTGACCTGCATACAGGTTTCTCAAGAGGCAGGTAGATGCCACGATTATCCCCATTTCCCAGATCAGGAAACTGTGGCACAGAAAGGTTGAGTCGAGGTTCCAGCGTGCGGTCAGTGGGGAGCCAGGTTCAGATCCAGACAGTCCTTCCAACTCTGTGGGCCGTGCTCATTCCAACCACTTGACCGTGATGTGTCCCGACTAACTAGTGAACGTGTTAATTGCTCAGCTGTGTCTGACTCTTTGCAACCCCATGGGCTGTAGCCCACCAGGCACCTCTGTCCATGGGCTTCCTCAGGCAAGAATACTGGAGTGGGTTGCCGTTCTCTTCTCCAGGGGATCTTCCTGACCCAGGGATTGAACCTGGGTCTCCAGCATTGCAGGTAGATTCTTTATCATCTGCATCACCAGAGAAGCCCATTTTATATATAGCAGGGCGTATGTTTTAACTCCAAACTCCTAATGTATCCACCCCACACCCCTCCATCCCTGCTATTCCCTTTGGTAACCATATGTTTGTTTTATTTGTCTGTTTCTGTTTTGTAAATAAGTTCCTTTGTATCATTCTCTTTTTTAGATTCCACATGTAACTAATATCATCTGATATTTGTCTTTTGCTCTCAGAGCTGATTAACCCTGCCTGGTCATCTCCAGCTCTACTGAAAGTCTCCATCAGAATGAACTCCTAAGAACTGACTTTTGGACAGATTTCCCACTAACAAGTCAAGAAGCTTTTTCTGATCCCTCATGGGTAGCCACCCCTATATTGATTTGTAGAATAAACCTGGATTAAAATGCCTCTTTCTTTGATTGCCTCCCTCACATTACGTAAGCTTGTGAGACAGGCTGTATGCCTTATTTTGTCTTCTTGCAGCCTCTCCCTAGCAAAGCCCCTCCTCTGCAGTAGGTGCTCACAGGGATTCAGACAGGTTTTGACTACATCAGACCAGCCGACGTTTGCAGTCTGATTTCTGAGGACTTTCGGGCTGCGCCAATGAACAAAGACTATTTCCTTTTACCACAAGGAATAGACTTTGTGACTGATTTTAAGAAGTTAAGAAGTAACTTTACTTGTGGCATTACTTGTCAAACAAAATTTAATGACTATTAGAGATCTTCAAATAGAAATGGGGAAAAATGAAATTTTTATTGGGGAGAAACTCCCCAAATAGCTGTTAAACATCAATTTCACAGAAGAAATTAGAGGGATCTAATTGCTTCTGGACCCATTTTGCCAACACTAAGGTGCCTTAAAAAATGAAAACAGTGCCAAACAAGAGGTTATTATGAACACAGAAAAATGGATTTTCGAGAATAAATGCTTCCTTCCTACATGTCCTGCTTGTCATTTGTTATATCTAGATCACAGAACACGGCATAGTAATGCACCTCCCTTGACCAAAAGTCCAACATCTCCCACATAATCTAAGTGCAGAATCTAACCTCTTAGCCCTCTCCCTTCATGCCTGCTCACTCTAATCATCTCTGCTCCCCAGAGTCTTCCAAGTCCTATCTCCTCGTTGTCATCTGAGGTGATTTTCAGTTTTTATGTGATCGTCCCTTGCCTCCCTCCCACATGACTGTGCGCACGCATGCACGTGCATACACGCGGAGTAGAGAGATTTTATCTTCTTTCAGCTTTTTCTCTCCTCTCGTCTCTGCAGTTTCATAGTAAAGATCAGAAGATAGCGGAGCTGTTTTGTGGAGGGAGGAGACAGTTGGGGATTAAATTTGGCTACCCCTCGCCTTCTAGCTGTGTGGCATTTTCTTATCTGCTTGTAGGGGAAGGTTAAAGTTTGCTCAGCTAGTAAGGAGTTATTTCCAGGATTTGCCAACAGGAGTGGTTTAGACTGTTTGCTGAAGCAGAGGAGATGATAAGTAACCTAGGGAGGATGTTTGTAGTACTGACCTCTAAGCAGGGATGCACATGTTAGCTGTGGCCTGGCTTTGAGGTTTCCAGGGCTAGGCTATTTCAACATCTGGTGGGTACATCACTGTTTAAGAAATAAACTAAAACTTTGAGAATGACTGCATCCTTGACAAGAAGTATTCTTTTCCAAGAACGAAGGCTGCAGCTGTCTAACAATGACTAACAAGACTCCACAACTCTCTGGGCAGGAAATGAAGAAGATTTTCCCGGCTATCTCAAAATGGGTGTTTGGGGAATGTGGGAGGGTGTGAGTTGCTACAGACTATTCTGGAATTAGGGCATTGGGCTTGCCTGATTAATTTTTATCTCATATTACAGGGTTCTTGGCTATCAGATTTCAGATCACATTAGAAGGGTTTGAACCATCTAAAATCACACAGCATGGCTACATAGATTCCAGATCTATTAATTAGAGTGAAAAATATGTCTACTTTTGGCAGCAAGCAGGTTTCCCTTCATCTTTCCATTTGATGAATAAATGACATTTAAAAAAATTAATATCTGAGTTACATCAAAGTGAAATGTGATAGAGCTATGACTACTGAGGTATCATTTAATAATTATTATTTCAGAAGACAACTGGTCCTATTTTTGTGAAGAACGTGGTCACTGAATAACTGCTCATCAAATGGCCATTTTGTGTGCCCTCCACATTGCTTCACAAAGTTGTATTCACCAAGCACAGCTAAAGCCAGACTACTCCCCTTCTTTAGAAACTTTCAGTGGATCCCCACAATCCTCTGCAGTGTTTCTCAAATCTTAATGTGCAAAAATTCACCTGGGGATCTTATAAAATTGTACATCCTGGTGTGATTTGTCTAGGGTGGGGCCTGGGCTTCTGAACATCTAACAAGTTTCTCCTGGTCTCTCAAATGCACTCTTTTTTTTTTTTTTTTTTGGCTGCACCACATGACTTGCAGAATCTTAGTTTCCTGCCCATGAATTGAATCCAGGCCCTAGGCAGTAAAAGTGCCAAGTCCTACCCACTGGACCGCCAGGGAACTCCCTCAACTGCACTCTGAGCAGCAAGGGTCCGCAGGAGAAGTCTGACGGCGATGACAATACACTAGGCTTCCAGTAGCTTCCCAGGCTGATCGCCCTTCCTGTTCCGGACTCCCCGCAGTCCGCTACTGTTCGATGTTCCCACGCTGTCCCTGTTTCTCAGATGCACACGTGCCTTCTTCGGTGGTTTGGGGATGTTAGCCCCCGTCCACGTCTTACTTGCCTTTCTTCATCCAAAGAACTCCCATTCTCTACAACCCCTTCTCAACTTGTCTGTACCCTTCCCACTCATTAGCATCATTCTTCCCCTGTCCTGCTCTCCTCATGCCTTTTGTTTGGAGATCAGTTTTGCAACTTACTGCTGTCTGCCAGACCATATATATTAGGCGTGTATCTGTCCTTCCCTATGAACTGTGAACCTCTGGTGGACAGCTATCTCATGCTATACATCATTGCCTCCTCTGCAGTATTTTGCACAATTCCTACATAGAGCAGGTTCCAATAGAAGTTTGCTGGAATTGAATAAAGCTCACAAATTGTGTGAAATCACCCCTCTAGATGGGTTTCTCTTGAAAAGTTGAAACTCACTGGCTTTCAGAGAAACCTCTTCAATGTTCTTTCCTGAGAAGAAATGTCTTACTCCTCGGTAATTAGGAATCTCTCCTGGGTGGTTTTTAAAACAGGTTTTGATTTGGAGGATCTATGAGTATGACTATGTGGGCTAAGCTTCTTAGAGGGGCATCCCAGCTGAGAATCACAAAAGAAAGCTGAGGCTGCTCCCTCTGCCTATCATACAAACTGGCTTTTCCTTGTTGCTAATAAAAGCTACTTGTGTTGACTGTCTAACAAGAAGCACCTTAATCCTTTTTCAATGGACTTCTAAAATTAGCTTTATTTTGTCCTTCCCAAAGAAAGATGAGATGTGTCACTTTTTCACTTTCAGGGGGCTTGATCAGAGAATTGGTTGTCTTTGCCTAGAGTATGGGAGGACATTCCTAGCTGGGCAATATTAATGAACCAGCTTTTTGAATCAGAGTGACCTGGGTTCTAATTTTGATACTGTAACATGTTAACTTTGTTATCTTGAACACAAGCAGTATTTAGCCAATTTGAGCCTCATTTTTCTCATCTCATGATAGGGTAAATCATACCCACAGGAAGGATTATTTATATTAAATGGAAAATGTGTGTAAATTGGCCCCACAACAAAAGGTGGGTGTTATTGCAATCGATTTTCAGACATCACTGGTCATTTTTTAGCACTTAAAGTCCACTGTCCATGTTTATCAAGCACATCTCAACTATTAGAAGTTGGGGATGAGAGGGGGTCTTTGTTACTGTTCATTTGGTTTTGGCAGTGCTGCCCAGCTTGTGGAATCTTGAGTCCCAGACCATTGGATTGAACCTGAGTCCTGAGCAGTGAGAGCACCAAGTCCTAACCACTGGACAAAAAGGGAATTCCCAGAGAGGGGTTCTTGACTTTGGCATCCAAAGTCCTGCTTCTTTTTATAGAGCTTTGGTCATTGTGTTGAGGCCAGACACTGACCTCTACTAGTGGTAGAAGGAATAACTTCGTTGGTGAGGTGATTTCATTCCAAGTCCATAGACACTGGGACTTGGGACTTATTAAAATAATGATCTCAGTGAAGCTTGCAGTTATAGTGAATAATATTCCAAGTTAGGAAGCTTCTGTTTTGGATGTGGAAGGGAAGTTGCCCAAGCAGCAAAGTCTGCTTTCACCGTTTATCTTGGTCCAGGTGGTAGATCTGTGTACAGGGCTGACTTGCATTAGTAAGCATCAGCAAAGTGGTGGTGGAAACATGTCCAGGCCTTGCCCGTCAGTTTCCATTTTCATATTTCCTGCATAGGTTGGGAAACGTGGAAGGACAGCATGAATTCAATTTAACAGTCCACTAAGTTTCAAAGAAATGATCACATCTCTGAATCTAAGTGTTTTAAACAAGATTTTTCAGATGGTGAGAAAAGACAAATCCCTTGTTTAGTAAACAGAAGCAGTTTAAACATTAATCATCCACCAGACATTAAGTGTAATCAAAGGTTCCATTTTAGTTCAAGTATAACTTATGTTCCCCAATTAATTACTTACAGGACTATGTAGTTTGCATTTTTAAACGAATGTTCTGCCTCCCAGATGTCTTCTTGTAGGAATGCTGTGACCCTTCATAGAGAGGCTGGTTCTCTTATCACAGTATTTTCAAGGCCTCTTGGGGTGTGAAAAGACACAGTTTAAGTACCACCTGCCATATTGGACCCAATAAAGAATTTGTGAAGTTGGAATGCAGCTTCGACACTTAAGTAGGTTACATTCTTGGCAAAGAGACTGTGAGTTGAGATGATGTAATTCAAATTTGATTTTTTCCAGAGAAACATTATTATAATGGAGCTATTTTCTTGACAAAGGGTCAAGTCTTAGTGGATTTGCAGGAATGAGGCTATCACACTAGTAAGGAACCTCAAAGTAATCTGGGTCAGTTCTGTTTCTTGAGTCAGAAAAATGCTATTCTCACTTTTCAGCTGAAACAAGTAAAGTTTATTTAGAGGCTCAGTGTTCTGCTAATATGCCAACTAGGGGTGGGGTTTTGGAGGGTGAAAAAAGGATCTAGAACAGCACTATCTAACAGAACTTTCTGCAGTGATAAAAATGTCCTGTGTATATCTGCATTGCTTAACACAGCGATGGTTAGCCACATGTGGCTACTGAGCACTTGAAACAGGGCTAGTATGACTAGAAAAAGGAATTTTCAATTTTATATAATTTTACATAATTTAAATTTAAATATAACTAGCCACATGTGGCTAGCACAGGTAAACCCAAGCTAATTTTATGCATTTTGAAAGGCAAGAGCTAGGTAACAAAATGAAAGCACAGCCAAGAGAATAAAAGCTGATGACATATCCACCTTGCTGACTGAATTGGTTATTTTATAATGAAGTTTAAGGATCATCAATCTGCTGGTCAATACCAAGGGATGTTAGTGGTTTATAGCATGGTAAAGTCTCAGAGCCATTTAAACATTTTTATTGTATAAGAAAGAAAAAGCATAAAGAGAATGCTAAGGGCATGGGCGAGTACGGAATAAAATTTTTAGACTTAGGACAAGAAACAAATGCCGTATCTCAGAAAAGAGTTAAGGATTTTAAAGATGGATTTCCTAAGGACAGTGGAGGGAGTTTCTGTGAAAAATTATGGAATTTATTTTTAAAAAACTATACATGGTTTGACTGTGGCTGACCATAGGTTGGAAACAAAAATTACACTTCTTAAAGTTTCTGTCACTAATTTGATTTTACTTTCAATTTTAACATATGCCTACCTTTAAAAAAGTTGTAATAAAAATTACAGGAGACCTAATGTCTTAAATTTTTGATTGTACACTGCAGTATTGCAGTAACTATAAGCAGAATGGTGTGCAGAAGATCACTAGAGCTTCTCTATCTTGCCTGACTGAAACATTACCCTTACTGAACCGCAGCTTCCAGTTCCCCTCTTCTCCCAGCCCTGAAACCACCATTCAACTTTCTGCATGGAATCAGGCATATTTACCCTTCTGGAATTTGCTTATTTCCATCAGCATAATTTCATTCATGTTGTAGTATATGACAGGATTTCCTTGCTTTTTAAGGCTGAATAATATCCTATTGTATGCATATAATCTTCTTTCATTCATCAGTCAGTGGACATTTAGCTTGTTTCTACTTCTTGGTCATTATAAACAATGCTGTAATAAATGTGGGAGTGAATACATCTCTTGGAGATTCTGATTTCAGCTTTTTTTTTTGTGTGGGGATAAAATACCCAGAAGTGGTTACTGGATCATATAGTAGCTCTCTTTTTCACTCTTTGAAGAACATCCATACTGTTCTCCACCGTGGCTGCACAATTTGACATTCCTATTAGCAATAGGAATTGCTAATAGAAATTCTCCACATCCTGACCCACACTTGTTATTTTATGTCTTATTTGTTTATTTTTATAATGGCCATCTTGACAGGTATGAAATGATATATCATTGTGAGTTTGATTTGCATTTCTCTGATGATTAGTGATGTTGAATATCTTTTCACACACTTGTTGGTTATATGTATGCCTTTTTATGGATAAATGTCTATTTAAACCTTTTTCCCACTTTTAAATCCAATTATTTATTTTCTCTTTTCTAATGAATTATAGGAGTTCTTCAAATATTTTGGTCATTAATCCTTTCAGAGACATAGAGTTTGCAAAAATTTTCTCCAAATTACACAGATTGCCTTTTTACTCTTTTTGATTATTTTCTTTACTTTGCAGAGTTTTGTGTTTGATACAGTCCCACTTATTTAATTTTATTTTGTTTTCTGTGCTTTTTGGTGTCATATCCATTGCCAAGACCAACATTAAGAAGCTTTGCCTTTATGTTTTCTTCTAGGAATTTTAGAATTTTAGGTCTTACATTTACATCTTTAATCCATTTGAATTGTTTTTTGTGTAAGGTATGAAATAAAGATCCATTTTCATCCTTTTGTGTGTAAATATCCATTTTTCTCAACACTCTTTAAAAAATAATGCATTGTATATTATTGTCTACAATAATTGTATATTGTCTATTCTTGGCACCAGTGTTGAAGATCAGTTGATCATATATGTATGGGTTTATTTCTAGATTCTCTATTCTGTTCCATTCATCCATGTCTGTCTATAGGCTAGTACCACACAGTTTCAATCACTGTAGTTTTTGGCATATTTTGAAATAAAAAATTGTGAGGCCTTTAGCTTCACTCTTTCTTAATATTGTTTTGGCTATTTAGAGTCTTTTGTGGTTCCATATGCATTTTAGGATTCCAAGTCCCCCCGCTCCATTTCCATGGAAAAACCCTTGGGTTTTGATAGAGATTGAGCTGAATCTGTAGCTCAACTACTACTTAGGTTAGTATGGACATTTTAATAATGTTAAGTCTTCCAGTCATTGGAAAAGGGAGGCCTTTCAATTTATTTGTGTCTTCTTTCATTTCTTTCAGCAATGTTTTGTGGCTTTCAGTGTACAGGTTTTACACGTCCTTGGTTAAGTTTAGTCCTAAGTATTTTATTCATTTTGATGTTTTTGTTAATAGAATAGTTTTGTTAATCTCTTTTTGGATTATTTATTGCTAGTGTATAGAAACATAATTGATTATTGATTTTGTAGCTTACCAGTTTGCTGTATTAATTTATTTGTCCTAATTTGTGTGTGTGTGTATAATCTTTAGGATTTTCTATGTGTAACATTATTTCATCTATGAAAAAATGTCAGACAAGACTTAGTGACTGAACGACAACAACATCTGTGAACAGAGATGATTTTACATATTCTTTTCTGATGTGGCTGTCTTTTATTTGTTTTTTTTCACTAATCATCTGGCTAGGACTTCTAGTACTATGTTGAATAGAAACAGTGAGAGTGGGCATCCTTGTTTTGTTCCTAATCTTAGAAGAAAAGCTTTGAGCTTTTCTCTGTTGTGTGTAATGTTAGCTATGAATTTTTCATGTATGGCCTTTATAATCTTTCTATTCTTAGTTTGTTGAGTCTTTTTAGGATGAAACAGTGTCAGATTTTGTCAAATGCTTTTTCTGTATCTATTAAGATAATCATGTGATTTTTAGTCTTCATTCTGTTAATATGATGTATCCTTCACATTGATTGATTTCCATACATTGAAACATACTTAAATCCCAGGGATAAATCCTACTTGGTCATAATGTATGAACCTTTTAAGGTGTGTTGAATTTGGTATGGTAGTATCTTGTTGAGGGTTAAAAATATATATAGTCATCAAGAATATTGGGCTCAAGTTGTTTTTTCTTTGGCATTAGTGATTCGGGCATAGAGTTGGATTACTGTGAAGTTGAATGGTTTTCCTTGGAAACCAATCAAGATCACTCTGTCATTTTTGAGATTGCAATCAAGTACTGCATTTTGGACTCTTGTTGACTATGAGAGTTACTCCATTTCTCCTCAGGGATTGTTGCCCACACTAGTAGATATAATGGTCATCTGAAATAAATTTGCCCATTCCCATCCATTTCAGTTCACGGATTCCTAAAATGTTGATGTTCACTCTTACCATCGCCTGCTTGACCACATCCAATTTACCTTGACTCATGGACCTAACATTCTAGGTTCCTATGCAATATTGTTCTTTACAGTATCAGATTTTTACTTTCACCACCAGTCACACCCACAACTGAACATTGTTTCCACTTTGGCCCAGGCTCTTCATTCTTTCTGGAATTATTTCTCTCCTCTTTCCCAGTAGTATTTTGGACACCTCCTACCTGGGGGGCTCATCTTCTGGTGTCATATCTTTTTGACCTTTCGTATTGTTCATGGGGTTCTTGAGGCAAGAATACTGAAGTAGTTTGCCATTCCCATCTACAGTGAACCATGTTTTGTCAGAACTCTCCACCATGACCCAACCATCTTGGGTGGCCCTGCACAACATGGCTCATAGCTTCCTTGAGTTACACAGGCTGTGATCCATGTGTTCATTTTGGTTAGTTTTCTGTGATTGTTGTTTTCATGCTTGAGGCTGTGGGATTGTAGTTCTTGCTTCTTCTATAGAAGAATAGATGCTTTCAACTTGTAGTGCTAGAGAAGACTGTTGATAGTCCTCTGGACAGCAAGAGGATCAAACCAGTCAATCCTAAAGGAAATCAACCTTGACTATTCATTGGAAGGACTGATGCTGAATCTGAAACTCCAATACTTTGGCCACCTGACGTGAAGAGCTGACTTATTGAAAAAGACCCTGATGCTGGGAAAGGTTAAGAGCAGGATGAGAAGGGAACGACAGAGGATGAGATGCTTGGATGGCATCACCAACTCAATGGACGTAAGTTTGAGCAGACTCTGGGACATAGTGAAGGACAGGCAAGACTGGGATGCTGCAGGCCATGGGGTTGCAAAGATTTGGTCACTGGGTTGCAAAGATTCGGACATGACTTAGTGACCGGACAACAACAATAAGTGTCTTTTCTGGCTTAATATCAGCATTAGCTGCTCTCATTAAATGAGTTTAGGTGTGTTCTGTGCAACATTTTGAAGAATTTAAGAAAAATTGGTGTTAATTTGTCTTTAATTATTTGGTACACTTTACCAGTGAAGTCATCTGGTCTTGGACTTTCCTTTGATTACTGATTCAATCTTCTTACTAGTTATGAGTGTATTTGGATTCTCTGTTTCTTCATGAGTCAGTTTTGGTAGATTGCATGTTTCTAGAAATTTATCCATTTCTTCCAAGGTCATCCAAGTTGTTGGAGTATAATTGTTTATAGTTGTCTTAGCATCATTTTTATTTCTGTGGCATCAGTTTATATCTTTTCTTTCATTTCTGATTTTGTTTATTCTAATCTTCTCTCTTTTTCTTGGTCAGATTAGGTAAAAGTTTGTCAATTTTGTTGATTTTTAAAAAAACAACTCTTAGCTGTGTTGATTTCTGTTGTTTTTCTCTTTTCCATTTCTGCTCTAATCTTTGGTATTTCTATCCTTCTGCCAACTTTAGGCTTAGTTTGTTCTTATAATTATCTGAGTTGTAAAATTGGGTTATATATTTGAGATTGTTGTTTCTTTTTTACTGCATACTTTTATCACTATAAACTTCCTTCTTAGTACTGCTTCTGCCATATCCCATAAATTTTGGTATGCTGCAGTTTTTTCTTGAGATATTTTTGAATTTCCCTTTTGATTTCTTCTATATCCCAATGTACAAGAGTGTGTTGCTTAATTTCCACATACTATAGATTTTCCAGTTTCCTATCTGTTACTGGTTTTCATTGTCATGGAAAGATATTTGCTATGATTTCAGTCTTCTTAAATTTGTTAAGAATTGTTTTGTGACCTAACATGTGATCTCTTCTAGAAGCACTCCATGTGTGGTTGAGAAGAATATATATTTTGTTGCTGTTTGTTGGAACATTGTATATATGTCTTTAGGTCCATTTGACCTTTAGTGTTGCTCAAGTCTGTTTCCTTATTAATCTTCTGTTTGGATATTTCATCCCTTATTGAAAGTGGGGTATGGACAGCTCCTACTATTATTGAGCTGCTGTCTATTTCTCTCTTCAGTTCTGTCAAAGTTTGCTATATGTATTTAGGTATATCCACCTCTGATGTTGAGTTATAATTGTTATAGATTCTTGTGAAGAAGGTATATCATTGGATAATGATATAATAATATATCTTTTATCATTGTATGATGTTTTATCTTTGTCTCTGTAGACAGTTTGAAACTTAAAGTTTATTGTGTCTGATACAATTATGCCCACTCTTGCTTTCTTTTGGTTATCATTTGCATATAAAACATTTTCCATCCTTTCATTTTCAGTCCATGAGTGTCCTTAAATGTAGAATTTGTAAACAGCACAAAATTAGATTTTGTTTGTTGCTTTGAAATTAATTAAGCCATTCTATGTCTTTTGATTGGGGAGTTTAATCCATTTACATTTAAAGCAATTATTGATAGAAAAAGACTTACTATTGCCATTTTGTTCATTTTTTTCCTGTCTTGTAGTTCTTTAGTCTTTTCTCTTAGTCTTCTCAGGCTGTTATTAAAATATAGCACAGACTGGGTAGCTTATATACAACAGGAATTTATTTGCAGTTCTGAAGCCTGAGAAGTTCAAAATCAGTCTGCTGGCAGGTCAATTCTTCCATGTTAATGATGTCACTCTCTATATACCTGCTTTTGATTGTGTTTAGAGCTTTCATTTAGGCCAAATGATTAAAAAACACTGTATTTAAAATTTACAAATGATTTCTCATCACTTATATTAGCTAAGATTCTTCAGAGAATTAAAACCTTCAGAAAAAAACACAATTATAATAAAAATTATGTATATAATTTTTTTCTTTTACAAAACTGTCTTACAGGATTGTGGGGGGAAGTTTTTAATCTGTTTGGCAGGTTATTGTACTGAAAGCTCAGGTAAAAATTGCAGTCTTGAGTCTAAATCAGTAAGGTAGGTTAGAAGATTAGAAACTCAGGCAGAGTTTCTATGCTACAGTCTTGCAGCATAATTGCTTTTTCTCTGTGAAAAGTCTTAGTTTTTCTCTTAAGGCCTTCAAATGACTGAATAAGTCCCATTTACCTTATTGAGGATAATCTCTTTTACTTAAAGGCAACTGATTATAAATGTTAATCACATCTAAAAAATACCTTCTTTACATTATCTGGACTAGTTTTGACCAACCAGCTGGACATCATAGCTTAGCCAAGTTGACGCATAAAATTAACCATCACGATGTCTTGCATTATGTAAATTGACTAACCTAGCCTCACAGAGGATCAAAGATGTCAGGGTAGAAAAGGACATGGGATACTGCATAGTCTTCATTTTATAGGTAAGGAAAATGAGGCACAGGTGAAATGACTTAGTGGAGACAATATGAATTAGTGGATGGAAGTTGGGAGCCAGAAAGGTACAAACATAATGAGCAGGTTCATCTTTTGTTAGCTGTATATATTGTTGGACAAGATATTAACCTCTCTCTGTCTCAGTTTTAACATCTGAAGTGAAGGGAAGTGTTAGTTGCTCAGTCGTGTCTGACTCTTTGTGACCCCATGGACTGTAGTTCGCCAGTCTCCCCTGTCCATGGAATTCTCCAGGCAAGAATCCTGGAGTGGTGGCTATTCCTTTCTCCAGGGAATCTTCCTGACCCAGGGACTGAACCTAGATCTCCTGCATTGCAGGTGGATTCTTTACTGTCTGAGTCACCAAGGAAGCCCCTTCAACATCTATATAGTGGGAATCATCTACTACTCTCACAGTAACATTTCGTAAGAACAGCCCATTGTCTAATAAATGGAGATTAACATTATCAATATTGACAACCACACAAACACTTAAAGGTAGCCTTCAAGTTACTTAAGAACTCAGCTATGTAGCCAGGAGTGTCACATTCCTAGTTCTTTATTCTCTATCATAGTTGTGCTGTCACTAATAATATGAAATTATGTTAAATGTGATAGACTACCCACTCAATGGCATAAACTTTGTATTCCATGCTGTCCTCACTTATTAAGATGGAAATAAAATCAGGGGATGTTTTATTGGTTGTAAATTCTCATCAGAGTTAGAAAATTCCAGAAGTTTTTCCCATTACTACTGTAAAGGATTTGGAGGACTGTTCTGATGAAGAGTCCTGGATCCATGTTTGTGAATTTCTGAGGTGTTGATCCAGGGCTCTTTGCTTTGTGGCTTTTGTGTTCTCATCATGAACGCAGGTTTGCAAGCCTGAGGCTTGGAGATCATGGTGCTGTCGTCTCTGCTTTGTGTCAGAATGTCTGTTTTTGCTGCCTTGAGCCTCTGGCTCACCAGCTTAGCAGTTTCCCCATGCTTGCAGATGTTATGCAGAGAATACCTACATCACCAGAGACTGAACTAACCCTCACTTGTGAAGAAATCTCTGTCCTTTGATCCTTTACTCTGTTGTTGCTTCACAACGTCAAGAGCCTAAAAGCTTTGGTTTGAATGGTAGCCAAATGCACAGGCGTTCAGGACTAAGCTGGATCCTTAATCCACAAAATCAAAGGTTCTCCTCTCTCAGCCACAGGTCCTGCTTGTTACTTTATAAAATTGGATTACTACTGTCACTGGAGCACTGTCTTTTCCTTTTATCAGCCAATCTAAAAATTTCGCTGCAGGTATGCCAATAAAATAGCGAGACGGTTCCCACTTCCTACAAATACAGCAGAAAAACTGTCAACTAGGTCTGTCTTTAAAAGTCATTTTTCTTCAAACATTTTTGAAACTTACTTCTCAGAAATGTTTTAAAATGCCTTCTAGTGACAGTTTTAACAAAAGAGAAAAATTAGTGTTGTTACATTAGAGTCAGAGGACATTCTTCCAGACTGTACAGTATTTTCCCCCTTCATTTCTCCCTTTCTTCTTGGAGGGTGGGAGGCAGAAGAAAGAAGAGGGGAGTCAGAGTTTAAGAGTCAGAGAAAAGCTGGGGAACTTGGATTGGGAGCATAGGGTAATGCTTCCCAGACATTACTGTGCATGGGAATCTTTTTGGATCATGTCAAAAGGCAGATTTATGAGGGTCTACATTTTGTAATTCAAATATAGTTGATTTAGTTTATGCTGTACAGGAAAGTGATACAGCTATACATACACATACATTCTTTTTTAAATTAATTAACCTATTTTAATTGGAGAATAATTACTTTACAATGTTGTGATGGATTTTGCCATACATCAACATGAATCAGCCACAGGTATACATGTGTCTCCCCATACTGAACCCTGCTCCCACCTTCCTCCCCATCCACCCCAGAGTACCAGCTTTGGGTGCCCTGCTTCATGCATCGAACTTGCACTGGTCATCTATTTTACATACGGTAGTGGACATGTTTAAATGCTATTCTCTCATATCATCCCACCCTCACCTTCTCTTGCTGAGTCCAAAAGTCTGTTCTTTATATCTGTGTCTCCTTTGATGCCCTGCATGTAGAATCATTGGTACCACCTTTCTAAATTCTGTATATATGCATTAATATACAGTATTTGTCTTTCTTTTTCTGATTTCACTCTGTATAATGGGTTCCAGGTTCATCCACCTCATTAGAACTGATTCAAATGCATTCCTTTTTATAGCTGAGTGATATTCCATTGTGTACATGTATACAGCTTCCTTATCCATTCATCTGCTGATGAACATCTAGATCGTTTCCGTGTCCTGACTATTATAAACAGTGCTGTGATGATCTCTTTCAATTCTGGTTTCCTCGGTGTGTATGCCCAGCAGTGGGATTGCTGGGTCATATGGCAGTTCTATTCCTAGTTTTTTAAGGAATCTCCACACTGTTCTCCATAGTGGCTGTATTAGTTTGTATTCCCAGTTTGCAATAGAGTAAGAAAGTTCCCTTTTCTCTACATCTTCTCCAGCATTTATTGTTTGTAGACTTTTCAATGATGGCCATTCGGACTAGTGTGAGATGATACCTCATTGTGGTTTTGATTTGCATTTCTCTAATAATGAGTGAATTTGAGCATCTTTTCATGTGTTTATTAGCCATCTATATGTCTTCTTTGGACAAATGTGTGTTTAGGTCTTTTCCCCACTTTTTGATTGGGTTGTTCTTTCATAATATTCTTTTCTATTATGGTTTATCTTAGGATATTGAATATAGTTCCTTGTGCTATACAGTAAGACCTTGTTTATCTACCCTATATAAAATAGCTTACATCTGCTAACCCCAACCTCCTATCCATCCTCCCCCAACATGCCTGTGTTTTAAGTAAAAAGGATGGGGAGAGGAGGAAGCCATGGTATCAAGAGCACTCAGAATGAGACATTTCACAAGTTTGCTCTGTCCCTCCTCACACAGCTCTGTACAGTAAACTTTTCCCCATTACAAATAAGCTTTCAAACTTAAAGAGGTGTGGTAGCTGAATGAGCTGGGATACAAATGCCATCCGGCTGGTCAAGGGTCACAGGTGGCCTCCGCTCAGGGCTGTCTGCCTTCCGATGACGCTCAGTCCCCGGCGACATGCACGCATTCTGTTTCTCCCATCAGCTGCGCTGTCCACTCTCACCCACTCAGGGGCTTTTGTTTGGCTACAGGACCCTTCGTAAGGGCTTCCCTGGTGGCTCAGGCCATAAAGAATCTGCCTGCAATGCGGGAGACCTGGGTTCAATCCCGGGGTTGGGAAGATCCCCTGGAGAGGGAATTACTACCCACTCCGGTATTTCTTGCCTGGAGAATCCCATGGACAGGGGAGCCTGGTGGGCTACAGTCCATGGGGTCGCAAAGAGTTGGACACGACTGAGTTACTAACACTTTCACAACCTGCTTTCTAAGCTCTATCTTTCTTTCTCCTCCAGGCACCCTACACAGAGCTGGCAGAGTGATTTTTAAAGCGTAGCTTTTGTCAAATGCTCTGCTGCTCCAAAACCTCCTGAGTATATGACACACTCTTTGGCTTGACATTCAAGGCTTTCCACAATATACCCGCCTTCCCAGGTCTCCCCTGCGTATCTGCTATGCTGCTGCCAAACGGGGGCCCTCCTGTTCGCCTGACTAGACCTTGACCTGCCTTGCTGCCTGTCCTGCGCTTGTCTGATCTTTCTCCTGCGACGCTCAGCTCTCCACCTCAGCAGGCTCAGATCCTTCCTGTGCTCATCTGTCCCCCTCAGCCAGTCACCGTGGAAGTTTCCCGAGTCCGTCTCCGAGTACACATTTCTTACTCATGTGGTGTCAGCTCATTTGTTTGTACCAACCCCATCTTAGAGCAGGATGTGAGGCAGTCTTCCTAGGTGTCAGCATCATTTGGTATTAACCTCCCTCACCTCGCCTATCAGGGCCCAGGGAGCAGACCCAGCACTAGACAGTATTTCATGAATTAAGTTGTGCGATGCTGTGAGATTGAAAACTGTAAATGGGATTAGGTGGTGACTGAATTGTCAGCTAAGCACTGTTGGCCTATTAGTTCTTAGGTTATTCTAATGAGCTGACTGGGGCTTCCCAGGTGGCTCAGTGGGAGAGAATCTGCCTGCCAGTGCAGGAGATACAGGTTCAATCCCTGGGTCGGGAAGATCACCTGGAGTAGGAAATGGCAGCCCACTTCAGCATTCTTACCTGGGAAAATTCCATGGAGCCTGGCAGGCTACCACAGTCCATGTGGTCACAAAGAGCTGGACAGGAGTGACTGAGCATGTGTGATTGAGCTAATAAAGCTCAGAATCAAACATATGCCTGAAAATAGAGTATAATGTGTCCAGTGTTCATTTTCATCATTGTCTGTAAAATGCAATAAATAAACCCGTGGCTCCTAAGGTTATACTTTTTTTTTTTTTTTTCTTTTCCGTATCTGCAGCCATAGCATAACTAGCACTGGATAGTGCCTGGCAAATAGGAGAGGCTCACCAACTGTTGATTTCCATCCTTTTGCTCTCTAACTTCTTAATTGCATAGGACTGCTGAAAGGATTGCTTTGATCCAGAAAGCTTGCACAGCAGTGAGAAGGGAGCGCTTCGTTTTCGGCATCTTATTTAACTGCCAGGTGTAGAAACATCTTGTGAAGGAGAAAGTAGGGAGCTACATCTCCCTGGAAACCTTTCTGGTATTCTTAGACAAATCAGAAGAGCAGTGAATAGCCACTGATAATAATAACTCTCTAGGCACCACACGCCTTTGTCTTGCCAGAATATTTTCAAATGATTGTCAGTCTTTGAGTTCTTCCATAAAACAGTCCTCCTGCGATGAGTCAGTTTGAGGAAACACTACCACTTCTTCGTCTATGATGGAAACTAAAGAAAGAAGATGAAACAGTCTAGACACCAATTTAATCAGAGAATTATTCAAATCGCTGTCCTCTACTCTGCATTACTAGAACTGGCCGGCATGTCATCAGCATTGATGTCAAGATTGAAAAGATAGTTCTCTGCATGGATTGGTAACAGTGACCCTCTGAAATTAACATGTGATTAGAGTCACCTGGGAAACTTGTTAAAACTGTAAATCTCTGAGAAATTCTGACTTAGTAGTTATAGAGTAGGACTTCGACTCTGATGCCAGTGGCTCTTGGATTACTTTACAGTGTTTATGTACAGTTGAGGAAATTGGGGGTCAGAAATGCTGTGTGATTTTCCAAAGATCACATAGGTAGAAATACAGAAGAACCAGGGTTTCAGAGATCCCAGAATAGTTTTTTTTTTTTTTTAATGTCATCTACATTTATTACCTCTAACTCACAGTCACCTCCAATTATCTAGGGATATGGGTCTCAATAATTAGTACAAATTTTTGTGTATGAATCAACTGGGGAGCTTGTCAAAGTGCAGATTCTGACACAGTAGATCTGAGGAGGGGCCAGGCATGCTGCATTTCTGACACGTTCCTGGGAGATGCTGGCCTGTGGTGCACATGTTGATTGCCAGGATCTAGGACGTGGCTGGAGAAGGCAATGGCACCCCACCCAGTACTCTTGCCTGGAAAATCCCATGGATGGAGGAGCCTGGTAGGCTGCAGTCCATGGGGTCGCTAAGAGTCGGACACGACTGAGCGACTTCACTTTCACTTTTCACTTTCATGCGTTGGAGAAGGAAATGGCAACTCACTCCAGTGTTCTTGCCTGGAGAATCCCAGGGACGGGGGAGCCTGGTGGGCTGCTGTCTATGGGGTCGCACAGAGTCGGACGCGACTGAAGTGACTTAGCAGCAGCAGGACATGGCCAGGTATGGACTGAAGTGTTTAATGAAATGAGAGTTGGTCATGAGCTACAGTAAATGACCCCTTTCTCACTTGTAGCCTCTACTGTGGATAACAAACAGCAAATTGAAGGCTACTAGATAAATAAAAATAAAATTGAGTTGCTGAAAGGCCCAGGGGAATCAGTGAGTCTAAAATTAGGTGGTGGTCCTGAGTAAATCTTGCCTTTCCCCCCACTTTGGTACAGTTTTCATGGTGATGTGTTTCCCTGGGAAGTGAGTGAGTCTGATGAAGGATTGCTTTGATCTAGAAAGCTTGCACAGATGCTTTTCCTAGAGATATGAACAAAGTAGCAAAAAATAGAGAAGGTATATGAGAGAAATAGCATGACTGGGATTAATGTGGATTTTTAAAGGTTCTGAAATGACCTAAAAACAGAAGTGAAATGAAAAGCATTTATGTGTGTTCATAAGTACAGGTAACAGGTTTTCAAAAAATATCATAAAATTAGGTTATGGAAGTGAGATTATTAACCAGAAAAAGAAAAATGGACACATAAAATTGCCTGCTACTTTTTCTGAAGTTTTCAAGACTAGTTATTTTATATCTTTTCAGAAAAGGGAAGAGAAATGAAAATTTGCATTGCAGTGGAAGTATTTTATTTGGCATAAGAGAGAAGTTCAGAGTCTCTAAAAGTCTGAAAATAGTATATCGGGGGAGGATATAGACACAACATTCCCAGAAATTTTAGAAAGTGATGCTTCTTTCTCTGAAAAACTTCAATCAATTAGGGTTGGAACTCGTATTATATGCCAGGCACTGGGCTGGGTGCAGGAATACTGCACTGATGAAAAATGGTACTTGCATAGGAGATAGGAATAGGTATGAAAATAGGTAACTTCAAAACAATGGAATCAGTGCAATCTTGGAACTGATCAAAATGTGGGAGGTCAGTGGAAGAACTCTGTATAGGACAGTCAGGGGAGTCTGCAGAAAGGGTGTAATACTTAATATAAGCATTGAAGGATCAGTAAGAGATGGTCCAGAAAAGTTTGTTAATATTCACTCAGTATTATTTATTGTTATAAAATGCAGATAATAAAAGATATCCTATGGAAGCTAGCAGTTCTCAGTTCAAATTCTACCCTACAGCTTCCTGATTATATAGACTTGGTCATAGTATTTAACCTCTCTGAACCTAGATTTTCTCATTTGAATAAGACTAAGCTATATACTATGAGGAAATAAATAGCAATAAATGCATGCCTCCCAGTCTTCTAGATATGCCTGAATTCCAAGGTTCACAGATTTAGGGTCCCACTGGGATCCTGACTGCATTCCTGAACACGTGATCCTTTGGAATGAGGTTGCTCCTCTTGGGTTGAATTCTCTGTTCTAAAATTTCCATTTATTTCCTGGTCTAGATTTTCCCTTATGATATGTGTACTATGTTAAATAGTGTCCCCCACAAAATTCATGTCGATGCAGAAACTTAGAATGTGACCTTATTTAAAAGTTTAGAAAGGTCTCTACAGATGTAATTAGTTACATTACAATCAGGTTCCCAGGGTGCGGCTAGTAGTAGAGAATCCGTCTGCCAATGCAGGAGAAGCCAAGAGATGTGGGTTCACTCCCTAGGTCGGGAACATCCCCTGGAGTATGGCAACGTACTCCAGTATTCTTGCCTGGAAAATTCCATGGGGAGAGGACCCTGGCGAGCTATACAGTCCACAGGGTCATAGAGAGTCAGACATGACTGAGCATGCGTGCACCACAGACTGAATTATGGTGGGCCCTCTGCTCATGGAATTCTCCAAGAAGAATACTGGAGTGGGTAGCCATCCCTTTCTCCAGGGGATCTTCCTGACCCAGGGATTGAACCGAGGTTCCCGACACTGCAGGCAGATTCTTGACTCAGACTGAGCCACCAGGGAAGGCCGACTGCAGATGTAATTAGCTAACTTACAGTTGGTCGGGTCAGACTGGATTAGGGTGGGCCCAAAGCCCAGCATGACGGGTGTCCCTGGAAGAAGAGGAGAAGCCATGCAGAGAAGCTGGGAAGACCTCACTGAAGACAGAGGCTTAACTAGAGTTACGCGCCACGAGCCAAGGAACATGGAGGGCTGCTGACAACCACAGAACCTAGAAGCAAGAAAGGGCTCTTCTTTGGGCTATGGAAAAGCCTCTGGAGGAAACACGGCAGTGCTGACACTGTGATTCTGGATTTCTGGCCTCTAGTACTGCGAGGAAATACATTTCTGTCATTTCAAGCTGCCCAGGTTGTGACACTTTATGATAAGCACCAAGAAAATAACACAACACCTACACGTCATCCACCTTCAGTTCCAGTGCCAAAGTCAGTTCTAAAGGTGTGTGTGCTTGTTGCGCTGCGTGTTGGCCTGACCGGGCTGCTGTCCTTGTTGCAGAATCCTCCTCCTCGTGTGCATCTAATCAAGGTGGCACAGGAGACACTTTGGTGCAAGCTTTAGGGGCACAACTGTAACCGCAACGCCCACGCAGTTTCTGTGCTCAGAAGGCTGAGCAGGGTCGCCGGGTCGCCGGGTCTCCGGTCCTTCTGCAGAGGTCCACGTCTGCCTGCCCACCCCCTTGGTCTGTGACTGCCCCATCTGCCCCTGGACCTTTTGCAGCGTCTCTGACTCCAGCCAAGAGTCTATCTGACCTTGTAAGAAAGATTCATTTTTCTTCTGTGGGAGACAGCGACGGTCTCCACCCGGTGCCAGCTCATCTTCTCTGCCCACTTTACATCCACCTTCCCTTCTGGGCCGCCTGCTCTCTGGACATCAAGCTCCAGCATCAGCTGCAAAGACAACAACTTTTCAGAGACTATTTACTAGCTCCCTCAATCTTGTAAGTCAAATCCCCACAATAAATTGCTTTTCTGATTGGACCCTCACAGATACAGGTACTCAGAGCCCCGTCCCAAGGTTTCAGGCAGTCTGTGCCTGTCTGCAGATGAGATGGCTGTATTTTTAAAATCCTTGCACCCAAGATTCTTGAACACAGCAGGTGAAATGCCAAGCGGAGTTGGGTGTGAACTTACCTATTGTGGTTTTCAACTCCTGTGAATTTAGCAGCTCAAGATAAAGATCTCCCGTTTCCCCTGCCTCATGTTTGTGATATTTCTCCATGCTCTGGTACCACCGAAAAAGAAAATTACAGCCAGTTACTGCTGTTTTCTTCTTCTCCTCTTAGCGGGAGGAGGAGGCCTCAGGTTCTGTTTTTTGAAAGCTTTCTTAGCCCTTGTTCAGGCTGACTTTGGCTCGACTGAGCTTGCAGCATGGCCTCCCGGCATCCGCAGTGGGGGCCTCAGAGGGGCCGTGATTCTCAGTGACAGCCCGGTCCCTCCAGCTTAACCTAGAGCTTTTCCCTGAAAGCCAGACAGCATAATCTGGAAGTCCTGGTGCTGACGGGAAGAAGATGAATAGTGATGATAATGGACATCAAATTTTTTTTTAAACTCCCATTCACTTTGTGCATCAAAGCTGGACATGACATTAGCAGCTGGCTCTACCGGCCACTGCCTCGTGCCAGCCCTGAGCTGGCTTTCCTAAGGCAGCCCACAGTGAGAACGTCACGCAATTATAATGAAGATCCTGGAGCGGGATGAATGACACCACTCACTGCAAATAGAGAACTTGCTGTGAATGTTCAATTATGCACATGGGAGGCCTCCAGGATCATGTAGAAGGGGAGGTGAAGTGTTGATATCAGCTTGGGAGAAGAAGGTTAGGATTAATATAAGCAAAAGGGGCCTTGCTGTTCTCAATTCACGCCGGCGTGTCAGTAGAGTGTGGTCTGCAACCTGGTCCTCCGCTCTGAACAGGCTGCCGCTAAGTCATCACTCACTGGCTCTAGAGGGTCCTTCTCCCTCGGCGCTCATGGCTGACGAATTAGCAGACAGCCACCTTGACAACCCAGCTCCCACACAGTGGCTCTGGTTCCTTGATCTTTCCTGCGGAATACCTGTGGTCTGTATATTTTTCTGCCTTTATTTACCCTATTTACCCTATGCTTTCTTCCAGGACATTTCTTGCCTCTTTTCTACTTTGGGAACTCTTGTATTTTAAGAACTAGTTCAAATATTACTACATTTGACATTCTTAGACAAAATAGTTTTTTTTTTTTTTTCTACTGTGTTCTTCCAGCATCTTCTTTAAACTTCTATTATTATCCACAGTAAAAAATCATGTAATTATTGACTGACCTGTCTAACCTAAAAATATTGAGTTTCCATGGACTTGACTGATTCATCAGAATTTAAAAGAGTTTCTGGAATTAATGTGGAATTGATAGATTTTTTGAAGAGAATTAAATAGTATTGGAAAGACAGCAATTGACTTGGCCAAAGGGCTTTCAATAAGGGGTTTGGGCACCTGGGTTCTAATCTTAATTTTGTTTATCACCATCTGACCTTTGAATTACCAGCCAGAGTTGAGTGACACCCATAACTATGAAAAGCCCGAATTTCTTCTTGCCTTGATTTCTTCTTTTGTGCATTGACCAATGTGATATTTACTTTGCTAACTTACAGTTGTGTCTGGAAAGTCAAATGAAATAAAAAATATAAAAATAATCCCCCTCACCTCCACCCACCTCTAGACAGCACTGAGCAATGAGTTACTTGGTTGTTCCAAGTAACTTTCCTCCTTTCTTCAAAGGTCACTAACTCTGACTCAGGGCTGTCACAGCAGGCTGACCTGGACTGGGGGTGTGTTTCTCTGGCAGCTGTGATTGGTGGGGAGGAGGTCCAGTGAAGGTCAGTGGCTTCCAGGACTTAGGAACATGACTGTCCTATTTGTTGTGGGCTTTGGGCTTTCCCGGGACTTCCTTGATAGCTCAGCTGGAAGAATCTGCCTGCAATGTGGGAGACCCTGGTTCGATTCCTGGGTCAGGAAGATCCGCTGGAGAAGGGATAGGCTACCCACTCCAATATTCTTGGGCTTCCCTTGTAGCTCAGCTGGTAAAGAATCTGCCTGCAATGCAGAAGACCTGGGTTTGATCCCTGGGTGGGGAAGATCCCCTGGAGAAGGGAAGGCTGCCCACTCCAGTATTCTGGCCTGGAGAGTATAGTCCATGGGTTTGGAAAGAGTCAGACATGACTGAGTGACTTTCACCTTCACTTTGGGATTTCTTGCTCCCTCCCCTGTGCCAGAAAATTGGTAAAAATGGTAGTGATCAAGAGAAAGACATGAGCTTGAAATTTCAGGTTATTTAGATGGACTGAACTCCCTGAGAATAGTCTCTTGAAGATTGTTTCTTGAGAGGCTCTGGAGGGTTACCGAGGGACAGTGTAGCTCTTCAGCAAAAAGTCTTTATGAGGGAGAGGCTCTGATTGCCCCGGGATGACCCGGGGCCCCTCTTATGTCATTCTGCCCAGATATGAGCTGACATGACCATTTTCTTTGGCAGTTGGCTTCATTCAGTTTAGTTCAGTTCAGTCATGTCCGACGCTTCACGACACCATGGACCACAGCATGCCAGGCCTCCATGTACATCACCAACTCCTGGAGTTTACTCAAACTCATGTCCATTGAGTAGGTGATGCCATCCAACCATCTCGTCCTCTGTCATCCCCTTCTTCTCCCACCCTCAATCCCTCCCAGCATCAGGGTCTTTTCCAGTGAGTCAACTCTTCGCATGAGGTGGCCAAAGTATTGGAGTTTCGGCTTCAGCATCAGTCCCTACAATGAACACCCAGGACTGATCTCTTTTAGGATGGACTGGTTGGCTCTCCTTGCAGTCCAAGGGACTCTCAAGAGTCTTCTCCAACACCACAGTTCAAAAGCATCAATTCTTCAGCTCTCAGCTTTCTTTATAGTCCAACTCTCACATCCATACATGACCACTGGAAAAAATATGCCTTGACTAGACAGACCTTTGTTGACAAAGTAATGTCTCTGCTTTTTTTTTTTTTTGTCTCTGCTTTTTAATATGCTATCTGGGTTGGTCATAACCTTCCTTCCAAGGAGTAAGCATCTTTTAATTTCATGGCTGCAGTCACCATCTGCAGTGATTTTGGAGCACAGAAAAATAAAGTCTGAGACTGTTTCCACTGTCTCCCCATCTATCTCCCATGAGGTGATGGGACCAGATGCCATGACCTTAGTTTTTTTAATGTTGAGCTTTAAGGCAACTTTTTCACTCTCCTCTTTCACTTTCATCAAGAGGCTTTTTAGTTCCTCTTCACTTTCTGCCATAAGGGTGATATCATCTGTGTATCTGAGGTTATTGATATTTCTCCCGGGAATCTTGATTCCAGCTTGTGCTTCATCCAGTCCAGTGTTTCTCATGATGTACTCTGCATACAAGTTAAATAAGCAGGGTGACAATACACAGCCTTGACGTACTCATTTTTCTATTTGGAACCAGTCTGTTGTTCCATGTCCAGTTCTAACTGTTGCTTCCTGACCTGCATACAGGTTTCTCAAGAGGCAGGTCAGGTGGTCTGGTATTCCCATCTCTTTCAGAATTTTCCACAGTTTATTGTGATCCACACAATCGAAGGCTTTGGCTGCTGCTGGTGTTGCTCCTGCTAAGTCACTTCAGTCATATCTTACTCTGTGAGATCCCATAGATGGCAGCCCACCAGGCTCCCCGGTCCCTGAGATTCTCCAGGCAAGAATACTGGAGTGGGTTGCCATTTCCTTCTCCAATGCATGAAAGTGAAAAGGGAAAGTGAAGTCGCTCAGTTGTGTCCGACTCTTAGTGACCCCACGGACTGCAGCCTACCAGGCTCCTCCGTCCATGGGATTTTCCAGGCAAGAGTACTGGAGTGGGTTGCCATTGCCTTCTCCAAAAGGCTTTGGCATAGTCAATAAAGCAGAAACAGTTGTTTTTCTGGAACTCTCTTGCTTTTTTGATGATCCAGCGGATGCTGGCAATTTGATCTCTGGTTCCTCCACCTTTTCTAAAACCAGCTTGAACATCTGGAAGTTCACAGTTCACGTATTGCTGAAGCCTGGCTTGGAGAATTTTGAGCATTACTTTACTAGTGTGTGAGATGAGTGCCATTGTGTGGTAGTTTGAGCATTCTTTGGCATTGCCTTTCTTAGAGATTGGAATGAAAACTGACCTTTTCCAGTCCTGTGGCCACTGCTGAGTTTTCCAAATTTGCTGGCATTTTGAATGCAGCACTTTCACAGCATCATCTTTTAGGATTTGAAATAGTTCAACTGGAATTCCATCACCTCCACTAGCTTTGTTCGTAGTGATGCTTCCTAAGACCCACTTAACTTCATATTCCAGGAGGTCTGACTTCAGGTGAGTGATCACATCATGGTGATTATCTGAGTCATGAAGATCTTTTTTGTATAGTTCTTCTGCGTATTCTTGTCACCTCTTCTTAATATTTTCTGCTTCTATTAGGTCCATATGATTTCTGCACTTTATTGTGCCCATGTTTGCATGAAATGTTCCCTTGGTATCTCTAATTTTCTTGAAGAGATCTCTAGTCTTTCCCATTCTATTGTTTTCCTCTATTTCTCAGCACTGATCACTGAGGAAGACTTTCTTATCTCTCTTTGGTTTTCTTTGAAACTCTGCATCCAAATAGGTATATATTTCCTTTTCTCTTCTCTTCTTTTCACAGGTATTTGTAAGGCCTCCTCAGACAACCATATTGCTTTTTTGCATTTCTTTTTCTTGGGGATGGTCTTGTTCCCTTTCTCCTGTACAGTGTCATGAATGTCCATAGTTCATCAGGCACTCTGTCTATCAGATCTAGTCCCTTAAATCTATTTGTCACTTCCACTGTATATTCATAAAGGATTTGATTTAGGTCATACCTGAATGGTCTAGTGGTTTTCCCTACTTTCTTCAATTTAAGTCTGAAGTTGGCAATAAGGTGTTCATGATCTGAGCCACAGTCAATTCCCAGTCTTTGGCTGCAAAGAATATATTCAATATGACTTCAGTACTGACCATCTGGTGAGGTCCACATGTAGAGTTTTCTCTTGTGTTGTTGTAAGAGGGTGTTTGCTATGACCAGTGCGTTCTCTTGGGAAAACTCTATTAGCCTTTGTCCTGCTTCATTCCGTACTCCAAGGCCAAATTTGCCTGTTACACCACGTGTTTCTTGATTTCCTACTTTTGCATTCCAGTCCCCTATAATGAAGAAGACATCTTTTTGGGGTGTTAGTTCTAAAAGGTCTTGTATGTCTTCGTAGAACTGTTCAACTTCAGCTTCTTCAGCATTACTGGTCGGGGCATAGACTTGGATTACCATGCTATTGAATGGGTTGCTTTGGAAATGAACAGAGATCATCCTGTTGTTTTTGAGTTTGTATCCAAGTACTGCATTTCGGACTCTTTTGTTGACTATGATGGCTACTCCATTTCTTATAAGGGATTCTTTCCCACAGTAGTAGATATAATGGTCATTGGAGTTAAATTCACCCATTCCAGTCCATTTTAGTTCACTGATTCCCAAAATGTTGACGTTCACTCTTGCCGTCTTTTGTTTGACCACTTCCAATTTGCCTTGATTCATGAACCTAACATTCCAGGTTCCTGTGCAGTATTGCTCTTTACAGCATCAGACCTTGCTTCCATCACCAGTCACATCCACAACTGGGTATTGTTTTTGCTTTGGCTCTGTCTCTTCATTCTTTCTGGAGTTATTTCTCCACTGATATCCAGTAGCATATTGGAGATACCCTACATCCAAGGTCAGTAGCTGCAGCTGCGGGGTGCTGGAGTGGCGAGTGGCCAAGAGGAGCTACCCCATGTCCAAGGTAAGGAGTGGTGGCTGAGCTTTGCTGGAGCAGCCATGAAGAGATACCCCACGTCCAGGGTAAGAGAAACCCAAGAAAGATGGTAGGCACTGAGAAAGGGCATCAGAGGGCAGACAGACAGAAACCACAATCACAGAAGCCAACTAATCTAATCACACGGCCCACAGCCTTGTCTAACTCAATGAAGCTATGAGCGATGCTATGTAGGGCCACCCAAGATGGATGGGTCATGGTGGAGAGGTCTGACAGAATGTGGTTCACTGGAGAAGGGCATGGCAATCCACTTCAGTATTCTTGCCTTGAGAACCCCGTGAACAGTATGAAAAGGCAAAAAGATAGGACACTGAAAGATGAACTCCCCTGGTCAATAGGTGCCCAATATGCTACTGGCCTCATTATAACCCAAGATGAACTAAAAAGCAGGTAAAAATGGCCTCTGGTGTTTTCACATCCCTTTATGTACTTTCTCCAGCATTCTGACAGGTGCCTTCCCCATACTTGGTGACATGCAGGGCCTCATTTCCTCCCTTAGCTGTCCAAAAGTCACTGTTCCCTTTTTTACTTTCCTCAAAAAGTTAGTGGTTTATTCTTTTAATTATTAAAAACTCTCAGCTTCTAATGAATTGATATCTCTTTCTTCTCTGTCTCCAGGATTTTATTGGGGGTAATATAGCACAATTTCAAAATAGGCTATAGTGATACAAACTGCAGAGGAATGTTATTTTCTGATAATTTCAATATCTGCTAATTAATAGTTGTAGACATCTGCACATTTGACTGTGATGTGTTTTGTCAGAGTTTTAGTGATTTCTCCTGTGTCTATAAAGAAGTGGTGAACTTCAAACACTCTCCAAATGCAGGCTTTTAAAATCAGGAAGCAATTCATGCCTCTAGGGCAAGCCAAAACAAGGTGATCATTAGATTTGGGGGTGGGGGCAGTGGTCGCTTTAAGATAAAAGGAGCAGATTTTGTTTTGCTTTCATATTAATAACACAGATGGTGACACTACTGAATACACTCACATCTTAATAAATTATAGTTACACTGGCAGCAACAAAGAAACCTAGAATGAATACAAAGCGAATACACACTTCTTCATAAAGTAATGAGAGTTGCCGTTAACATGATGAGTTTTCAACCAGTCAAGTAAAAATAAAGTTTGCTAATGAGATATGACAACCTTAAATATGGCACGTGGAGTGAATTCACACATTAGGTACAGAAAAAAAATGAGTTTTCTGTTATAAACACAAGGTACATTTGTATCTCATTAGTGAAAAATAAAATTTACTAATAGGTGATAACCTTGCTGTATCAGTGACATCAAGAGTGCCTTAATTATTGTAATGCTCTAGAAGTGCCTTCCATGTATGTTAGCGAAACAGACTAAAAATACTCCTCCGTGAAGATGAATGATTTCTGCTTTTCCCTTCATTTAAAGCAGTAATAAACACCTGGCACGTGCTCATCCCTGCTCTCCTTTTGTCCAGCTCCTCCCTCCATTTCACAGACTCTTAGTTGGAAAGGGGCACCTTGTTCATTCACTCATCTGATGCTTGGATGCTTCCCAGAGAAGAACAAACAGAAACGCTTGGACTGCTCTGGTGACTGACCCCCTGAAGGACCCGTTCTGTGCTTGGATGCCCCTGACCGCTCAGAGCCCTCCTGCTCTGCATCTCCTTTGCACCGACCCCGACTCCACTTGCTGGGGCTGCACAGAATAGGGCCAACACCTCTTTGAAATGACAGCCCCTCAAGTAGTCGTCAAGCCATGCAGAACCTTTTTTCCCTCAGACTAAACATCCTGCATCTTTCTATCATTCCTCACAAAACAAAGTCCAGACTCTCTTCACCATTCTGGTCACTTTCTTCTGTCCACATACTTCTTAGATGCAGCATCAAAATGAAATGCAACTCTAGAAGTGGCGTAACCAAGCAGAATAAGACTGCAAGTTTTCTTAATTTTTATAAAAATAAACATGTTTATTCTGCTTGGACTCAAATTAACCCTTTCAAAGTCAAATGAGATTGATAGAAATCAGTGATTTTTTAAAAATCATAGAGCTTCTATGCAATGGCTGCACTTCATCCTGTCCTTGTATAGCCATTTATATGGATCCGCATGTCGGATGGTGACTGCAGCCAGGAAATTAAAAGAATACTTGCTCCTTTGAAGAAAAGCTATGGCAAACCTAGACAGCATATTAAAAAGCAGAGACATTATTTTGCTGACAAAGGTGTGATTAGTCAAAGCCATGGTTTTTCCAGTAGTGATCTATGGATGTAAGATTTGGACTATAAAGAAGACTGAGCACCAAAGAATCGATGCTTTCAAACTATGGTGCTGGAGAAGACTCTTGAGAGTCCCTTGGACTGCAAGGAGATCAAATCAGTCAATCTTAAAGGAAAGCAACCCTGATATTCATTGGAAGGACTGATGTTGAAGCTGAAGCCCCAATACTTTGGCCACTTGATATGAAGAACTGACTCATTGGAAAAGACCCTGATGCTGGGAAAGATTGAAGGCAGGAGGAGAAGGGGATGACAGAGGATGAGATGGTTGGATGGCATCACCAACTCAATAGACTTGAGTTTGAACAAACTCTGGGGGATGGTGAAGGACAGGGAAGCCTGGTGTGCTGTAGTTCAAGGGGTTGAAAAGAGTTGGACATGACTGAGCAACTGAACAACATCAACATGTCAGACCATTTATTTATTTCTACTGATCTTCATTTTGGGCTTCCCTGGTGGCTCAGAGAGTAAATAGTCTGCCTGCAATGCTGGAGACCTGGGTTCCATCCCTGGGTTGGGAAGATCATCTGGAGAAGGAAATGGCAACCCACTATGGTATTCTTGCCTGGAAAATTCCATAGATGGAGGAGCCTGGAGGGCTACAGTCCATGGGGTCACAAAGAGTCAGACACGACTGAGCAACTAACTTTACTTTTACTTTAATCTTCATTTTGGGCTCAATTCATTATTCCTACCCATTATACTCTTTTCAAAGAACTTTCAGAGTATGAGAGAAATGTCAAGATCATCCAATCTAACATCAAACAAAGATGCAAGGTCATTGACTCCAATGAGCGACAGGTGGAGTCCCTGAGGTTTCACTGTCTCCTCTTCTCCGTCTTGGTCTCTTGTGATAATGTCTGTACTTCCAGCAACATTGCTTTTTCCCTCTGGGTTATTGAATGACTGATTTTAAGAGCCCACTGACTTTGCTTTGGGCTTCCCAGGTGGTGCTAATGGTATAGTACCTGACTTGGGACACATAAGAGATGTGGGTTCGATCCCTGGATCAGGAAGATACCCTGGAGAAGGGAATGACTGCCCTCTCCAGTATTCTTGCCTGGAGAATCCCATGGACATTAGGAGCCTGGTGGGCTACAGCAAATGGGGTCGCAAAGAGTCAGACATGACTGAAGCGACTGAGCATGCATGAACACAACTTTCGTTTGGATCACTCCTGTAAAGCATTATAGTGAAAGATACTTTCTTGTTTCCTTTACAGAAGAAGTCCTAAAATGACATCCTTTCCCTGCCTGAGATCTGGTGTTCCACTGTCATTTGGGGAGACAAATTTAATGATCTCAGAGTAACTGCTGATATCTCGAATTGCAAATGTTTTAATAACAGTAACAATAAAAAAGATGAACCTTCTCACGTGTTGGGATTCAGGAAATGTTCATTCTAATCCTGGCAGTATCTCCTTGGGCAAGTGAACTCATCTCTCCGAGCCTCAGCTGCTGGAACGAAAAGAGCCAGATTGTGTTTTGTGACCTCGTGCCTAATGCTCGGCTACATGTAGAAACGCCGCAGTTTCTTTATCAAGGAAGCAAGTTTAAAATTTCATCATTAGAGAGTGAGTCCTCTGTGCTAAGGCAGGGGGTCTCCTTTCAAGTCCAAATACTCCATGGGAAAATTCACACATTTAAATTAGCCACTAGTACTGCAGAGCACTGCTTTCTGGAAGGTGCCCAATGGAACAGCTAGTGAAGGAAGCTCTGAAGGGGGTGAAGTTAATAGCAGGAAAGTGTAGGCGGGAGAGAGCTGAGGAACCGCACCGGGAAATGGAAGGTCTCATGCGCTCCATGGAGCGTCCGGAGGGAGACTTAGAAGCTGTGAGCCCAAGTATGGGAGGATGAAGACAAATTACTGTACCAGCTGGAAGGGAATTAAGGAGACCACCCAGTCCCATCCTCTCATTTTCCAGATGAGGAGACTGGACCCGAGGTTGCCCCGCTGTAAGTGGCGGGTCAGGTGTCTGGTTCCTGAGCAGTGCTTTTCCCTTCGATCATGAAGACAAACTACACCATTTCCCTGAAACGGCTTGCTCTCAGGGTCCAGGACCATGCAGAGTGAGCAAGATTGATGAGGTGGTTGCAGCCGTCGCTCGGGGAGTGGAAAAGCCTCTCCCCGAGGCTGCGCGACCACGCTCTCAGCACCACCCAGGTCAAGACGTCAGGGCGGCCGCCTCTGCGGAGATGGCACAGACTTCAGATAGCGCAGTCTTCGGTGCCCGTCTGGGGAGGCCGATGGCGGTTCACTGGGCTCAGAGTCCTGCTTGAGGACGTTCACAGAACGGTTCTGCAGCTGAACATGCAGTCCCAGAGGAAGACAGATGTCACCAATCAAATGGCTCCTAGACGAGGGGATAACGCTCATGGAGTGAAGGGAGAAAGCCTTTGAGCGGCAGGGGCTCCATGGCCTTTGCTCCCTCCCAGGGCACATGCTGAGAACTCTCAGTACTAGCCTTTGCAGGTTTTGTTCCTGAAAGGTTGCCACTTTTGGATTTTTCTTGACGCTTCAAGCTTGCTCATGGTGGCTGAATAACCACTGGTCACCTCCTTCTACCATCCTGGATCTCATTTGAAAGGAAGGCCTCCTCCGACGACACTCAATTGCTCCCCACACCCCAACCTAACTCTGCAAAATGAGAGTCAAGGGCAGCCTTGCTTCCTGAGCGGCCCTCTATGGTGGTGCTTTTTAAACGACAGGGCGTGTGCATCACCTGGGCATTGTAAAATAGTGCAGATTCTAATTCAGCAGGTCTGGGATGGAGCCCGAGGTTCTGTCTCCCAAACAAGCTCCCAGAAGACTCTTGACAGTGCTGCTCCGCGGACCACTCTTTGAGTGGCGGGGTAGAGTTCCAGCTTAGCATCAGCCTGACATTGGGAGATGCTGCTGAGGTCTGCTTGGACGGTCTTTCCCCACTCCATTCCTAGAAGAGTGTTTAACCAGCACCTTCCTGGGCCCAGGGGGAAAATGATTGCGCCTATTAGGCACTAGCAGTGAACATAGTTCTTTGCACCTAAGCCTTCTTAATCAAATCTGCAATATTTGTGGGTGGGACTGTTTGCTTTCACAGACACCCTGCACTTGCCCACAGTAATTAGGTAATTGAATTGCAAACAGTAATTAGCTGCCTAACTGCCTGCTTGTTCATGCAGGTATCCAATTTGCTTTTGAAATGTGGGTTTATACTGGTGAAAGTGGAAGCTGCCTAGAAAGACTCCAGGCATGATTGGGAAGATCCCCTGAAAATCTGATCCTGAGTGAGTGGCTGCTGCCTCCTTCTCCCTTATATATATATATTAAAAAATTTTCTCCCTATTCTAGTTACTCTGATTACATTTTTCTCTTCAGATTCAGAGAATCTTAGTTCCATTGTGTTACTTAGGAGAAAGGAGAGGTGGTATTGGATGCTTGTTTTCATGTCTTCGGGATAAAATTAAAAACTAAGTGTTGTGCCATAGAGTGACAGCTGGTCTGCTGCTTTCTTAGTGAACTGACAAGCTTGTTTACTTCCCGAGAGCTTGTCTTTCTGCTCAGCCCGTCAGAAAACAGGTGAGGGCTTCTGCTGCTGTACCTGCGGGATGCGTGCTCCATGTCTTGGCCCCACAAATACGGCTGTCTTTAAACCTGTGCTTATTTTCATAACAAGGAAAAACCTTCGAAATCAGAAACTTCTGCTTCTCTGATGAAGTGAGTTTGTGTCCAGGCTTCCCAAGAAGCTTCAGTGAGGACATGAGGCGATCCCCCACACCCCTTTTGGAATTGCTATTTCTTTTAAAATATGTCTCTCAATCCTGTCTTCCTACCCACCTCTAATGTTCTAAGACTGGACTCTCCTGTATCCTGGCCATGGGTCCCTGAGCATCTGGGCATGAGGTTGGTATGGTTATCTAATTCACATCACACTTTAGACTGCTTGGGAAGCTGCTTCTAAGGGGTGACCTTGAACCTGCTGACCTACAAAGTAGTGTTCAGCTAAGCCAGCCTATCCTTTCTAAGCTGGTCTATCCTTTCTAAAGGTGAAATCTTTGAAACCCGCAGTTATTCAAAGTGTAGAACAACAGAGAGTTTGGTTAGTACAGTGCTGTCTTTGTAAATTATATTCTGATGGTATTCATTTACCCATGCTGCACTGTGGGTCTTTTCATTTCTTTCATGTAACAATAGTTTTGACTAAATTTTTGCATGAGGGTTAAATTTTTAGGGGGAAAAGTATCTTGCAAAAATTCCCCCCTTTTTTAAAAAAATGATTGACACAAAAACCATTGTGTAGTTTCTAACTTTAAAGGATGTATATAAAAGAGGACATAAAAGCATTTAAGCTAGATTGTTGAAATCCATTTAGTTTTACTTTCATTATGAAGCATATTGACAGGCCTGTGGTCAAGGCTGTTACTGAGCTTTTGGAGGTAGGTGGAAATCTGAGGTGTCATCAGTAAAAAATGAAAAGGAACGAAAACCAAAGGCACTTTTATATTCAGTGTAACAGGATAAAATTTACAAAAAATATGATTTTTTTGAAATAATAATGAAGTAATTTTTAGGTTAAGATGAGAATTTAGAACATTAATGACTGTTGCTCATATAATATAAAGATAAGGTGTGTATTTTTAAGGTTCTCCCTACTTTTTTTCTCAGATTTTTCAACAGGTTCTAAAAGATTCCCTAATATTGTTCTTTCGATAACAGGGGCTGCAAAGATTCCCAAAGGATTAGGGGTTTAACTTTTGCTCTCTTTCTTTGACGAGAAGGGAGTGCGCTTTCCCAATGTTTTACTCTGAGGACAACACTGAATTTGGTTTTTCCCTTCCATGCCTCCTGGAGTTGCCTTCATTTAGGCTTCCAAATTTCTGTGCTGGACCACGGCAATCCCATCAGATGAGTTGTCCCCTCATCTTTTTTCTCTTCTTGTGCACACTGTCCACACTGGCAGGATTATTTCTTTAAAAAAAATCATCACATACTCCAAAGGGTTCCTGCTGCTCAGAGTTAAAATCCATACACAGCCTGGCTTCTATTTTGTTAGGGAAATCTTGTCAGCAGCTCTCTGCCTGGCCATGCGCCCAGCACCCTTGTCATGATCAACTTCTCAGCCTTCCCTGAATTCACGTCTCTCCTTACACCCTGTCACCTGGTTCAGTGGACAGGGACTCAGACCAGGATGAAAGCAGGGCCCGGTTGTAGGGTATGGTCCAAGCTCAGGTAGAAGGGAAGAACTTACGGGTAGATAATTGGGAGTGATTGTACTTTAATCCTTTCAAAGGTTTATTGAGTAGAAAGAACACTTGTCTAAATAAGCTCAGTTCATAGCAGTTATCCATAGCACATTGCTTTATAACCAACATTCAAGGAATTATATTAGCCTCCTGGCTACAGAGCATATGGAAGTCCAGATGGGTGTAGGTTTTTTTCCCTTTTCATTTTGTTCCACTTGTGCTGACGGTATCAGATTTTCCATCTCCAGAGTCATAGCTTGTACTTGTAAACATAGTGGGTTCAGTGGAAGAGGAGAAGGGAAGGCACAAAATGTGTTTTATGAGGAAAAAACAGAGTTCACCTTCCTTCTTAATGTCTGGTAATAACACAGGTATCCGTGACGATCAGCTCCTCTCTGGAAGGAAAAATTCAAGGTTTGGTGATTTTTAGGAAAGAGTCCTTATAGAACATCTGCAGCTTCACAGAGCTGAACAAATCTACTGGTTGAGTGAAATTTTCCCTTTAGATAATTTATAATCTGAGAATGCCTTTCTGGAAACAGCATCCAATCTTTGATTTTTCTTCTCTCCCTTGTAACCCACAGGGCAGGGCAGGGACAGTTGATCTTTCAACAAAGTAGAATGACCTTCATTTCTAGGACGCTGGAGAGAGGAGGGCCAGGGGAGCTGTGCTGGTACTAAGATTCCTCTTGCTGTTGGGAGAGGTCTCTAATGATTCTTCCCTGGGAATCTCAGCAAATGAAGGGAGCTCAGCCGTCTGAAGAGCAGGAAACAGGACCTAGACGGCATGCAGACTTTACATCTGCATGTGTTTGTGTTCTGTGTTCAGTCATGTCCGACTCTTTTGCAACCCTACGGACTGTAGCCCTGCAGGCTCCTCTGTCCATGGCATTTCCCAGACAATACTACTGGACTAGCTTGCCATTTCCCCTTCCCGGGTATCTTCCCCCAGGGATTGAACCTACATCTCCTGTGTCTCCTGCATTGCAGGTGGATACTTACCTCTGAACCATGGCAATGGTGGCAATAAAAATGCATGTGGACATGGTTGCCTTTCAGTCACAATCCTGTAACTTACATTGTAAGTGAGCACATGTTCACCTACTAATTAGGACATTTTGTGAGAAATGTAATAAAATGTCAGATATTTTGTTAGAAGATTTATCCTGTACTGTAGAAAGGGAAGAAGCATGTAAGCGCTTACTGCCAGCCGGCTGCACTCCTGTGAAGGCCCCTCCTTGATTGGGATTCAGATGAATCAAACCAGAAGCGAAGCTGACCAATGGAAAGTCCATCCTGTTTAGAGTTGTCTCCTTCAACTAGTTAATGAGACAACTCAGAGCAGTGGGGAGAAAAGTGAAAACCTGTGAGTGATAAGCTCAAACTGCCTTTCTCCTAGCAAGAATGGGCAGGCAATTTGAATCAGATCACTTGGAAAAGCCAAAGGCAGTGATTCAGGAAGCGTGAAACTTGCTTGGCCGGTGACTGGGGTAGCTCTGGAGCTGCCTCTAAAGGAGGACGTATGTTCACTCATCAGCAGGCTCTGATGAGAGTTGACACTTGAACGACACAGTGTGCAGTGCACGAGTCTGCTTAGTCATGGGCTTTTTCCGTAGCAAATATTGCAGAACTACCTGATCCGTAGCTGGTTGAGTTCACGCATGTGGAACTGTGGATATGGGGAAAGGTGTATACAGAGGGGCCAACTATAAGTTATGTACAGATTTCCTAGTGTGTGGAAAGTCAATGGCCCTAATGCCTGTGTTGCTCCAGGATCAACAGTATGATGGATGCCTAAAACTGGGGAAATCTAGTGAATGTGGTTTATCTTTGTTTCGATAGGGGTCACTGTCTGCTGAAAGATATAAGCAAGGGGAATGATGGAGGAAAACCTACTTAGAGATTTATAATTCAGGGAGCTCTTGATTATGCCAAACACTGTGCTAGGCAAGGTTTTGAAATCTCCCGATGGACTCTGTGTTCTAGTTTGAGGCTTCTAAAGCCTTGACTCTCATTATCCACATTGCATTTCTTCTTCAAGAGTAGAAGGGAGAGACTGGCAGCCTCACGGGCTGCAGTGGGGAATGCTACGTTTACAGTCCATATTGTGCTCAGTCTTCTTTTGCCAGGCAGATCACACAGCTGTAGCTTGTGCAGGTGAATAAGATGGTGCCTGCATCCATCCTTCAAGTGGGAAGAATATGCAAAGCTTTATGACCAGTGGAGTCATGGTCACTGAGCCCAGTAGATTATGCCCATCTTTTGCTGTTATGGGCAGAGTTGTTTCACTTCATAATGCATTCATTGAGGTCCTACTACCCAATATCTCAAAAGATGACTTTATCTGAAGATAAGACCTTTAAAGAGGTAGTTAAATTAAAATGAGGGTGTTAGGATGGGCCTTTGTAATCTGGCTCCCGTCCTTAGAAGAGAACACTCGGACGCAGAGAGAAAGAGAGGCACTAGGGGTGTGCATGCGAGGAGGAGAGTCCATGTGAGAACAGTGAGAAGGGGGCCCCCCCGTCTGCAAATCAGGGGAGAGGCTTAGAGCAGACTTCTTTCATGGTCTTCAGAGGAAACCAGCCCTGCCAGAACCTTGACCTTGAACTTTCAGCCTCCAGAACTGTGAGAAAATAAACTTCTATTGTTTCAGCCACCGGCTCTGTGGTTTGTTATGGAAGTCCTTGCAAAGTAACATACTTGACTTTGTATCTTTGAATATTCTGTGGTCCAGTAACTTGATGGGTTAAACTTTCAAAGGAGATGATCTTTACTTTTCCCTGGTTTCCACTCAGACAACAACTATTTTTCCATTGCTGTTCATGGTCACCAACCTGGACATATTAAGAACACTATGTTTACTATTTGGTAATCTCCTAAGTCCAAGGAGGCACTGTTAGCTTGTCTCACATGGACTGAGTTCTTTAAGACTAGAATCTGAAAAGTCTGCTAATATTTGATATTTTAATATTGACATGCTTGAAGAGAGAGCTAGGATATAAATGACCACTTCAGAGCTGTTCTGGCTCAGTGATCCACAAGCATACTTTGAAAGGACTTTGATCTTCTCCACAAGGCTCTATGTAAATTCAAAGTACATAGTATTTCTAAAATATCGTCTGTGATTAAAATTTTTTTCTATTGGATGTGGTTGGAAATCACATAGATAATATTTAATAATCAGGAGATTGACATGTAAATCACCATTGTTTGAAAAAGCTCACTGATGCAAAGATGTAATTTTCTCTCTCCTCCCTAAACCAGTAAGAAAGCAAATAACAACCTTCTTGTAGTTCTGTGGTTAACAGATTGAAGATTTGTGTTGGGGGATATTAGAAATGCTTTTTTTCTGGAGCTTTCTGGTTGATAAAGTGTTAGATAATGCAAGCATTTTACCGAAATTCATTTCCTCTGCTTAATGACTAATTGCAGCGAAATACACATGGCTTCAAAAATAATGTCTTTTCTATTTGCATTTTTCCTTCTGATTTTTATATTTAAAATTCCAGTTGTGCTAGAAATCATGATATGTCTAACAGTTTTTGAAAATTATATAGATCAAAAGAGAAAGCATGTTCATGAAAAGCTTTGATAGTCTCCTTCTAATAAACCCCCTTTTAGACATTTTTAATTTATACAGAAAAGTAATGTTCAGTTGGGAAATGCTCAGATATTGTGCTTTAAAGGCTTAATTTATGTGATCAGCTTGATTCACATGGTGCACATTATCCCTAACTTGTTGGCAGAGGGAAAAATTTAGCTTGATATTTTATACACTTTGTGAAAAGAAAATATGCTTATTAGGGAACCCAGGAGGCAATGCTGAGCTGCTGCTAGCATAGGTACTAGCCCAGCGTGTGCTCAGTTGCTGTGATTGGGCTAGGGAGACCTCTGTCTGTCCAATTTTCTGCTGCTCTAGTCCCTAAGAGATCACTAATTCGTTTCTTATTCTATAGCCAAATCCAATAGCAACAGAAGACAACATCTGTGTTCAATGGGTATATTTTTGCCAGCTTACATTAAATAATTCATTACAAATGTTTGTAGGCTGAAATTAGCCTTTATTAAATATAGAAGCAGGCATCATTACCATTCCCTGATGAGCACAGTCAACCCCTTATATGGTTCCTCTCTCCAAGTGCTATTGTCAGGACTTTACATTTTTTTTTTTTTTTAAGTATTTCATATTCACCAAGTTTTCTGGGTGGAACTAGGTCCCTCTAAGAAAACGTTAAATTTTTAAGCCCCAGGACCTGTGCATGTGTGCTGCGTCACTTCAGTCATGTCCAACTCTGCACTCCAGGGATCAACCCGCTTCCCTCAGGTCTCCTGCATCGGCAGGCGGTTCTTTACCACTAGCGCCCCCTGGGAAGCCCAGGATCTTCAGATCATCAAGTTAAGGTGAAATCATCAGGGTGAACTTGAAACCAGTATCACTGGTGTCCTCAGAAAAAGGGTAAATTTGGACACAGAGATAGACACGCACGCAGAGATGCTGACAGAGGGTGGACAGTGTGAAGCCACAGGAAGGACGCCATCGATGAGCCCAGGAGGCCAGGAGAGAGGTCCGGAACAATTCTCTCCCACAGTCTTCAGAAGGATCCAACACTGCTGATACTTGGATCCCAGGCTTCTAGCCTCCAGACCCAAGAAGCAAGAAGTTCCTGTTTTTAATTGACCCAGTTTGTGATTCTTTGTGTTTTTTTTTGTGTGTGTGATTCTTTGTTAAAGCAGCCTTAGGAAACTCATGCACTAACTGATATTAAGTCTACTATACCAGGTTAGGATAGTTCCACCAGTTGGAAGTCTTTATGTGGGTTACATGGGATCCTATGTTAGCTTGTCACTGTACCACCAGACACTTTTTATGACCCTCTATTTATTTTTTCTCCTTAGCACATACTGTCTAAGATACGACATATTTATTTGTTCTTTTTGTCATCTTTTCCTTCACTAGAATGTGATCTGCACAAGCGCAGGGAGTGTTGACTGTTTTGTTTAACAATATCCCCAGCTTGTACAAGGGTGGTGAAGGGTACTTGTGAAATGAATGATTCAGATACTTGTGAAATGAATGATTGAAAGGATTAATCGCCTCCTCTTCTTTGTCATCTCCCTGCATTCCACATACACCTCAACACCCATCTTACTCGGAATACAAGTGCTCCACAGAGACCACTGAAAGTTAAGAAAAAGAAGAGGTAAAGGGAGAGTACGTTACCTATGAGGTGCTGGGAAATTTGCCTAATCTAGGATCTCAGTTCAGTTCAGTCACTCTGTTGTGTCCGACTCTTTGCAACCCCATGAACCACAGCACACCAGGCCTCCTTGTCCATCACCAACTCCTGGAGTTTACCCAAACCCATGTCTATCGAGTTGGTGATGCCATCCAACCTTCTCACCCTCTGTCGTCCCCTTCTCCTACTGCCCCCAATCGATCCCAGCATCAGGGTCTTTTCCAGTGAGTCAGCTCTTCACACGAGGTGACCAAAGTATTGGAGTTTCAGCTTCAACATCAGTCCTTTCAATGAACACCCAGGACTGATCTGCTTTAGGATAGACTGGTTGGATCTCTTTGCAGTCCAAGGGACTCTCAAGAATCTTTTCCAACACCACAGTTCAAAAGCATCAATTTTTCGGTGCTCAGCTTTCTTCACAGTCCAACTCTCACATCCATACATGACCACTGGAAAAACCTAGCCTTGACTAGACGGACCTTTGTTGGCAAAGTAATGTCTCTGTTTTTTAATATGCTGTCTAGGTTGGTCATAACTTTTCTTCCAAGGAGTAAGCGTCTTTTAATTTCATGGCTGCAATCACCATCTAGGTGATTCTAGATTTATTCCATTCCAAATCACAGGTGGTAGGAGAATAAGATGATTGTTCTTTAGGGCAGATTCTTTCATCTTTCATTTTTATCCCTATGTCTTGGGGTCAGCCCATTTCAAGTCTATGAGATTTCAGTAATTTTGGAGTAAATAACATTTATTTTGTAAAGGATGGTACAGCAATTTTGAATGTCCACATTTTGCTTGAAATCTGTTTTTAGATTAACTGCTCATAAGGAAAAGCCAACAAGTTGTAACCTGCCTGGGTTCAAATTTCCATCCATTTCCATGGTAGATGTTATGTGTGAATGAGAAAATCAGCAAGCCCTAGTTTGAGGTTATGAGAGGGTTTCCTGCCTGTGAAAGGAGAATCAAGACTCCACTACTCTGGCCCTCATGGGCAGGGAATTCGTTTATCTGGTTAAGGTTACAACGTCCCAGGCTGAGCTCCTTCCTCAGCTTCTTCTAACCTAGAGTAATGTGGTCTGGGCTTCCCAGGGGTTTTGTTCAATTTCTTTCAGGGTTGGCGCAATACAGTGATGCTTACTGGATCACCATGGTTTTACATTGTTTAAACTGGAATTTGTTTCAGTTTACCCTGAAGCCTTTGACTGTGTGGATCACAACAAACTGTGGAAAATTCTTACAGAGATGGGAATACCAGACCATCTTACCTGCCTCCTGTGAAATCTGTATGCAGGTCAAGAAGCAACAGTTAGAACTGGACATGGAACAGACTGGTTTCAAATTGGGAAAGGAGTATGTCAAACTTGTTTATTGTCACCCTGCTTATTTAACTTATATGCAGAGTACATCATGTGAAATGCCAGGATGGATGAAGCACAAGCTGGAATCAAGATTGCCAGGAGAAATATCAATAGCCTCATACACAGATGACACCACCCTTATGCAGAAAGCGAAAAAGTAAAGAGCTTTTTGATGAAAGTGAAAGAGGAGAGTGAAAAAGTTGACTTAAACCTCAACATTCAGAAAACTAAGATCATGGCATCTGGTCCCATCAGTTCATGGCAGATAGATGGGGAAACAATGGAAACAGTGAGAGACTTTATTTTCTTGGGCTCCAAAATCACTGCAGATGGTGACTGCAACTGTGAAATTAAAAGACGCTTTCACCTTGGAAGAAAAGCTATGACCAACCTTTTGGTCAGCATTTTAAAAAGCAAAGACATTACTTTACCAACAAAGTTCCCGCCTAGTCAAAGCTATGGTTTTTCCAATAGTCACGTATGCATGTGAGAGTTGGATCATAAAGAAAGCTGAGCGTCGAAGAATTGATGCTTTTTAATGGTGGAGTGGAGAAGACTCTTGAGAGTCCTTTGGACTACAAGGAGATCAAACCAGTCAATCCTAAAGGAAATCAGCCCTGAATATTCATTGGAAGGACTGATGTTGAAGCTGGAACTCCACTACTTTGGCCACCTGATGCAAAGAACTGACTCATTGGAAGAGACCCGGATGCTGGGAAAGATTGAAGGCAGGAGGCGAAGGGGACGACAGAGGCTGAGATGGTTGGATGGCATCACTGACTTGATAGACATGAGTTTGAGTAAACTCCGGGAGGTGGAGATGGACAGGGAAGCCTGGCATGCATTAGTCCATGGGGTCGCAAAGAGTTGGACATGACTGAGTGACTGAACTGGACTGAACTGAAAACTAAAATTTATAATTCACCTGTGGATTACCCTTCTAGTACCAGAACAGAAAGGAGCAATGGTCTGGGATCAGAAAGTCTCACTGCTTGCTCTGCATATTGTCTGGGGCAGATTACTTTGCCTTTGAGGCCTATGAAAAAGGAGTGATGGTATCTAACCCTACAGAATTATTGTTTAGAGAAAAAAATGTATGTAAGGCTTTGGAACATGATAGGTGTTCTGTAAATGGCAGGGTGCTATTTCCCCTGGAGGTTGGCGATTCTGATAATGTGTTTACTTAACCTACGGACTCTGGGCTGCTCAGACTTCAGCAGAAATATTGATGGTGGAGCTTTTCTCATTGGTGGGGGAGAGAGGGGTGTCTCTGATCAAATTTGGCTCTTCTATGTTATAGTTCTGGATGTGATTCTGTGCAGGAAAATCAGGTTGCAGATGCCAAGGGGAGCAGGAGGGATATCCCTCCTGTGAACTCAGAAAGAGCCTCAAGGGCTCTCTGAAAGAGTCTTCCATAAAATCCCAGTTGGAAAACTCCTCAAGAACCAAAACCCTCTTGCTTTGATAGTTGTTGCTGTTATCCCAAACCCAGAGGAGGTTTCTGAGTCCACTGCTGTGTCCCTCAGGCAGAAACACTTAGCTGTCCTTGAGCAACAACCTCACCTGCTTTTCTGAAAAGCACTGACTCCCAACTCAACTAAAATGGTGTGGATGTTCCTTAAAGAACTTCACCAACTTACAGAAAAAAAGAAAATCAACTTGAAAGATAACTGATGAGCAACCTTTTTCGGTCTTTGAAAATATGCCAGCCCATCTAGTGGAAGCCACTCCGATTATTTTGTATTTTTTTTGTTATTGCTGTTTGTCACTTTGGTATGATAACCACCTGTAGTCATTAACTGTCCCTGTTTCTAGCACAGGGTCTCAAACATCTGCTGCTGCTGCCAAAACATCCCTCAACAGACTTAAACTTTATGTTCCTGAAATGGGAATTTCATCTCCCATCGCTGGAATTAGGCGTATGTCTTGTTTAGTGTGCAGTCTGGCAATTCTCTACTTCAGCTCTGCTAAAGCAGTTTTCACCGCCCTGCTCATCCTTGTAACTGGGCTTTTGTTTTTAGGTATTCCCATAGGTGTCTTAATGCTCCTGCTGGACTTCAGGCTCCCTGAGGGCAAATATGAAGCTTCCTGCAGTTTTATGTCTCATTCATACCTAGCAGATAGGGGGCTCAGGAAATGCTTCTTGAATATATTTTTGTTGCAGTGCTGTAGACGCTGGGATACTGGACAGTTGACAGACAAGGAGGAAAAACGGAGGAGAGAGAAGAAACAAAAAGAAATCACTTTGGTTGTTTCTTTCAAAGAAATGATTTCCTAGGGTCATATATTGGTCATAAATCCTAAATTACTGAAGCAACTCAAATTATCCGTACTTATAATAAAGGGTGAAGACTCTGCACTGATATATATTGGAGGTTTTTTCCTTCCACCCTAAACATAGGTTCTCAAAATAAAGGATGCTAGACTGAATTTTCCCTGCAAATGGTTTATTCTGGAAATCCTTTTCTCCTCAGCACAACTTGGGTATTTACAGCTGCTGCAGCTTATCGGTCTCACTTCAGTAAATTATCCTGTGATATCATGATATTGTGTCTCAGAGGTTTTAAAGATATTAACATTGTATTATTATCTTTTCTTTTTTTTACTGGAAAGAAACTGATGTAATTTGACCTTAGACTATGAAAATGTGATCTTCCATTCAGACTAAACAGAGGCTTTGTATCTCATGGACCACATTTACTGTAAGTGCCTTATGTGTGTTCTAGAGGATGTGTTTTTCATGGTCCCTAAGTGAAACCAAAATTGTGTGTGCTGAAAAATATTTTGCTTTCCAGAATTTCCTGAAGGCTTAAAGAAGTGTACAAGCATGAATCACAATAGGGATATAGTTTACTATCTAGGTGGCAGTTATTTTGAGTAAAAAAATGCTTTTATTTTGTTTAAATATGGATATATTATTCTTTTAAATGATGAATACTATACTTGTGGATTAATTATAGAAGAAATGTAGAAAATTAGACATTAAGCAAATTCAAAAATTAGTCCACATATCTTCGTGGGAGTGGGGGGGCCCTTGGCAGGCTAGAGTCACTGTCCTGTTCTATACACTGATTTTGTCCAGGCTTGTGAAAGTGAAAGTGAAGTTGCCCAGTTGTGTCTGACTCTTTGGGATCCCGTGGACTGCAATCTCCCTGGCTCCTCCGTCCATGGGATTTTCCAGGCAAGAGTACTGGAGTGGGTTGCCATTTCCTTCTCCAGGGGAATCTTCCCGACTTAGGGATTGAACCCGGGTCTCCTGCATTGCAGGCGGACGCTTTACCCTCTTGTCCAGGCTTAACACAAGACAATTTTAAAATAGAAAACCAGACAAAATTCAGGAAACCAAATGTACTGTTTTTTTTTCTTTTTCTTTTTAAAATTTATATATATTTTTAATTGAAGGGTAATTGCTTTACAGAATTTTGTTGTTTTCTGTCAAACATCAACAAGAGTCAGCCATAGGTACACCCATGTCCCCTCTCTCTGTTTTATATTTTTTTCTTAATTTAAGACATAAGCAATAGCTGAGGACAGTGCTGCCTGAGGTCCATGTTGGGGTCCTTTAGGGTAGCCCCCTGGCATGCTTACTGAGCTCAGAAAACATCCAAGTTAATCTGGAGAACACAAAGTCCTCCCAATGGCAGGTCATTAGAGGTAGAAGGAAAAGGAGGTTTGCATTTCTTTGCTTCGGGCTCAGGATTGCTGACAATGTCCGGTCTGTGTTCAGAGAAGAGAAAATAAGTGATGTAAAGAAATCTTAGTGAGCATTGCCTTTTTGAACTTATTTACTTCCTAATAGAAGCCAGGGGATGAATGTAAGCGTGTTTTCAGTGTGTTTGTGTTGTGGATGTGTGTGCATATGGCGTGGTTTGTGTGCGGCATGTGCGTGTGGTGTGAGTGGATGTGTTCCATGATGTGTGAATGTATTTGCTCTTATGTGCACATGTGGGACATGTGTGAATGTTGTTTGTGCGGTACATCTATGTGTGCCTGTGATGTGTGTGTGTATGTGTGTGTTTAGTGTATGTGAAATATGTGTGCGTATGTTCAATAGATTATGTGAGTTTTGTGTGTGGGCGTGTATGTGTGAGGAGGATTGTTTATAAATATGTTTTTGTGGAAAGAAAAGTCCCTCCAAATTGCGTGCCCTTCAATCCAAGCTCCTCTTTGCTTCAGGGTTATCTTTCTGAGGCATAAAGCTGAGTTTAGCTTATCCCTGCTCAAGTGAAAAAAGAAAAGAAAAATACCGCTTCCCGAGGCCTAGAGAGGGCAGCGGGGAAGGCCTCCTCGGCCTGGCCCGTGCTCCCGGCCCTCCCGGGTCTCCCGAGGAGTCTCCGGGCGGTGGGGCATGCCCTGGGGCCTGGGGCCCGCTCTGGGTGGGACTATCCGGTCCTCTCCTCCTCGGACAAGCTTTGACTGTGGACAGGACTTTGGTCTCTCTCAGCCTAGCTTTCTCATTTAGACAGAGGGCATGATGATAGTACTTATTCTCCTTGAAGAATGAGAGTGTCACTGGGAAGATGGAATTAGTTAGTGTAGAATGGACTCAGAGCAGTGTTGGGCCAGCAAATGAGTGCATTGGAAGACTTAGTTATTATCTGCCTCAATGCATCCTGACCTCCCTATGTACATGCTTTTTCCTTTGGAATAACTTTTCCTCTCCTACACATGTCTAATACCTTCCTGGTCCAGTTCAAATGCCATCACTGAAGTCAAGTATAAAACTTTCACTAAGGAAGCATATAGGTCAATGGTTTAGTGCTTGCATTAGGGATCAGAAAGATCTGGAGTAGAATATCCAGCCTCTGTCCTTTATCAACTCCTTTTTAAAGGATAGCTTTGTCATGCATAACACAGATGTACTACTAGGTCCTCCCTTTTCAGAGGATCAGCAGCCTTATTCGAGTCTATCTACGGGAACACTGGGGGGGGAGCAGTCCCATCCACTTTGGGTGCCGTTGACAATTTTTCTTCTGGATGTATACACTCAATTATCCTCGTGTTATCCTTGCTGAATGCATGTCTAGATTGTGTCCATTGTTTTTCTTTCCCTCCTTTGCCTAGCATAATGCTATGTTCATGATACTCCCTCAGAAAACATTTGTGGAATAAGCCAATAATGAGAATGAAAGAGGAATCAGAAAGTGAATCATGAGTTTCTAGGGTCAGCCTAAAAGCTATTACTGTAAGAATATATAACGATATTGATAAACATTCAAAGAGCTGCCTTTAAAAGTTTCATAGCTCAAAGAGACCCTGAAACCTTTGGAAGGCAAAAAAGACTTTTAAGAACCTACTTTATTTTCATCCCCATTTCTTTTGTTGTCATGTGGTGAAGAAGGCTGATTCTCAGGGTCATCGCAAATTGATTTTGTGCTGTGCACTTAAAAGAACTGAAGTGGGTTCTTAGAGTTTTGTTCACTATTACTGCTCCTAAGGATTCTCATCCTGATCATTGATTTAATTTTTTTTCTTACAGTAATAGCATTTTGAGCTACAAAAAAAATTATTTTAGCAAAAATATTAGCCCTGTGGATAATTGTTAAGGCACTTTTTGGGTGTTGTAAATATATGTGTAGAAATACCATAACTCATATGATTTTCAAACATCATTTTTGTGGAATGCAACAAATATGGTATGTTTCTGGTATTTATGTTTTTAAATGCCTTTAAAGATCTTTTTATAATTTGTTATGCAAATATTCATGATCTGTAGTAGTAGTTAAAATGTGGATGGTAAGAGGGAATATGTGTAAAATGTTATATTTTGTCATTTTATTGTTTACCTTAAAGAGGGTGTTTTAAAGCTATTTCTTAATTTTTCTCATAGTAGTTGAAAAGGGCTTTCAGGCTGCCTGTTCTTACAGTTTACAAGAGAATCCGACAATTGCCTTTGTAAATACCAGAGCTAGTACATAAACTCTAGAGGGACCCAATCTTCAGCAGCCTGAGTTGGTCACTGGGAGATTGATTTTATGAATTGGTATTCAAAGTGTTTCTTGCCTTAATAAAATGTAGCCTGAATGGAGTTCTATAATCCACATTTTCTCAGATTTTTCAGCTGTTTTTTCAGATAATATTCTGCTGGGAGGCTATGTCCAACCATCTTACAAAATAGTAATAAATGGACTGTTTGCCCTTTGCTGTGGTTTTAGTCAGCACCTTGGAGAGTAGAGGTTAAACCTTAAAAAAGGAAGTGATGGAAAATAAAAAATGAAATTTCATAAGGTGATAAAAAATTTATTCCAATTATAAGTGGGTGATGTATAAAAATACTCCGTTGATGAAATGGCTTTCCTTACTGTGTGGAAATTAAAGAATCCTTGGACCCGAACCCCTTTAATACCCCCAAACAAGACTTCTGCCACAGCTGGAAGTCAATTATCTCCATGGCAACCAAAACAAATAGTGAATATTGCCTTAGCAGACAAGGTGGATAAAAGGTGCATCTAAAATTAATTTATGTCTTGGGATCAGACACTTGAGATGAGAGAACTGGTCCATAAAGTACCCAAGAGGAGCTATTAAAAGAGAAACAAAATAAGTCCCTTGTTGAGTTCCCCAGAGAGCTGTGGTTGAAGCGTGTAAATCCTTTTTGCTTTGCCTTTATGGGGGAAAGTTGTCAATATGTCCCCATTTACATGGCTGCTTTGATGATGGCCCCTGTAAATCTCAGGCCTGCCAAAGAATGTTTATTAAGAAGTGCCTTCAAGAGTGATCTCTTAATCCATCCTCTAGTACAGCAGGGATATTTTTTATTATTATTATATACATCAATTCTGAGATGCAGAGATGCCCCCAAAGATTAAAGTTCAGACGATTTTAAGTCTATAAAAATCTTGCATTAAAAAAACGGGAAGAAAGAAAAAAGCTCTCCCACAAATACATAGAATTCTCAGAAGCAACCGTGGAGCTGTAAATTTTTCATTACGTGCAGAAATTAAAAACACTAATTAAACCACTGTTTGGAAAATAACTCTAAATATTAAAAGGAACTTTTCAAGGGGAAAAGTCTCTCTGATTTCCTGCACCTGGAGATGTGGCTTTTGAAGTCAGGGGGGACTCAGGCAGGCCTTTCTTAACCTGAGCAGGAAAATGGCAGGGCCGGAAGGCTGGGCCGGACGCTGACCCCAAGCCCGCCCTCCCTGTGAGGGTAGAGTGTTCTCCCCAGCCTGGAACCCCACTTAATGCTTAGCTTCACTCAGTTCCCTCTGGGTAGTAGGTTTCCCCCACCCCTCACCATTTTTCTAAGATCACAGTTTCCTCGTACATGCAACTGTCAATCAATCTGAGAGTCCAGCTGTTTCTTCTTCCAGAGATTTCTTGCCAAGTTCCCTTCCTTTCTATCTACCCTTGAGTGCGTGGTTACCAAGTCACTTCAGTTGTGTTGGACTCTTTGTGACCCTATGGACTGTAGCCTGCCAGGCTCCTTGTCCATGGGATTCTCCAGCAAGAATACTGGAGTGGGTTGCCATGCCCGCCTCCAGGGGATCTTCCCGTCCCAGGGATCCAACCCAGGTCTGCATGGGCAGACAGGGTCTTTATCACTCGCCCCACCTGGGAAGCCCGTCCACCCTTACTGCAGCACAGCTGGGTGATTTCACAGTCCCCCGGTATACTCTGCCGTCTTCTTGTCCTCCTCAGGCCTGTCTTTGCTATACACTGGTTGCATTCTTTTTTTCCAGAAGATCATTCAATTTCCACTTCTCTCTAAAAACTGTAATGACTTCCTGTTGCCTGTAGCATAAAATACAAATTCCTCTATGTGGCGTTAATGGTTTCCCACCAGCTAAACTTAACCTGCATTCTAAAATATCTTCCCACTAATTGCTTCCACAAGCCATTCCCTCTCCTCATTGTCATTTACCACAAATGCCTCACACTTCTCTGCGGGTCTTTACTTGTGCAATTCTTGTTACTAACTGGAATAGCCTCCCCCATGAGCACTTACTTCTTCCTCCCCAGCAAAAAGAGCACCTCTCCTGCATCACTTAAAAGCCAACTCCTGTTTTACGTCCCTGAATACTTGCTAACCCTCCAACTCTCATGAGCTTATTTTCCTCTGACCTCTGTACCTGTGGTAGGCTGAATAGCCTACAAAGATATCTATGTTCTAATTCCTGGAATCTGTGTTGTGTTAAATTATGGGGCAATAAGAATTTGGCAAGTGTAATTAAAGTTGTTGTTGCTTAGTCAGTTAGTTGTGTCTGACTCTTCTGCAACCCCATGGACTGTAGCCTGCCAGGCTCCTATGTCCATGGACTTCTCCAGGCAAGGATACTGGAGTAGGAGGACATTTTCTTTTCCAGGGGATCTTCATGACCTGGAGGGTGAACTCGTGTATCCTGCATTGACAGATGAATTCTTTACCACTGAACCACGAGGGAAGCCATGATTAAAGTTACAGACCTCTAAAATAAGGAAGGAATCCTGTATTACCCAGGTGGTCTCAGTCTTATCACATGAGCCTTAGACTGTTCTTTGGCTGCAGTCAGAGATGGGGCAGGAGAGGAGGCAGTGAGACGCAGCGGAAGGAAAAGGTAGAGGGTCTAAGTGTGATGAGGACTTCACTCACTGTGCTAGCTTTGAGATACAGGGACCCACCAGGAAGGACTAGAGAGAGGCTCCTAGGAGCTGAGTGGCCCTCAGTTGACAGCCAACAAGAGACTGAAGCTTCAAATCTTCAAGTGCTAGAAACTGAATTCCTCCAAAAACCCAGGTGAAATAGGAAGCAGATTCTTTCCAGATCTTAATAAGAGTTCAGCCTTCCAAGTACTTCCAGTCTTCATTCCAATCCCAAAGAAAGGCAATGCCAAAGAATGTTCAAACTACCACACAATTGCACTCATCTTACATATTAGCAAAGTAATGCTCAAAATTCTCCAAGCCAAGCTTCAACAGTATGTGAACTGTGAAATTACAGATGTTCAAGTTGGATTTAGAAAAGGCAGAGGAACCAGAGGTCAAATTGCCAACATCCATTTGATCATAGAAAAAGCAAGAGAGTTCCAGAAAAACATCTATTTCTGCTTTATTGACTGTACTAAAGCCTTTGACTGTGTGGATCACAACAAACTGTGGAAAATTCTGAAAGAGATGGGAATACCAGGCCACCTTACCTGCCTTCTGGGAAATCTGCATGCAGGTCAAGAAGCAACAGTTAGAACCAGACATGGAACAACAGACTGGTTCCAAACTGGGAAAGGAGTATGCCTGCTTATTTAACATATATACACAGTACATCATGTGAAGTGCCAGGATGGATGAAGCACAAGCTGGAATCAAGATTGCCAGGAGAAATATCAATAACCTCAGATATGCAGATGACACCATCCTTATGGCAGAAAGCAAAGAAGAACTAAAGAGCCTCTTGATGAAAGTGAAAGAGGAGAGGGAAAAACTTGGCTTAAAACTCAACATTCAAAAAACTAAGATCATGGCATCCAGTCCCACCAGTTCATGGCAAATAGATGGGGAAAAATGGAAACAGTGAGAAACTTTATTTTCTTGGGCTCCAAAATCACTGCAGATGGTGACAGCAGCCATGAAATTAAAAGACACTTGCTCCTTGGGAGAAAAGTTATAACCAACCTAGACAGCATATTATAAAGCAGAGACATTACTTTGCCAACAAAGGTCCGTCTAGTTAAAGCTATGGTTTTTCCAGTAGTCATGTATTAGTGAGAATCAGACCATAAAGAAAGCTGAGTGCTGAAGAATTGATGCTTTTTGTGGTGTTGGAGAAGACTCTTGAGAGTCCCTTGGACAGCAAGGAGATCAAACCAGTCAGTGCTAAAGGAAATCAGTCCTGAATATTCATTGGAAGGACTGATGTTGAAGCTGAAACTCCAATACTTTGACCACCTGGTGTGAAGAATTGACTCATTGGAAAAGACCCTGATGCTGGGAAAGATTGAAGGCAGGAGCAGAGGTGATGACAGAAGGTGAGATGGTTGGGCGGCATCATTGACTCAATGGGCATGTGTTTGAGCAAGCTTCAGGAGTTGGTGATGGACAGGGAGGCTTGGCGTGCTGCAGTCCATAAAGTTGCAGAGTCAGACACGACTGAGTGACTGAACTGAACTTCCAAGTACTAACCCTGCCTGACCCGCCTTAGCTTCTGAGATGAGATGAGATTGGACACATTCAGGGTTATATGACTGCAGACAACCTATAGAATGGGAGAAAATATTTGCAAATGATGCTACCAACAAGGGGTTAATCTCCAGAATATACAAATAGTTCATACAGTACAGTATCAAAAAAATAAAAATCAATCCTATCAAAAAATGGGCAGAAGACCTAAACAGATGTTTCTCCAAAGAGGACATACACATGGCCATTAGGCACATGAAAGGATGCTCAACATCTCTAATTATTAGAGAAATGTAATTCAAATTACAAACAGCAAATGCTGAGAGGGTATGGAGAGAAGGGAACCCTCCTACACTGTTGTTTGGAATGTGAATTGGTGCAGCCCCTATGGAGAACGGTATGGAGCTTCCTTAACAAACTAAACATCAGTTCAGTCCCTCAGTCACGTATGACTCTTTGCGACCCCATGGACTGCAGCACGCCAGGCCTCCCTGTCCATTGCCAACTCCCAGAGTTTACTCAAATTCATGTCCATTGAGTTGGTGGTGCCATCCAACCATCTCATCCTCTGTTGTCCCCTTCTCCTCCCACCTTCAATCTTGCCCGGCATCAGAGCCTTTTCCAATGAGTCAGTTCTTCACATCAGGTGACCAAAGTATTGGAGTTTCAGCTTCAACATCAGTCCTTCCAATGAATATTCAGTTTTGATTTCCTTTAGGATGGACTGGTTGGATCTCCTTGCAGTCCAAGGGACTCTCAAGAGTCTTCTCCAACACCACAGTTCAAAAACATAAATTCTTTGGTGCTCAGCTTTCTTTATAGTCCAACTCTCACATCCGTACATGACCATTGGAAAAACCATAGCCTTGACTAGACAGACCTTTGTTGGCAAAGTAATGTCTCTGCTTTTTAATATGCTATCTAGGTTGGTCATGACTTTCCTTCCAAGGAGTAAGGGGCTTTTAATTTCATGGCTGCAATCACCATCTGCAGTGATTTTGGAGCCCCCCAAAATAAAGTATGTCACTGTTTCCACTGTTTCTCCCTTTATTTGCCATGAAGTGATGGGACCAGATGCCATGATCTTAGTTTTCTGAATGTTGAGTTTTAAGCCAACTTTTTCACTCTCCTCTTTCACTTTCATCACGAGGCTCTTTAGTTCTTCTTCACTTTCTGCCATAAGGGCGGTGTCATCTGCGTATATGAGGTTACTGATATTTCTTCTGAAAGTCTTCATTCCAGACTGTGCTTCATCCAGTCCAGTGTTTCTCATGATGTACTCTGCCTATAGGTTAAATAAGCAGATTGACAATATATAGCCTTTACACACTTCTTTCCCTATTTGGAACCAGTCTGTCCAGTTCTAACTGTTGCTTCCTGACCTGCATACAGATTTCTCAAGAGGCAGGTCAGGTGGTCTGGTATTCCCATCTCTTTCAGAATTTTCTACAGTTTATTGTGATCCACACAGTCAAATGCTTTGGCGTAGTCAATAAAACAGAAGTAGATGTTTTTCTGGAACTCTCTTGCTTTTTTGATGATCCAGTGAATGTTGGCAATTTGATCTCTGGTTCCTCTGCCTTTTCTAAATCCAGTTTGAACATCTGGAAGTTCACGGTTCATGTACTGTTGAAGCCTGGCTTGCAGCTATCATATGATCTTGCTATCCCACTCCTAAGTATACATCTAGAGAGAACCATAATTTGAAAAGATATATGCATCCTAGTGGTCACTGAAATGCTATTTACAATAGCCAAGACATGGAAGCACCCTAAATATCCACTGATGAATGGATAAAGAGGATGTGGTGTACATACAACTGAATATTACTCAGCCATAAACATAAATGAAATAGTGCAGTTTTCAGTAACATGAATTGACCCAGAGCTTATCATATATTAAGTGAAGTAAGCCAAACAGCCTGGAGAAGGAGATGGCAACCCACTCCAGTATTCTTGCTGGAAAATCCATGGACAGAGGAGCCTGGCAGACTCCAGTTTTCTTGCCTGGAAAATCCCATGGACAGAGAGCCTGGCAGGCTACAGTCCATGGGGTCACAAAGAGTCAGACACGACTGAGTGACTAACACACACACACACACACACACACCAAACAGAGGAAGACAAATATCATATGATATCACTTGTACGTGGAATCTTCAGAAAATATGAGTGAACGTACATACAAAACAGAAATTAACCCATAGACAAAACAAACTTATGGTTACCAAACGGGAAGGGAGGATAGATGCATTAGGGGTGTGGGATTAACACTTACACACTACTGTATATAAAATAGATAGCCAACTAGAACGTATACTCATCACTTACATCTAAGCTGGACTTTTTCTCCTCCTGTTATCCCACAGAGCATAATGAGTGTTGTGGGGGTTTCAAGAAGACTGCAACTTTACTTTTTTGCAGTGCTCGGCCGCAGTGAAGAAGCCCAGGATGAAAGAGCAAGTGGAGAGAGGCCCAGTCATCTGTCACTTCAGACTTTCCTACCTAGGCCCCAGGTCATCAGGGCACCCTGTTCTGGTCAAGCCACCAGCCTATAGCAGACGCAGAGTCCAGTTGAGATTGGAAGAACTGCGTGGTCAGCCCCCTAAATCCCGAAATATGATAAATTGTTGTCTTAACATGCTCAGCTTCATTTTTTGTTTTGTTTTGTTTTGGCAGCAATACATAGCTGATGCTAAAGGTTATCTTAAATTTCTTTCATATCCCCCCTTAGCCTCCTTACAACTTAGCCCACCCTTGCACATTATAAACACTCAAGTGATTTTCAGTGGAATTAGTACCTGCTTTTTCCTTGATGTTTTTACAAATTCAATTTAATTTTATATTTACTAAATTAGATTTTTTAGTTGGCTCTCTTAGAAGCCTGATCACATATTTGCAAGCTAGTTTCATAATTTGGATAAAAGTATACTTATCTTTGGGGCTTCCCAGTTGGCTGAGTGGTAAAGAATCTGCTTGCAAATGCAGGAGACACAGGTTTGATCCCTGGTCCAGGAAGATCCACTGGAGAAGGAAATAGTGACCCACTTCAGCATTCTTGCCTGGGGAAACCGATGGACAGAGGAACCTGGTGGGCTACAGCCCATGGGTTGCAAAGAGTTGGACACAACTTAGCGACTGAACAACAAAGTTATCTTTAAGCTGTGTAAACAGGATAAGGCAAGTAAGAAAGGTACTCCTGACACTCATAATTGGATAAGTGTGTGAGTCATATGTCTTTGATTTATGCTGATTTTGTGTAAGTCATACAGTTTCCTGGGCATTGATTAGCTTGTCTAACTTGGGAGGTCTGGATCAGAGGCGCTGTATAGTCTTTCCCAAGCATTCTGTTTACAGACCTGGCTTAGGCAGCTCTGGGCATAAGGGCAAGAACTGCTGAGTTCACTCTAAGTTAAAGCAGTTGTCAAAGAGGAGAAACTGTTTTCTCTGGGGTAGAAGACAAGACCCAGTGGTCACTGCTTTAAGTGATCCAGTTTCATGATATGTTCTGTCATTTGTTGGGAAGGAAATTAATTTGTGATCCTTGTCCAGCTCCCTTGGTCTACATCATAAAATACCTCACAATTGTCAGGTGGCTGGCAGCCTCAGCAGGTAGAACATGGAATCATTTTAAGAATGAATGGGCCTCTTTAATTCAACAATGATGTGCTTTCAGAAGACCATCGGAACATGTTTACTGTTACCAGTTTCCTCACTGGAAATACTTTCAAATTAGAGCAGTCATCCATGATTTAGTAAATTTTTTTATTTTTTAAATTAATTTTTATTGGAGTACAGTTGTTTTACAGTGTTGTCTTAGTTTTCACTGTATAGCAAAGAGAATCAATGACTCAAACCATATGTCAAGGCCTTTATAAAATGTGTAAATTCTGCATAAAAAATAATTAGATTTTACATTTTTCAATAAGTAAAAAGAAAATTACAGTTGGGATTATGCTCCAAGTACATTTAGTTAGATCTATTAGAGTAATGATCATCTATCAATGTGAAATTAGGAACTTTCTATTAGACTAATAACTTTATTTATCCAAGCAAAAATACTATGTGACTTGATGCAAACCAATATTATCTAAAGAAATCAATTTACTAAAAAAAAGAAAAAGGAAAGAATGAATGGGTCTCTTACATCTTGCAGAGTTGCAGTTTCTTTCATATTTATGTTACAATAAGCATATGTTGCTGCAATGTTTGAAGATGCTGAAGCTTGCTCTGTGGTTGGTGAATAAGAGGAAGTAAAAAGATAGCTTTCTTAATCTAATCTAAATAATGTCTTATTCCTTAGGGAGAAAATTTATGAGTACAAATTTCTTTGTTGTTGTTACATGATTACTGCTCTCTATAGTAAGTGCATGCTGTTGATCACAATAGAATGAAATGACCTCCCCCTCTGGATGAAATATTTAAGGCCCGCTAATGGGGCAGGGGGGGAGGGCAGTAGCTGCTGGGTCACAAGCTATTCTTTCCACTCTCAGATCTGAGGATTGTATGAGCTGATGCCTCTAACCTCCTGCTCTCTCTGATCTTCATTTCATAGGCAGGAACCTGAAGCCTCCTTGTCCTCTTGGCAGTTCCCATCTCCATCTCCTGATTCTAGCCCAGAGACCAGCAACTTGAGAGCAACGGACCTTTCCCTCTAAGTCTAGTCCACCTTCTTGGAATTTATGCTTTATCCCTGACTTGGGAAGTAAACATAAGACATCTTTCAAAGTTTCATAGCAATAGAGACAAGTATACGAATTTTCTGTATCTCTAGCCTGCTTCATGCAGATGGAACACATCTTCACATGTGAGACAGAAATAACTTCATTGTCACTCAAGGAACCCAGAAACTTCTGGATCTTTCATCATGAATCCTGTTACAATCAGTCATATGTCACATACTCCAACGTTGTCTATAACTTAAGTTTGGTGTACTTTCCACAGCATTCTTGCAAGTAATTACCAAATATTTTTAGGCTTAATAAAAGGGAACATTATAAAATTTAATGGTCAACTAGGCTACCTGCAAAATGTTAATATAGATTAAAGATTAGTAATATTTAACATTTTTTTGGATAAACCTCTCTTCTAAACCAGTATACATTGAGGTATATTGAGAAGCTTGCCATATTCACTTAAATGTACAAACACTAGGTATAAAATTACATTTCAAAACTCTTGCAAGTACTTCTGTTTCAGGTATAATGGAGTTCAGGGCCAGAATTGCCTTCATTTCTTAAGATAGTAGAAAACTAGACAAAACATATGAAAAATGATGCTCACCCATTGGAAGATGGGAAATGGAGAGTGATTCCAGGAGAAGAAAAGCAGTTGAGGTGCTTTCTATAACTGCCCCAGGTCATGACCTGGAAAGGGTGTTCTGACTACATGACGGGGAGGGAAAAGCAAAAGCCAGCCTGTGGCTCCCAGTGACTTGAGGATACAGAGCTCAGAACGTAGGAAGGACGGGATCAAGGCGCGGACAAGGGTGAGGAGAAGCAGCCATTTGTCTCAGGCATGGAAGTTAAAGGGGTGCTGGAGACCAAGTACTCAAGATAAAAAAAAGTTAATCCAATATTTTAAAAATTAAACAATATAGAAAGCTTATGATGAGCAAAAGATCAAACTTTAAAAAAGACAGAAACTGACTTTGAACATGCGTGATTTGGCTGCCCTGGCCTTACTCTGATCCACCTCTGTCAGAATTTTTAGTTTTGGTGAAGTCCAACGTGTCAGTCATTACTTGTATTTGGTTTACTAAATCTTTGCCTATATCAAATTTACAAAGATTTTCTCCTATATTTTCCTCTAGGAATTTTATTGCTTTTACTTTTAAATTTAAGTATGAATTTTATCAAGTTAATTTTATTTATGTTGTGAGTTAGGGGTCAATATTCTTTTTTTTTTTTTTTTTAATACAGATACCTAGTGGTTTCAGCATCTCTTGATGAAGTGAATATGTTTCTCTATTTGATGAAATTTTGGCTTTTGTGAAAAATCAGTTGGTCACACATATGTATATCGGTTTTTGGACTCTATTTTATTTTCATGATATGTTTGTCTACCATTATATCATTACCACATTGTCTTGACAATTGTGACTTTTAGTAAGTCTTAAAATGAGATGGTGTGATTATTCTAGTTTGTTCTTAGACTTTGAAATGGTTTTTGTTATTCTAGGTCCTTTTATTTATATGTCAATTTTAGAATGAGCTTACTAATGTCTACTACTATGACTTTTAAGTAAAATTGCTTGACTCTGTAACACAAACTTGAGGAGAATGTGCACCGTATGAAGCCTTCTAGTTTATGAACTTGAACTTGTAATACTGTGTATTTCTCTCCAGTTAGTCTGCTGTATTGGATCTCCATAATGCTGTGCAGCTTTTAGTGTAGAGACCATGTGCTTTTCAAATTGAATTTATTCAGTTAATTCAATTTTCCAATTTTTTGCTGGGGTATAGACATATAATTGATTTTTATACATTAAACTTTTCTAGCTATTAATAAATTCACTAATCAATTCCAAAAAAATTTTGTAGATTCCTTTGAAATTGTATGTAGAGAAACTCATATGGTCTATAAATAGACATAAATCCATTTCTCCATTTCTCTTTTCAAATCATGCCCTTCCTCACTCCCTCCCCCGCATCCTTTCTTTCTTCTGTCTATATCTATCGTCTATCTATCATTTTCCAATTGCAATAATTAAGACCTCTTGAGGCTCTGTACGTTTTTCTTCAATATTTTCTCTCTGCTTTTCAGGTTGAATTATTGCTTTTTGTATATCTTCACTATCACTAATTCTTTCTCATGCCAGCTCTAAGATACTGTTAACCCCCATTCTCTCATTTTAGTCATTTTACTTGAAGTTGTACAGTTTATATTTAAAATTTTTATTTCTTCTGAGATTTCCTATCTATTTACTTATGGCTAACCATACTTTCTTTTACTTTTAAAACAACTTTTCTTTAGCTCTTTGAACATATTTACAGTTGCTGCTTTAAAGTCTGTTAAATCCAACACATGAGTAATGTGGGGGATGAATTTTTTTGACAGTCTTTTTTTTTTTTTTTGCTGAATATGACTCATGTTTTTTTGTTTCCTTATGGATTTGGCTATTCATCTTTGATAGCACATTGTAGAGATTCTGGAAAATGTTGATTTTATTTCAGTGGGCAGTTCAATTACTGGCTGGTCAACTTGCACTTTATAATCTTGGCTTTAGTAATCTGTTTTGTTAGGATAGATATTTGGAAAGATGTTTGGAGGGGTTTTCCAGCCTCTCATTTGATGGGACTCAATTTCTGCACTTTGTCTTCCAGGAGATCTTATCAGGGTTTGGTTTTAGGTTTTATTTGGGTAGGTATGGAAAAAGGCATAGGTCTTACTTCCAAAAGGCAGTGTTTTGTTGTCTTGGAGGATATGCAAAGTGCTAGGGAAATTTTAACAAGCACTGCTTGACCACTAACATCTCTTTTCCAGGTTTAACTCTGTAGCAGCTGCTTTCTGGAAGCCTTCTGTGATATCAGTTTGACCGTGCACAGCACAGCCTTTGGTCATGTGGTATATGAGGAATCCTCTGTCTGGCATTTATTTATTTATTTTTTTCATTTATTTTTATTAGTTGGAGGCTAATCACTTTACAGTACCACAGTGGGTCTTGTCATACATTGACATGAATCAGCCATGGATTTACATGTATTCCCCATCCCAATCCCCCCTCCCACCTCCCTCTCTAGCCAATCCCTCTGGGTCTTCCCAGCGCACCAGGCCCGAGCACTTGTCTCATGCATCCAACCAGGCCTGGTGATCTGTTTCACTATAGATAATATACATGTTTCGATGCTGTTCTCTCGAAACATCCCACCCTCGCCTTCTCCCACAAAGTCCAAAAGTCTGTTCTGTACATCTGTGTCTCTTTTTCTGTTTTGCATATAGGGTTATCATTACCATCTTTCTAAATTCCATATATATGTGTTAGTATGCTGTAATGTTCTTTATTTTTCTGGCTTACTTCACTCTGTATAATGGGCTCCAGTTTCATCCATCTCATTAGAACGGATTCAAATGAATTCTTTTTAATGGCTGAGTAATATTCCATGGTGTATATGTACCACAGCTTCCTTATCCATTCATCTGCTGATGGGCATCTAGGTTGCGTCCATGTCCTGGCTATTATAAACAGTGCTGAGATGAACATTGGGGTGCACGTGTCTCTTTCAGATCTGGTTTCTTCGGTGTGTATGCCCAGGAGTGGGATTGCTGAGTCATATGGCAGTTCTAGTTACAGTGTTTTAAGGAATCTCCACACTGTTCTCCATAGCGGCTGTACTAGTTTGCATTCCCACCAACAATGTAAGATGGTTCCCTTTTCTCCACACCCTCTCCAGTATTTATTTCTTGCAGGCTTTTGGATAGCAGCCATCCTGACTGGCGTGTAATGGTACCTCATTGTGGTTTTGATTTGCATTTCTCTGATGATGAGTGATGTTGAGCATCTTTTCATGTGTTTGTTAGCCATCTGTGAGTCTTCCTTGGAGAAATGTCTGTTTAGTTCTTTGGCCCATTTTTTGATTGGGTCATTTATTTTTCTGGAATTGAGCTTCAGGAGTTGCTTGTATATTTTTGAGATTAATCCTTTGTCTGTTGTTTCGTTTGCTATTATTTTCTCCCAATCTGAGGGCTGTCTTTTCACCTTGCTTATAGTTTCCTTTGTTGTGTAAAAGCTTTTAAGTTTCATTAGGTCCCATTTGTTTAGTTTTGCTTTTATTTCCATTATTCTGGGAGGTGGGTCATAGAGGATCTTGCTGTGATTTATGTCGGAGAGTGTTTTGCCTATGTTCTCCTCTAGGAGTTTTATAGTTTCTGGTCTTACATTTAGATCTTTAATCCATTTTGAGTTTATTTTTGTGTATGGTGTTAGAAAGTGTTCTAGTTTCATTCTTTTACAAGTGGTTGACCAGTTTTCCCAGCACCACTTGTTAAAGAGGTTGTCTTTTTTCCATTGTATATCCTTGCCTCCTTTGTCGAAGATAAGGTGTCCATAGGTTCGTGAATTTATCTCTGGGCTTTCTATTCTGTTCCATTGATCTATATCTCTGTCTTTGTGCCAGTACCATACTGTCTTGATGACTGTGGCTTTGTAGTATTGTCTGCTCTGTCTGACATTTAAAGTCCCTACTCTGTGTATCCTCTGCTTCTGGGGTTCTGGCCCTATAGATTCCAGCTGTTCCAACTCTTGTTCTCTGCCTCCTGAGCTCAGACGGATTGCCACTTGGACTCCAGCTCACCACACTGTAGTCAAGAAGCTGTCCTAATATTTCCCTGGTGGTTTGATGGTTAATACACCATGCTCCCAGTGCAGGGGGCACATGTTTGATCCCTGGTTGGGGAACTAAGACCCCTGCACGCTTCCGGGTGAGGGCAAAATAAAATCAACAAAAACCCTAACTTGTCCCCAGCCAGACAGCTGGGTTATCATAAATGAGACTCACATTGTGAGTTCCTTTTTCAGGGAGCACAGGCTTGAACTGCTTGTGATCCAGTGCTGAAACCCAGATGCCTCATATATCTGACCACTTATATTCTTTGCAGCCAAAGATGGAGAAGCTCTATACAGTCAGCAAAAACAAGACCGGGAGCTGACTGTGGCTCAGATCTTGAACTCCTTATTGCCAAATTCAGACTGAAATTGAAGAAAGTAGGGAAAACCACTAGACCATTCAGGTATGACCTAAATCAAATCCCTTATACTATACAGTGGAAGTTAGAAATAGATTTAAGGGACTAGATCTGATAGACAGAGAGCCTGATGAACTATGGATGGAGGTTCATGCCATTGTACAGGAGACAGGAATCAAGACCATCTCCAAGAAAAAGAAATTCAAAAAAGCAAAATGACTGTCTGAGGAGTGTTACAAATAGCTGTGAAAAGAAGAGAAGTGAAAAGCAAAGGAGAAAAGGAAAGATATACCTATTTGAATGCAGAGTTCCAAAGAATAGCAAGGAGAGATAAGAAAGCCTTCCTCAGTGATCAGTGCAAAGAAATAAGAGGAAAACAACAGAATGGGAAAGACTAGAGATCTCTTCAAGAAAATTAGAGATACCAAGGGAACATTTCATGAAAAGATGGGCTGAATAAAGGACAGAAATGGTATGGCCCTAACAGAAGCAGAAGATATTAAGAAGAGGTGGCAAGAATACACAGAA